>NC_080546.1:52389408-52706408 GCF_028640845.1 Ahaetulla prasina | reverse complement strand
CACACCCACAGAGTAGGTAGCAAAAAAAAATAGATTTCAACCCTGGGCTAGCCTGAGGGAGAGAAGGGGAGAGGAGAGGATCTGTTGGGCTAGCCTGAGAGAGAGAAGGCGATAGTTTCACAGCGGAGCACGAGTATTCAACTAGTTATAAAGATTTGTTTCTATAAAAATTTATAGAAGCCGTCCTTTTTTATTAAGAGCAACAGAAGAATCTAAAGGCACACTGTACATACCATTATCACGTGAAAATTACAAAATGTAATCTTGTAATTGTGTACGGATGCCAAAATCACATTTTTGTGTGCAGTTGCAACACACATTTCATCTTTTGCCTCCCCTGTTTTCCCAGTACAGGTAGTCCTCGAGTTATGAATGTAATGGAACCTGCCAATTCCATTCGTATCCTGAGGATTCGTAGGAGTGAATACTTAACTTGACTGTGATCACTCCCTGCTTTTGCCCATGCATTCGCTAATCAAATGTGTGAGTTGTTAAGTGCACATATCTCAAGTTGGGAAAGGCCAGGGGGGCAGCTAATGATGGAACAAGCCACCTGCTTCAGACCACCCAAGGCCTCCCCTGACTGACTGGAATACCTCATTCTACTTCCCCTGTGGTCCCCACAATTGCTCCCCCCCATCCTGCCACGCCGGGTCACTTACCTTGTGAAGATCTGTCTCATCAGGTTCTTTGCCTGCTTGCATTATGGCGCAAAAAGCATTTACAAATCAATGGGAGCAGTGGTGGGATTCAGCTGGTTTGTACCAATTTGGTAGAACCGGTAGCTAATTTTTCGCTGCGTTTGGCGAACCGGTTAGACGTGTTCCGGAAAATCTGTGTTTTCCGGAAAAACGTCTTGTTTCCATTCAACTTCCTTCCAGGCTGGGGGAAATAAAAAAAATTCCCCAAAAGTCCATGAGTGAAGTGACAGAAACCTTTGATCACATCACTCAGGTGAAAACTGTCTTACTTTACAGCAGGCGGCGAGACGGGGCAGGGCCTGCGGATAAGGGCCAAAGTGGCGCCAGAGAGTCAGGGAAGGTGCTGAAATGAGCAGGTGTCCTGCCTGCAGCACCCATGCCAGTTGCCCCTTCTTGGCCAGAGCTGGAATGTCTCCGTGTTTAAGCGCCGGCCTTCCCTCTGGTGGGTGTGGGAAACTGCTGGAGAGGGACAGGCCTGGCACCCAGATGCCCTTGCTTCCCCCAATTTCTTTGCCTACCTAATATCCAGCTCTGTCACATTTCTCTGTCGTGTTTCTCACCATCATGTGCAGGGAAAGAAAAGTTTGTGGAACTAAAAAAAAAACTTCAATCAATCAATTCTATTTTGCAAAAGGCCCCTTCCCTCTTCCCCTGACTTCTAAAGCAGACAGGTAGCTGGCAGTGGTTCCTATTTATGCAACTATAATCTATGAAACTTGCTCTTGGTGATTTCCCTGCCTCATTTTGGTCGGTGTGTAATGTGTTCCAATTGGCTGTATAAAACCTGTAATACCTGAGCAGTGATTTTCTATTACCAACAGAAGAAAATACCAGTAACTTTAATCCTGTTACAGGGCATCTGGGCAGTGGTGGGTGGGGCAAGGTCCATGGTGCAGCACTGCAATGGAGAAAAAGGCAACAAAGGACCGGCGTGAGAGAAGGAGGAGGCCGCTTTTCCTCTTTCTTCTCCTTGCTCTTCCTCCTTCCCTCGTGCCAGCCACTCCATTTCCCTTTTCTCCATTGTAGTGCAGCGCAGCACCCAGGATCCACTTTGATAGCAGCTGGGGGTAATTTAACAACCAGTTCGCCCAGAGTCAGGTTGGCCATTGCGGGAGGCTCATCCCGCGTGTGCGGCGGAGCTGGGGGACAGGGATGGAACTCGCCTCACATGACGGCCAACCTGACCCTGTGTGAACCGATTGTTAAATTATTTGAATCCCACTACTGGATGGGAGGCTTGAAGCAAGGCGATTTCGCTGCCCCAAAGTCTTGTTGGTTTGCAAGTGCTCTTTGGCCGTATCTGGTACAGGCCTCAATTCACGGAGAACAGAAGCCTATAGTACTGCAGTGCAACATCAGCAAAATTAGTAGCAGATTAGTGTGAGATCTTGTGCTAATCATCTTGTGTGATCTCGCACTACAGTATTGTAAGCCTCTGTTCTCTACGAAATGAAGCCGGATGAGATCCGCAGCAAAGAGCTTTGCAAATAAAGAGGCCTTACCTCAGTTTGCAAAGCCTTTTCCAGCGAATCTTTTGCAGGTCTCTGTTCAAGAGAACAAAGCCTAAACTAGTGATCTTGCATGTTCTCACACTACTTTAGGCGCTGTTTCCTGCAAATTGAGGCCTGTACCAGATCTGGCCAACGGGCACTTGCAAACCAACTGGGCCAAGCCAATGGGGGAGGTGCTAGGTTGCAACTTTGGATCGTCACTAAGTGAGCTGTAGTAACTTGGGGATTACCTGTAGTCACCCATGAAAGAATCTATATTAAGATTATGGGTTCACCGTAGGATTTGTCCCCGACTTCTTCTCCAGTCCCTAATTCTAAGAGAATGTCCTGAAAATTAGAGCCCCATTATTTGGGATCATAGTTCTTAGGTTACTGGATTTATGCCATTTTGGGTATTTCACTGATGGTCAATAATATTTTTATTCCATGGTTATGTACAGTGGCTCTATTAAAAGGGCAAATAATAAGAACTTCCAAATACTGGATTAATTAGTGCAACTCCTTTTGATATTAAATAGGTTTTCCTTCTTCGTTTTTTGTTAGGATTCTTTCCTCATTCCGATAAACTTCAGTTTTGGGATTGTAAAAGTATTTATTTAAGATAAATACTTTTTTTGACAACAGTTGTTTGTCAAGTCTCTTTATTTTGACCCCTTTCTTCCACTGCTCTCTTTTCACTTTATAATGCTATTATATCGTTTTTTTAAGCAGCCAAAGAATCTTTCTATTCCCAGCCTATCACCTAAATAGTTAAAATTGTTCATTTTATTTATCTCTATCAGTGGTAGGTTTCAAATTTTTTTACTACCGGTTCTGTGGGTATGGCTTAGTAGGTGTGACATGGCTTGGTGGGTATGGCTTGGTGGGTGTGGCAGGGGAAAGATACTGTAAAATCTCTGTTCCCTCCCCAATCCAGGGGAAGGTTACTGCAAAATCTTCATTTCCTCCCGATCAGCTGGGACTTGGGAGGCAGAGAATAGAATTTTTACTACCGGTTCTCCGAGCTAGTCATAATTTCGGCTACCGGTTCTTCAGAACTGGTCAGAACCTGCTAAAATCCACCTCTGCTCTCTCTATATATATATGTATTATTATTAATTTAAATTTCTAAGGCTGCTCACTTGTGAACAATCCTGGGTAGCTTACAAGGATAAAAGGCAGAAACAATGCACAAATTGGCCATTGCAGAGGAGGAAAGAGGCCTTTAACACAGAATATACCACTTTCAAGTGGATGCATATGAATTCATACTCCACCCTAGCCTAAAAGATCTGGACTTTGGAAAGAAGCCACGCTTTCAGGACTCTGTTGAAGGACAGCAGTCATCAGGGCTGTCTGAAATTTGGGAAGGGAGTGGGATGCTCTTCCAAAGAGAATGTGTGTCTCCTAATCCCGTCTTAAAAGGAGGGACATGAAGCATGCCAACCTGTCAGGTCTAAAAAGACGGACACAAACCGTTGAAGAAAGGAAGTCCCTCAGATCCAGACCAAGGAATATGAAGGCTTTGTAGGTAACAACCAGCATCGTAAATTGCATCCAACCACTGTTAAAATATTTCTAGCTGAAGTAAAAGGTTTTCTCGAATTGGGTTGGCAACAGCAACAATAACAAAAAAATGATGGAAATGTAATTGTGTTTGGTTTTTACTTCCCAGTCTAATTCACAGCACTAGAATTTGCTAGTAGTCTTGAGTCCAAATCTAACTTACCTTAATGTTTCCAGACCAGCCAAGGTTGCTAGGGGCTGCCATCACATCAGGAAGATATAAATGTTTCCAATTGGGCATAGGGCAGGGGTCTCCAAACTTGGTCCCTTTAAGACTTGTGGACTTCAACTCCCAGAGTTCCTCAGCCAGCTTTGCTGAGGGACTCTGGGAGTTGAAGTCCACAAGTCTTAAAGGGACCAAGGTTGGAGACCCCTGGCATAGGGAACTAAATCTGGATACCAAAGAGAAAGTAAAAGATTGTTATCTCCATTTAAAAAGACCCTAGGTTACATTGGCTACATCTTAAGACAGCAGAGAATGGAAAAGTTTTTTTCTGGCCTAATCATAATCCCAACAAATCTGGAAAAATGCTGTTGTAGGTTATACTGATTTTTCAAATACCTGGAGAAACAAATTTCTTAAGTCAGAATAATAACAATAATAAAAATGTATCCATCAAAACTGTGGATTTGAGCCTTCAAGAAAAATACGCCCCTCATTGGGAACATGTTTTCAAACATGTCTAAGATCCCTCTGTGGTATTGTCATTTCCCGTGTCCTTTAAGATCAGTATTTCTCAACTCAGTAAGAACTCTTAAGAATTCTCCTGCCAGGCATGTAATGGTTAATTTTTTTTCTTTGCATTTAAACAGAGTGATGAATTGCTGGTAAGGTATTGGCAGAGAATTGAGTGTTCACCACTAATAATCCCTAAATATATAGTACTGGGGATAGTATGTTACAATATCCTACTGACCAAAATCTCCACTGTTTTTCTATGGAAACTTCCCAACAAAAATTGGTTCCAGGCCCTTATCCAATGCAGAGTTTTTTTAGTAATATATTATAACAAACCATTCTCTGAGCATAGCCCTCCACCCACACAGTTTTTTAGGATTCAGTGTTAAATCTCAGTGCAGTAATTGGGAATGATCAGTAGTAAACATCTTGAATATTCAGCTCTATAGTTTCAATGGAACAAGTATACTCAGGATATTGTATATTGAGTTAGGAGTTGAACTTGCTCTAACCATTAGGTGATTGTAGAATTCTGCCTCATCTTTTTCGAGGGATTTTATATTTCCTGCATAATAACAAATTTTATTTCCAAAAGGAAAGTACTTTAGAAATATTTAAGAAACATCAGATAAGTAAACAGAGAATATTGTGGTTACCTACATTTGTATTGCAACCAGTAACAATAAAATACAATGCCCTAATCACTCTTTTAAAATTGAAATTAGTGGGAGTAGTTCTATGACACCTCTAAGTCCCATTGTATTGGAGAGAATGTACACACAAACTTTATGGACATTCTTAAATATCACGAAGCTACCCAGTGATGAAACAATTGTGTTTCCTAATTTAGAATGTATAGCTTTCTGACAAGATTATTTCCCCCTTGCCCTTTTCAGTGTGGCACCTATCCCACTCTGTCAGAACACACTCTGCCCCAAGTTAGGTCATCTTTATCCCTACTTATTTTCTGTGAAGTCCCTCAGGACCTCCCTGTCATATGGCCGGGGAGGAGGATCAGAGGATTGGTGAAATCTTAAGGTGACTCCCTTGCTGATCTAGTGTGTGTGTGTGTGTGTGTGTGTGTGTGTGTTTAGTTTTTAATTTGTTTACTTTTGATATGTTTGTTGTTTTTATATTGTTTGCTGCACACTACCCAGAATAATTTCTTGTGAGATAGGCAGCCATATAAATTTGATAAATAAATAAAATATGCCAGGTTTTGGGTGAAAAAAGTATTTGTTATGCTGTGAATTATAAACAATGTAGATGTATTTGTTTTCTTGTTTGTTTGTTTGCTTGCTTACTGTTTTTCTGTAACGAATTCCAAAATGGAGTTTGTTTCTATGAAGGAACTCTGCTAACATGGATTGGGTATCAGTCAAACAATTATTAATTTAGGACAATACAGATAGTCCTCACCTTAGAGCCATTCATTTAGTGACTGCCCGAAGTTCTAACAGCACTGAAAAAGGTGCAGTTTTCACACTTAAACCACCGCAGCATCCCCATCGTCCTGTGATCAGAATTTGGGCGATTGGCAACTGGCATGTATTTGACAGGTGCAGTGTCTCAAGGTTATGTGATCACCATTTGTAACCTTTCCAGCTGGTTTCCGACAACAAAGTCAATGGGGGGAACCAGATTCTCTTAATAACTGCATGATTCACTTAGCTGCAATGATTTGCTTAACAACTGTGGCAAAACAGGTAAAATGGGTGCAATTCACTCAACATCTGTCTTGCTTAGCAACTGAGCTCAATTTGGTCTCAATTGTGGTCGTAAATCAAGTACTACCAGCGTTACTACCTTCTCTCATTGGCAATGATTTCCTACACATTGAGAAGAGACTCTTCCACATCTGCCTAGCACGGACACAAATTGAATCTGAGGTTTTCTGCTTGGAAAGTAGGTGCTAGACTACATTATGGCTTTTCCCTCTAGTTAATGATAAACACATGCAAAGTATTTGGTTATTGAAAATTAGATACTGGTCCTAAGATTGAAATTGGTTAATTTGTTCAAAGACTCCTCAATTGTGTAAAGGTTTCTGAGAAACTGAATGAGGAAAGAACATGTACCTGAGAAGAAGAAATATTTATTAATCAATTTCTACCATGTCTCCTCCCCACCCCCCACACACACTCCAGGAACTTCACATTACCCTTGACAGATTCACTCAGTTTATGAATTTATTAATTTTCAGATCTGATTTAAAATAAAGGAATAATTCCTTCCTTCCTTCCTTCCTTCCTTCCTTCCTTCCTTCCTTCCTTCCTTCCTTCCTTCCTTCCTTCCTTCCTTCCTTCCTTCCACATTAGGTAGTTGCCTTAAATATATTAAACTAATTAATACATTTGTAGAACTACATAAAAAATAATAGTAGTCTTTACCCTTTTAAAAACATTATAGGTTAAATGAAACATGGTTCTGGTCATGACATAGGAAATTGAGCTTTTTAAAGGCAAAAATTGATGGCAGTTTTTGTGATAACTAAAGAGCCCAAAATGGAGCACCATTTGCCACACTTTTAAAGAAGCTGTGAATATTTGAGATACTCTTTAAAGCTTTTTTAAAAACATAGTAAAATTTGAAAAGATGATTCAGGATTGCTGCTTGTAATTATTTATTTATTTTATTTGTCAAGCATATATAAGAGCAGATAAAAGTATAAACATAATTTGAATACATGAAAAGGATACGAGTAAAAAGGAACATTAGGACAGGGATGGTAGGCACGTTGGTGCGCTTATGCGCACCCCTTATAGACCTCTTAGGAATGGAGTGAGGTCAACAGTAGACAGTCTAAGTTTAAAGTTTTGGGGGTTTAGGGAAGAAACCACAGAGTCAGGAAGTATATTACAGGCATTGACCACTGTTACTGAAGTCATATTTTCTGCAATTGAGTTTGGTTTACCTTGAGTTTGTATCTATTGTGTATTGTTGTGGTTGAAGCGGAAGTAGTCATTGACAGGTAGGACATTGTGGCAGATAATTTTATGTACTACACTAAGGTCAGACCTAAGGCGGCATAGTTTTAAATTGTCTAAGGCCAAAATTTCAAGTCTGGTGGCATAAGGTATTCTATTGCAGGTAGAGGAATGGAGGACTTCTCTCGTGAAATATCTCTGGACTCTCTCAATTGTATTAATGTCCAATCTTTACATCCACACTGCAAAATTAGATAATTAATTAATTAATTAGATAATAAAGAAAATTAGATAATAGCAGATTATAATAATAACCTTAAGAGAAAAGTTAGCCATAGGTAACTCTACTAGTTCTAAGTTTAAAATCTTCAGCAACACGTCATGGTTCTTGGGTTGCTCTGATGGACCAAAAGATCATTTTTCAAAAGGTCACTCACTATCTTTGACTCCAACAATATCTATTTCACACATTGCAGGAGGCTATGTCCTGGGACATCCTTTGGGGCAACTGCGGTGCCAAAGGCAGCATCTAAGCTTAGGCCCAGCTGCAAGAGGCTTATTGTGCCCTTGTCACCAACCTCCTGAGCAGCTCTAGGTTAGATCTGTACCCCTGTACATAATTAACCAGGGCTCCTGGCATTTTAATTTTCACTCAGCCGCTTTTAAAAAGTCTGCCTGCTAATTTAAGTAGATTGTGCGAGCCATTGTTTAAAAAGCCTAATGTATACATACTTCAGCATACTTAACACTGATTGAGTTAGATGCTTGGATAAGCTAATGCAGCCTGTAAATCCTAGTCTAGACATAGCCCTTGTGGCAATCTGAGGGCTGTTATGGATAGCTGGGGTGTGCCTAATGTTTTCTGTAAATTAATGGATTTTCTGGCCCAAACCTCTTCATGGAGGATGTGGAATGGGATACAACCGTTAATCTATGGCAGACTACTTTTATGCCTGCTTCTGTTCTTACTGTAAGTTTCTTCCTCTTTTAGATACTCAGGGTAAAGTCTCTCACTATTCACAAAGGGGACTATTCAGCATCATAAGTGTTTTAGAGTCTATCTTTCGGATCTTTCAACTTAGAGCTTTTCACCATCTAGCAAGAGCTCCAATTTTGCTTAAGCCGAAGAATATAAATTTCCTCATTTTCAAATATAAATGTGTTTATGTTAATTAAATATATTTAATTTGATAGTTCTGTATACTTTGCATCTCTGATTCAGTTAGGAGTACAGTATAGTCTTAATGTATGCAGAGTTAGAATTTTTGTCTTGTCTTGATTGGTGTTTTAACTACATAAATCTTCCTGGATCTACATGATGATCAATACACAAACATTCAACATGATTAAGAAATTTTAGCTACTCTCTTAACATAATATTCACTACCACAAATTCTGACTATCAAATTAAGTGATGTATTTCCAAAAATGAGGGCTTCTATTTCAGTCTGTGCCTTTCATTCATTAGCAATTGTGTAAATTTGTTTCGTTTATAAACCCAACAATTGGAGCTGTTTACAGTGTTAAATTTTAAAATGGATAAAATAATGTTTTACTTGGTATTAACATAGATTTGCATCTGAAGTTAGAGACAGTTCAACATCTGTATTTAAAAGACAGCTCTTTAGGACAATGTGAACAGATTTATTCATGTACTTCCTTTGTCATAAAGGATGTCATGTGATGTGGTCTTTATTGCTGAGTATTTAACATAAGAACAGCTTCCCTAGTCAATGAATGGTATGGCTAGACTGTTTGCGGCATAATAGTTTATTTCAGATTCTGTAGTAGCAGGACTACCATAAAAAAAATGTTACTAGCAAAATCATTGTTGTTACCTGAACTTTGATAAATGAAGAGGAGAAAAAGTTGGGAGACTATTTAGAGACTAGTATTATAAGTTAAAAATATAAACTGAAGAAAATATTGCTTGGCATGTAGGGATGAGCAATCTAATGGCCTTTAGAAGTTTTGGACTTGACTTCCAATCAGTTCTAGCTAGGATGACCAGTGGCAAAGAATTGTGGAAAGTGTAACACCTGTAACAAGCCATACCGTATTACAATACAGTATATTTAAACTGGAATACAGTATTTGTTTTCATCATTAAAGCCATTGTGATGGCTTTAGTGATGCTGTTCATCATGTATGCAACAGAGGGCACTGTCTAATGTCAAAAGCTGATGTGTGAAACATGGCTTTGTTCACTGAATGCCATTTGAAAGTTGCTTTTTAAAACTGTTCCCCAGGCATAGAAAGTGCCAATAGAGCCCTCCCCCATTTCCCCACATGCACCCACAAATCAAACTGAGTATCAAAACAGAAGCAGCAACAACACATAATGAGCTTGGCCAGCAGCCACGATTCATGCTATCAGCTTCTCCCAAGCGTCTTATGAAAAAGTGGGGTCTTGACAGCATGGCAGAAGACTTTAATCTATAGCAGATTTCCCCAATGAGCCCACCAGATTCATTCAACTATTATTCCCATCACTCCCACCCAATACTGGCCAAATTGGCTGAAATTGATGGGTGTTGTTGGAGAAGGCTTAGGCTGTTGGATGCATCTGCAATAGAAACATGTTGAGCTGTATCTCTACTTGCTGTTCTTCAGATGGTGGGAAAAAGTAAGAGAAAGGCCTCTTGGTATTAATTTAAAGGTAGAGGGACCCCATTGTTAAGGAGAATAAAAGAGAATAATTTATTTGCATACATTTGATATGTATCGTAATTGATCTTCTCTTTAGCTAAACATAAATTACAGTATATTCTTTATGAGAATGAAATCTTACGTAGTAGAAAGATTTCAAACCCCAGTTGAGAATAAGTTTCTAATGCCTGAAATATTTAGTACAGTCTATTTCAACTTGTTTTTGCAGTTAACTGTTTTTATAAGAAACCAGAAAGAAAGAATAAAGCATGTAAAGGATTTTCCCCCAATACTTATGAAAGACTATTCCACTGTTTATTTTTTTTTGTATTATATTCTATATCGTTGTATTATTCTTTCAATGTATGAATCATCCTAAACAATAGAGAAGTGTTTTGGTAGATTTTTTTAGAATCAAATAACCATGCAGAAATATTGAAGTCTTTTTTGTATAGTCCATTAAACTCAACGTTGCTCATGAACGCATGTAACTTACTTACAGTATAGTTAACATGGACCGCTTCCTTAGTGTCCATCACGTTCTCTGTCCTACCTTGTCTTTTAAAAAGATTTTCACAGATAACATGAGAGTGTTCTAGTGCGGTGCTATTTGTGGTAGTAAGATGGGACTACATTCACCTTCAGATAACTGGAGTTTTATTGTGACTAGTTAGGAGATTCATCAGGTTTGAAACTGGGAGACTATGAATTCTAGTCCTGCCTTAGGCATGAAACCAGCTAGGTGATCTTAGGCCAGTTACTTTCTCTCATCCCTAGGAAGAAAGCAATGCAAACCACCTCTGAAAAACCTTGCCAAGAAAACTGCAGGGTATCCAGGCAGTCTCTTAATTGAATTGGGTCTTGTAATCAGATACAATTGAATGGAAGGGGAAAAAATAGTACAGGTAGTCCTCAATCTATAACAGTTCATTTAATGACTGTTCAAAGTTACAATGGCACTGAAACAAACTGTTGTAAATCGAGGACTACCTCTACCTATTTTTTTAGGTACTTTTATGACCATTTTTCACACTTCTGACTGTTGCAGCAGCCCCATGGTCACATGATTTACATTTGGATGTTCAACCGCTGGTTCATACTTATGACAATTGCAGTGTCCCAGAGTCACATGATCACCTTTTGCAACCTTCCGACAAGCAAAGACAATGGGGAAGCCAGATTCACTTAATGACCATGTTACTGACTTAACAACTTCAGGATTCACTTAACAAATGTGGCAAGAAAAGTCATAAAATGGGGCAAAATTCACTTAACTGATGTCTCACTTAACAATATAAATTTTGGGCTCAATTGTGGTCAAACATTGAGGACTATCTGTACTATGGCAGCCATTTGGTGAATTTGCAAATATTCCATGCGAGCCATTTTTGAGTATGTCCACTGCACGAGCTCAAAATTCATCTTAAATTGGTTTTGAATGACAGATTATAAAGGAAAGGAAATCATAAAAGATATGGTTGAAAAAAATCATCATCAGAATTCAAATTTTAAATGCACTTAGGGTCAAATCACAATCTAATTGAACTTGATTATATATTAAGATATAACAAAGTTAGTGAAAAATTTCAAATTTGAACTTGTGTTGGAGTAAAATGAATACATATTGTTTTCTTAAAAGACTTAATTGATGGGCTCACACATCATGCAAACCATAATGTGGCTTGTTTGTTTTGAGCTTAATATGTTTGAGTGTTTACAGCTGTTAGTCACAGTTTAGCACTGGATGCAAGTCAGGCTTTTGTTTAGCAAACTAGTTAAAAATTCTAACTTAGCACTACGTGTCACCTTTGAATATAAATATATAAATATCTATAAAATATAAAATGAATCACAGCAGCAGAAATAAACTTGTTAAAAGATACCAGCCCTAATGTATAGTTGCAAGTTAAAGAGTCTTCTTTTACTTCAGAGAAGTTGGTAAGTGGTTCAGTAAAACAGCTTCAAGAAAGATGCTTGCTCACCTTCAACTAGACCAGGGGTCTCCAACCTTGGCAACTTTAAGCCTGGTGGGCTTCAACTTCCAGAATCCCCCAACCAGCTTTGCTGGGGGATTCTCCACCAGGCTTAAAGTTGTCAAGGTTGGAGACCCCTGAACTAGACTTACCTCTTTCTCATTTTCAGACCGAGGTTCAGATCACTCTTCAGGCAGCTTCAGCCTCAAAATATAAAAAATATGTTTTGACAAATCATGAGTACCTGGAAAAGCATTGTTTTTATTGGTCTTATTATAGTCTACAGGTATCCCTCAACTTTGAGCCCAAAATTTCTGTTGCAAAATGAGACATTTGTTAAGTGAGTTTTGCCCAATTTTGCATCCTTTCTTGCCAGTGATTGTTAAGTGAATTTGGATTCCCCATTGACTTTGCTCGTCAGAAAGTTGCAAAAGGTGATCATGTGACAACTGTTCATTGCAACCGTCATAAATATGAGTCGGTTGCCAAGCATCTGAAATTTGATCACATGTCCATGGGAATGCTGTTATGGTTGTAAGTGTGAAAAATGGTCATAAGTCACTTTTTCAGTGATGATGTAACTTTGAATAGTCCCTGAATGAACTGTTATAAGTTGAGGACAACCTGTGGTTTAAAACTCACTTATTTGAAGATTTTAATAAAATATTTGTACCTGAAAGGAGAAAAACTTGACTTCTTCAGACACAGAGTGACTATACCGTATTTTTCGGAGTATAAGACACTCTGGACTATAAGACGCACCCACCTTTTTTGAGGAAGAAAACAAGGGGAAAAAATCTGCCTCTGCCTCCCAGCAATTTGCCTCTTTGCAGCAAACAGCAAACAGCCTATTTCAGTTTCAGTTTCAGCACAGCCTGATTAGCTCAAGAAAAAAATCTGCCTCTGCCTCCCAGCAATTTGCAGTGGAGGCCGAAAATGGGGTGTGCAGGCGCAGCAATAGGCAATGATAATCCCTTCAGCCTGAAACAACTGATGGTTGGGAGACCGATCCAACCAACAATCAGCTGTTTGTGCTAATCAGGCTGTGCTAAAGCTGAAATGGGCTGTTTGCTGTTTGCTGCAAGGAGGCAAATTGCTGGGAGGCAGAGGCCAAAGGGTGGGGGCCAGCGGGTGGGTGAGGCTACATTTGGTGTATAAGATGCACCCAAATTTTCACCCTCTTTTAGGGGGGAAAAGGGCATTTTATACTCCAAAAAATACAGTAAGTTTTTCCTAGTATATAATATTATTATTAAATTATATGGCCTTCCATTATATGGCCTTCCATTTCAAGTACATAACTCTGGAGTACTAACTTTAAAAACAATAAAAGCAATAAGCAAAATTATAATATTATTTTATTTTAAATTATAAAAGAGCAGTTGAGCAACAAACATACTCAATCAACACAAGCAAGTATCGGGCCTACCCAACTATCAGGGCTCCAGGCTTGATGGCAAAACCAGGTCTTTAAGACCTTGCAAAAAGTCAGCAGGGTCGCATCTGAATCCTATCTTTATATTTCAGGAGGGGGGCATCAATCTGGATCCTAAGTCATCATATAATTAGTTGAAGATTGGCTGTGGGTAATAGCAAAATAATCTGTGTGTGCTGTACCAAACTCTTTGGAGAAAAAAGATAATTAAATTTGGGATAACTTTTATTTCTGCTACAGTACGTGGGTGCCTAGCCTGAATACTTTCTATTTGCAAACTTACCGTTGTATAACTCTGTAGCCCTCCTTTATATTACAACTGTTGTGAAGACTGATATAATTTTTACTTCAGAGATCTTCATTCTACATAATGTTTCTAGCATTCCGGTTTTGGTAATAGTTAAACCTGCAAAAAATTATTTGAGACTTGAAACAAATTTTCACAGGTAGTCCTCGACTTCCAGCAGTTTGTTTAGTGATCATTCTAAGTTACAATGGCACTGAAAAGGTGACATATGACAGTATTTCATACTTATGACTGCAGAAACATCCCCAGGATCATATTATCAAAATTCAGATGCTTGGCAAATGACTGATATTTATAATGATTGCTGTGTCCTGGAGTCATGTGATCTCCTTTTGCAATCTTCTGACAAGCAAAGTCAATGTAGAAGCCAGATTCACTTAACCCTGTTATTAACTTAACAACTGCAGCGATTTATATAACAACTATGGCAAGAAAGGTCATAAAATGGGGCAAAATTCACTTAACAAATATGTCACTTAGCAACAGAAGTTTTGGTTTAATTGTGGTCGTAAGTCAAGGACTATATCTGTTTTAAATACTTTTGCTGCCAGAATATTTATACTAATTATTCTCATCCTCTTTTTGTGTAAGAATACTTGACTGCCAGGAAAATAATATAAAATTATCTGAGGAGGAAATTGCGATTAAATCATCAGCATTATTATAATATTTTTGTTTCTTTTACAAAGAAATAAAAGTGTGAGCACACATACTAACTCATGTTTTAAAATGATCTGTATCTTAAATGTCTGTTTTGCTATAATTTTACTGTTAGAATTTTAACTGTGTGTAGATATAATATCCATAGTCTGTGTGCTAGAGGATTGCACAGTGATTTTCCTGAGTTCATCCCTTTTTATTGTTGTTTTTGTCTCACATTACCCATAGTGCAGTTTCACATTTGAATAAAATAGATTGCATAGTTGCAAATTGCAAATCAACTTATATTCTGTGCTATAGTGTGCTGCCTAGTTCATATGTTGCATAAATCTTGCTGTCCTGAAGAAACTAGAATTCTGTTTAGACCTCACAGCCTCATGAACCAGAACATAACAAACCATGTTAGAATTTTGCACAGTGTGAGTACCCAGTTTGACAATACACTGCGGCAAATACCAGTCTAGTTATAATCAGTAAGTGTAGGCCCCGAGCAGGGTGGATTTGATTTAAATCAAGTCAATTTAAATCATGATTTAAATCACTAGTAAAAAGGCTTGATTTAAATCGACTCGATTTAAATCATAATTTTTAAAGAGCAACTGTCATCTCTGTCCCGCAGTGGCTCCTCCTGTGACCCACTTTAATGGGACGGCTGGTGACGCGGCAGTGACACAACAAGATGAGAGACATGGCGGGCAGCAGGTGAGTGGATGCCTGCGAACAGGCGCTGCCATGATGGATCTGAAATGACAGGTGTTCTTTAATATTATATTTATAAGTTGCTTAGAAAGTTTTACTTTCGTTTTTACTGCTTGCCCTTCCTCCTCACACTTAGAGCCTGGTGGTACAGATGCATTTCTTTTCAAACAATCATACAGTTTGTAGTGTACATAGATTTGCAAAACAATGGGATGAAGGAATATTCCTGAACTTTGTTTTATGATTTATCTCATGGTTGCTGTGAAATTGTGTGAATGCATCAATGCAGTCCATGTTATCTCAGCTTGCAGAGCTTGGATTCATTGAACAAGTTTACAAAAAATGTAAATATTGCAGAATATATAGCCTCATGCTACATAACTAGGCTCCATTTGCTGCTGAATAAACTAAATTAATGTATCTTAAATAGAAAACTATCTTTAGATTCATTTTTATTCCAAAAGCATTTTATTAAAATAAATTTGATTTTTAAAAAATCAATTTAAATAAAAAAAATCGATTTTAAAAAATCAATTTTTATCCACCCTGGCCCCAGGTCTTAAAAGTTTTACTGACAAAATTTGAACACATGATATTTTTATTTCCCTGCTTTCGTTGATTCCTGTTATTTGCTTTTGAAAGGAATACATTTGGATAGCTTGTTAAAACACTGTCGCTATCACCTACCCATGTCTACCCATACAGAATAATCTGGTTGATATGATGAGGTGCTGAATTTATTATCTCCGTCTTCTGCCTGCTTGTATAATCTTTCAGCTATTTTATTGCTTAATTGATAAACAGAAAACTCATTTTCACTCTGCATTTACATTTCTGCTGTATGGCAATAAATTGTGAATATAAAGTCAAGCAGGCAAAGTAGTGGTTGCATGCTGCTCTAGGAACCAGGAGTTTGTGAGTTCTAGTGAAAGCCACATGGGTGATTTGGGGTCAGTCACTGACTCTCAGCTCAAGCCACTTCAAGGATTGTTGCTGGGGGAAAATTGGAGGCAGGAGGTTTTGTTTTTTTCCTCTCTCTCTCTCTCCCCCTCTCCCTCTGCTCTCTCCTCTCTCTTAAACACACATACAGACACACACACTTCTCTCTCCATATATACAAACGGGTAAAAGGCAGGATAAAATATAATGGTAATAGAACATGAAGCTAAAGTGCTCTAAGACTTTATACAGTTAGTCCTCGACTTATGACCACAATTGAGCCCAAATTTATGTTGCTAACTAAAACATTTGTAAAGTAAGTTTGTCCCATTTTACGACTTTGTTTGCCACAATTAAGGGAATCATTGCAGTTAGTAACATGGTTGTTAAGTGGAATTGGATTCCCCATTGACTTTGCTTGTTAGAAGGTCACAAAAGGGGATCACGTGACCCCAGGACATTGCAACCGTCATAAACAGAGGTGGGATTCTACCGGTTCACACCGGTTTGCTAGAACTGGTAGTTAATTTTCTAAGCAGTTCGGAGAACTGGTTGTTAGAAGAAATCTTTTGGTTTTTTTCAACTTTACAGGGTTAATCCTGTAAGGAATTACAATATTCTAGTGTTGTTTCTAGCCTAATCTTTATTGCCCTGCTTACAGAAACTGCCTCTCTCTTAACCCTTATTACATTCTTGGCAGTACGCCTAGACTTACTGTCGCCTGAACTTCTCCAAAGTTTTTTTTCTTTGTTGGTACTTTACTGGGGCTTGACTTTCTTAAGGGGGAAGGGTTGTTTTAAGCTTTTTACACTGGTGTTGGGAGGAAATACTTCCCTGTTGGAGTTCTTCCAGCCAGGATGCAACAATTAGCATTTTGAAGAAATAATTGAATAATGAAGCAGAGCTGCTGGAAAGAAGCTTTTAATGACAAGGAACCAAGATGAGTGACATTCAGCAAGGCTTCTTGGCTAGCTAGAAAGTTTGACATTCAAACGTGAGTTTATATAACCTTTCTAACTTCTGGTCTAAAACTGGCTTTTGGTGAAGTTTAATTCTGTGCTTGGTGATGTTTAATCCTGTGTTTATTGATGGGATAATTTTCCCTATTCAGCTTTGTTTGGAAGGAAAAATGTTAATCTCTGTTCCTAAAAAGAAGCAGCTTCAGAAATCTGGCTAGTTCGTGTGTCTATTTGTTCTGGTAATTGTTTAACAAGTAACAGCTACTGTGTATGAATCAGTTGCCAATCATCTAAATTTTGGTCACATGACCGTGTGGATGCTGCAATGGTGTGAAAAACAGTTATAAGTCCCAAAAGTGCTTTTTCAGGAAGCAACTGGACTTGCTTGTTTTTTTCTTTTGAAGACATTTCGCTTTTCATCCAAGAATCTTCTTCAGCTCTGACAGGACAGTGGGGAATAGAAGGATTTATATTTCTTGCAGACAGCTGGTAATTTGTATCCTTTTAGAGCAGGGGTGTCCAAACTTGGTCCCTTTAAGACTTGTGGACTTCAACTCCCAGAGTTCCTCAGCCAGCTTTGCTGGCTGAGGGACTCTGGGAGTTGAAGTCCACAAGTCTTAAAGGGACCAAGTTTGGACACCCCTGTTTTAGAGGGTCACTGAAGCACTTGGTGGTCTATCTGTGTCCTTAGGGTTAACTGAGTAGTGCTCCTGGTTCCTGTAGTTCACCAACCCTCTAAAAGGAGGGTTCGGTGACCCTCTAAAAGTTCCTGGTTTAGAGGGCTTCTGGTTCAACGATCCTCTAAAAGGATGCAAATGACCAACTGTCTGCAAGGGATATAAATCCTTCTATTCCTCACTATCCTATCAGAGCTGAAGAAGCTTCTTGGATGAGAAGCAAAACATCTTCAAAAGAAAAAACAAGAAAGTCCAGTTGCCTCCCGAAAAAGTACCTTTGGGACAATCTTGACCTGGATGACTGAGAATCTCTACAAAGACTTTTAGTCATAAGTCACTTTTTTCAGTGCCCTTGTAAATTTGAATGGTCACTAAATGAACTGTTGTAAGTCGAGGACTACCTGTAATTCAAATAGACAAATACCTGCCATGTAACACCCCAGACTTAACAATTGCTGTAAGAAAGACAAAAGTCTGGACAGTGGATGTTGCACTACATGGAGACAGCAGAAGAAAAGAGAAATATCTACCGTAGAGAAAATCACAAAATATAAAAGACCTACAGGTTGAATAAGAACTATGGCAAAAGAAAATTTTAATTTTGAATCATAACATTTCTTCAAGCCTTCGTGAATCCCCTGTGATGACATCATGGACTCCAGGAGTCCGCTAACCATTGAGAATCACCGTTTTAAACTATTTGTAGGAGAAGATTTGGAAGAATCATTATATTCTTTGTATTCCATTCCTGCAGTTGTTTTTTGCAGGAATGCAGGATATTGTGGAACTTAAACACCTTTCACAACAAGACAGAGTTTTCTTTATTGGAAAGAAAGAAAGTTTCATGATAAGTAATTTTAATTTCTAGATTATATTCCAGAGAATCCAGATGCAGTAAGTAATTCTCACTTCTACACTTTTCCATTAAGAATACCATGGACTGAATTTGCCCACTAAACATTTAATTTTAAAAATTATTTCTATAAAACCAATCCTATAGACAGATGCCTCTTTATTTTCAACATTGCTTCACTACAGACCCCTCAAATCCTGGACATAAATTGTTTCAACTTCTATCCTCAAAACGACACTATAGGGCTCTGCACACCAGAACAACAAGACACAAGGACAGTTTTTCCCCGGAATGCCATCACTCTGCTAAACAACTAATTCCCACAACACTGTCAAATTAACTACTAAGACTGTATTACTATTCTTCTTCTCATCCTTACTAGTACCTATCTCTTCCCACTTATGGCTATATATCCATGTTGCTTGTATCTTTACAACTTATTTTGTTTTTATTGTTTCCTTGTATTATTTGATTGCTTATTAGTATTCTATGACTATCACTAAGTGTTGAATCTTATGATTCTTGACGAATATATTTTATTTTTTCTTTATGTACACTGAGAGATATGCACCAGACAAATTCCTTGTGTGTCCAATCACGCTTGGCCAAGAAAGAATTCTATTTTAGTTGTGGCCTGCTGCTTTTCAGAATTTTCAAGCTAGATGGTTCTTGTTTCATGTGAGCTGATCTCTAAGAATTTTAATTGTTCCATTTTTGAGCTAAAGAATTATGGTTGGTTGCATAGTAAGCCAAATGTTTAGACTGCACTTGGTATTTTTATCCACCTGGTGAGTCCTTCCCAATGACCTGGGATAAGCAGATGTTGTTTGATGGTGTTAGAGAAATTGATGATTCAGGACTTAAGCTGTCCCAAGTGAAGTTTCCTTTTGCAACTGACTGATGGATTTTGTCAATACAGATGGCATTCAAATGTGCCCTGATGTTTTGAGATTGCACTCAGGACACCTATTTCTATTGGTACTAACCTTGTTCTAACAACTGCAGTGATTCACTTAACAACTGTGGCAAGAAATGTTGTAAAATGGGGCAAAACTCACTTAACAGAAATTGTAGTCGTAAGTCAAAGACTACCTATATAATAACTCTTCTTAAAACATATAGCAGAATAAGAAACATGTAATTTGGAATGAATTTTTTTAATACTGGTGATTAAATGTTAATTATTATGTTGTATTTATAAATTACTATATAGTGGTATAGAAGGACCATCCAGATTTTTTTATGCTGGGTTTTTAGTTTTTAGTTTAGTCGTGAATTGAATAATTATGGTTCTATATTTTAATTATTTTTTAGTTCCTTTGTTATTGTGTAATATATTCCAGATGAATTTAGCTTTTTACTTGGAAAATGCTACAAGCTTATATGTTGAAGTTAAATTTGATGGCTATATAGCAACTTAATCCATATTTTTCACAGCAAGAATATAGTCTTTTTTTCCACTCCACATTAGACTAGTTCCTGACTTCACTTGTTTGTATAAATTAATTGTATAAATTAATAAAAGTTTTGGTTACATTTATCTCATAATTGAACCATATATATCAGTGGTGGGTTGCTACCGGTTTGCACCGGATTGGGTGAACCAGTAGTGGTGGTGGCAGGAGGCTCCGCCCACCCACCTGGACGCTTCTGCATATGTGTACTATATGTAGTGTGTGTGATATTGTGTGTGTGTGTGTGTTTGTGTGTATATATATATGTATGTATACTCAAGATGTTCATATAATGGTGACTGAGCTGTTTATATTGTTCATGGAAAAATATGAATAGCAATCTAAATGAGAAAATTTAGAAAATAAAGTTAGGGAACTTTAATATGAGCAATCACAGCTTGCTTTCTCTGTGGTAACTCCCACTCTCTGAAATACCATGTCTCGAAAGTATGTGTACACTCTATTCTCTAAATATTCTATAAATATGCTGTGTTGATGCCACAAGGCTCAGTGGACATATTGACTGAGGGCACGAATCCTAAGTCTTGACTAGGTTTTGTTGATTTTCTAACTGTTTTCTATTCTTGTGTTTTGCCCACAATTCTTTGCAACTGGAAGTGATTATAACTAGATGGACCAACATATAGAAAATCAACACAACTTTGTAATTATAATTTGATGATACTGCCAAAAATTATATTTGGGAGTATTGCATAGTTTACTTGTCCACAATTTTGCTATATACCATTCCAGAAGCAAATCTTATGTACAAAAGTGTGAAATCAGCACAGTGAAGTCTCTGGAGATAGTGTATGGCAGAACAATATAACTGTCACAAAATGGAATTGAAACAAAGCTTCAAATTAAATAATTGGAATGCGTAGTGCTTCCCATTACTTTAGCATGTACTAACTCGTACTTTCAGCTTAAAATACGAGTTAGTAGATGCTAAACTAATGGGCAAAAGAAGAAGGGGATGACAGAGAATGAGGGGGCTGGATGGAGTCACTGAAGCAGTCGGAGTGAGATTAAATGGACTCTGGAGGATGATAAGAGGACAGTATGTCCATGGGGACATGACTTCCTGACTAACAACAACAACTCGTACTTGCAAGTGTATAACCCAAAAATATAAATAGCATTGGTGGAGAAAAATAATTCATTGTATAGAGAAATTATTGACATTTAAGTCCAAAGTCTGTTTCTTTACTAGAAGGTTTCTGCGCTCAGCATTAATAAACTCCTTTGATTATTTTTAGGGGAGGAGGAAAGTTGCCTTTTGGGCTTTGAAAATAAGTAAGTGGGCCGTATTTGAGTATTCTAAATATTAGGCAATACTTGTGTTTTGTGGTAGTCTAGCACAGAATTTCCAATTCTTGTAGCAATAGCATTTAGACTTATATACCGCCCCATAGTGCTTTAATGCACTTTCTGGATGGTTTACAATATAAGCATTATTTACATATTGCCTTGAACAATCCTCATTTTACTCACCTCAGAAGGATGGAAGACCGAGTCAATCTCATCAGGATCGAACTCCTGAGTATGGGCAAAGCTTGCACTTTAATGACTGCACCACCAATCCTTATTGTATTAACCTAAAAGAAATCATCCTCAGCTTCATGTTTTCCAAAATGTCAAGTAGAAAGCTGAAAGCCCAGGTTTGAAATCCAAGCACCATGAGAAGGATGAGCTCCCATTATTTGCCCCAGTTCCTGCCAACATAGCAGTTCAATAATTACAACAGATAAATAATTACCACTTTGGAGGGAAAGAATACTACTGGACAGGGGAAACCCTTTACCTTTACCAAAATTTTCCAGGAGGCCTGCAGTTTTGGAGAATCCCACATTATGGAGGGCTGACTTTAAATTTTCTTGTCTAATACATCATTGACTATATCTTAATTTGAGGGTCTTTAGATGAGTTTTTAGTTCAAGTGGCTTCTTTGCTTTCTGTAGTAAAAGGAAAAACAACTTGCAGAATAGTGAGTATCCAGAATTCAAAAATGTCTTCAAAATGCAATTCCTAAAATAAGGTGCCATGCGTTTTTCTAATTCCTACAGTTTGTAGTGTACATAGATTTGCAAAACAATGGGATGAAGGAATATTCCTGAACTTTGTTTTATGATTTATCTCATGGTTGCTGTGAAATTGTGTGAATGCATCAATGCAGTCCATGTTATCTCAGCTTGCAGAGCTTGGATTCATTGAACAAGTTTACAAAAAATGTAAATATTGCAGAATATATAGCCTCATGCTACATAACTAGGCTCCATTTGCTGCTGAATAAACTAAATTAATGTATCTTAAATAGAAAACTATCTTTAGATTCATTTTTATTCCAAAAGCATTTTATTAAAATAAATTTGATTTTTAAAAAATCAATTTAAATAAAAAAAATCGATTTTAAAAAATCAATTTTTATCCACCCTGGCCCCAGGTCTTAAAAGTTTTACTGACAAAATTTGAACACATGATATTTTTATTTCCCTGCTTTCGTTGATTACTATAATATTCCTGTTATTTGCTTTTGAAAGGAATACATTTGGATAGCTTGTTAAAACACTGTCGCTATCACCTACCCATGTCTACCCATACAGAATAATCTGGTTGATATGATGAGGTGCTGAATTTATTATCTCCGTCTTCTGCCTGCTTGTATAATCTTTCAGCTATTTTATTGCTTAATTGATAAACAGAAAACTCATTTTCACTCTGCATTTACATTTCTGCTGTATGGCAATAAATTGTGAATATAAAGTCAAGCAGGCAAAGTAGTGGTTGCATGCTGCTCTAGGAACCAGGAGTTTGTGAGTTCTAGTGAAAGCCACATGGGTGATTTGGGGTCAGTCACTGACTCTCAGCCCAAGCCACTTCAAGGATTGTTGCTGGGGGAAAATTGGAGGCAGGAGGTTGTTTTTTTTCCTCTCTCTCTCTCTCCCCCTCTCCCTCTGCTCTCTCCTCTCTCTTAAACACACATACAGACACACACACTTCTCTCTCCATATATACAAACGGGTAAAAGGCAGGATAAAATATAATGGTAATAGAACATGAAGCTAAAGTGCTCTAAGACTTTATACAGTTAGTCCTCGACTTATGACCACAATTGAGCCCAAATTTATGTTGCTAACTAAAACATTTGTAAAGTAAGTTTGTCCCATTTTATGACTTTGTTTGCCACAATTAAGGGAATCATTGCAGTTAGTAACATGGTTGTTAAGTGGAATTGGATTCCCCATTGACTTTGCTTGTTAGAAGGTCACAAAAGGGGATCACGTGACCCCAGGACATTGCAACCGTCATAAACAGAGGTGGGATTCTACCGGTTCACACCGGTTTGCTAGAACTGGTAGTTAATTTTCTAAGCAGTTCGGAGAACTGGTTGTTAGAAGAAATCTTTTGGTTTTTTTCAACTTTACAGGGTTAATCCTGTAAGGAATTACAATATTCTAGTGTTGTTTCTAGCCTAATCTTTATTGCCCTGCTTACAGAAACTGCCTCTCTCTTAACCCTTATTACATTCTTGGCAGTAGACTTACTGTCGCCTGAACTTCTCCAAAGTTTTTTTCTTTGTTGGTACTTTACTGGGGCTTGACTTTCTTAAGGGGAAGGGTTGTTTTAAGACTGTAATCAGTTGGGTTCAAGGGATGGCCCGCTGCGCCGGGCGACGTTTCAAGGAATTTGTAAAGAAAAAAGGGAATTGTCTGTGCAAGGGGTGCCTGCTCTGGGGGATAGGGTGGTAGTTCCAGAGAAGCTGAGAAAAAGTTCTGGAACTCCTGCATGAGGTCACCCAGGAATTGTGAGGATGAAGGGTTTGGCTAGGAGCTATGTCTGGTGGCCCCTAATGGACAGGAAATCAGTGACAGGGTTGGCCGATGCCAGGTATGTCAGGAATCAGACCACTACCACCTCGGCCCCAGTGTTGGAGTGGGAGAAACCCCAAGGCCCTTGGTCCCATACACATTGATTTTGCGGCCTTCCACGGCCAAACATTTCTAATTGTGGTGGATGCATTCTCCAAATGGCTGGAGATCATCCTAATGAAATCCACAACCGCGGAGCTGTCATCTCAGCACTAAAACACCTTTTGCCACGCACGGGCTGCGGACACCCTCGTGTCCGATAGCACCACAGTTCACCGCAGCATTATTTGAAGGGTACCTGGCTGAAGAGGGCATCCGACATGCCCTCTCAGCGCCGTTCCACCCTGCGTCGAGCGGCCTTGCTGAACGCGTTTGTCCGGTGCGAAAAGCGCTATCACGAAGCGGCCCGGCGATTGGCAGGCACAAATCGACGCATTCTAACCGTCAACACAGGACCCCTGTGGCCACCGGCCAGCCCAGCCGAGCTATTAATGGGGCGGAAGCTACGGTGCCCGCTAGACCGGCTACACCGAACTACGTGCAGGGCGGGTTCAAAACAAAACCAGATAGAATCCGAGAGTTAAACATAGGAGACTCAGTGTGGGCACATAATTACAGCGGCGGCCCTAACTGGAAGAGGGGATAGTCATAGACAAACGGGCCCCAAATCTTATCTAGTGGAACTAGACGATGGCAGAATCTGGGCGCCACATAGATCAATTAAGAAACAGATTGAGCGATAAGGCAGAATTAGGCGAGACCAGCCCTGACTATGATTTAATTAACCCCACAGCTGACTGGGCCAAGAACAAACAGAAAGCGTAAGCAAAGAACCAAACAGAGACTTATCTGAGTCAGGCGAGGTCCAGCGACACCCTCCGGTCCCTCTAGAGGACAGCAGGTCCGAGCCGGCGAATAATCCAGGGCGGATGGCGGGAGGAGGAGCTCAGAGGCGAAAAGTCCCTCCGGCAAGCTCGACTCAACTCCAGAAAGTGAACTGCGCAGGTCCGGGAGAGTCAGGAGGCCCCACGTACCTGCAGGACTACGTGAAGTAATATGCAAATATTGGCAAAGTGCCTTCTGGTTCAACGATCCTCTAAAAGGAGGATTCAGTGACCCTCTAAAAGTTCCTGGTTTAGAGGGCTTCTGGTTCAACGATCCTCTAAAAGGAGGATTCAGTGACCCTCTAAAAGGAGGATTCAGTGACCCTCTAAAAGTTCCTGGTTTAGAGGGCTTCTGGTTCAACGATCCTCTAAAAGGAGGATTCAGTGACCCTCTAAAAGGAGGATTCAGTGACCCTCTAAAAGGAGGATTCAGTGACCCTCTAAAAGTTCCTGGTTTAGAGGGCTTCTGGTTCAACGATCCTCTAAAAGGAGGATTCAGTGACCCTCTAAAAGTTCCTGGTTTAGAGGGCTTCTGGTTCAACGATCCTCTAAAAGGAGGATTCAGTGACCCTCTAAAAGGAGGATTCAGTGACCCTCTAAAAGGAGGATTCAGTGACCCTCTAAAAGGAGGATTCAGTGACCCTCTAAAAGGAGGATTCAGTGACCCTCTAAAAGGAGGATTCAGTGACCCTCTAAAAGGAGGATTCAGTGACCCTCTAAAAGGAGGATTCAGTGACCCTCTAAAAGTTCCTGGTTTAGAGGGCTTCTGGTTCAACGATCCTCTAAAAGGAGGATTCAGTGACCCTCTAAAAGGAGGATTCAGTGACCCTCTAAAAGGAGGATTCAGTGACCCTCTAAAAGGAGGATTCAGTGACCCTCTAAAAGGAGGATTCAGTGACCCTCTAAAAGTTCCTGGTTTAGAGGGCTTCTGGTTCAACGATCCTCTAAAAGGAGGATTCAGTGACCCTCTAAAAGTTCCTGGTTTAGAGGGCTTCTGGTTCAACGATCCTCTAAAAGGAGGATTCAGTGACCCTCTAAAAGGAGGATTCAGTGACCCTCTAAAAGGATGCAAATGACCAACTGTCTGCAAGGGATATAAATCCTTCTATTCCTCACTATCCTATCAGAGCTGAAGAAGCTTCTTGGATGAGAAGCAAAACATCTTCAAAAGAAAAAACAAGAAAGTCCAGTTGCCTCCCGAAAAAGTACCTTTGGGACAATCTTGACCTGGATGACTGAGAATCTCTACAGACTTTTAGTCATAAGTCACTTTTTTCAGTGCCCTTGTAAATTTGAATGGTCACTAAATGAACTGTTGTAAGTCGAGGACTACCTGTAATTCAAATAGACAAATACCTGCCATGTAACACCCCAGACTTAACAATTGCTGTAAGAAAGACAAAAGTCTGGACAGTGGATGTTGCACTACATGGAGACAGCAGAAGAAAAGAGAAATATCTACCGTAGAGAAAATCACAAAATATAAAAGACCTACAGGTTGAATAAGAACTATGGCAAAAGAAAATTTTAATTGTTCCATTTTTGAGCTAAAGAATTATGGTTGGTTGCATAGTAAGCCAAATGTTTAGACTGCACTTGGTATTTTTATCCACCTGGTGAGTCCTTCCCAATGACCTGGGATAAGCAGATGTTGTTTGATGGTGTTAGAGAAATTGATGATTCAGGACTTAAGCTGTCCCAAGTGAAGTTTCCTTTTGCAACTGACTGATGGATTTTGTCAATACAGATGGCATTCAAATGTGCCCCTGATGTTTTGAGATTGCACTCAGGACACCTATTTCTATTGGTACTAACCTTGTTCTAACAACTGCAGTGATTCACTTAACAACTCTGCTAAACAACTAATTCCCACAACACTGTCAAATTAACTACTAAGACTGTATTACTATTCTTCTTCTCATCCTTACTAGTACCTATCTCTTCCCACTTATGGCTATATATCCATGTTGCTTGTATCTTTACAACTTATTTTGTTTTATTGTTTCCTTGTATTATTTGATTGCTTATTAGTATTCTATGACTATCACTAAGTGTTGAATCTTATGATTCTTGACGAATATATTTTATTTTTTCTTTATGTACACTGAGAGATATGCACCAGACAAATTCCTTGTGTGTCCAATCACGCTTGGCCAAGAAAGAATTCTATTTTAGTTGTGGCCTGCTGCTTTTCAGAATTTTCAAGCTAGATGGTTCTTGTTTCATGTGAGCTGATCTCTAAGAATTTTAATTGTTCCATTTTTGAGCTAAAGAATTATGGTTGGTTGCATAGTAAGCCAAATGTTTAGACTGCACTTGGTATTTTTATCCACCTGGTGAGTCCTTCCCAATGACCTGGGATAAGCAGATGTTGTTTGATGGTGTTAGAGAAATTGATGATTCAGGACTTAAGCTGTCCCAAGTGAAGTTTCCTTTTGCAACTGACTGATGGATTTTGTCAATACAGATGGCATTCAAATGTGCCCCTGATGTTTTGAGATTGCACTCAGGACACCTATTTCTATTGGTACTAACCTTGTTCTAACAACTGCAGTGATTCACTTAACAACTGTGGCAAGAAATGTTGTAAAATGGGGCAAAACTCACTTAACAGAAATTGTAGTCGTAAGTCAAAGACTACCTATATAATAACTCTTCTTAAAACATATAGCAGAATAAGAAACATGTAATTTGGAATGAATTTTTTTAATACTGGTGATTAAATGTTAATTATTATGTTGTATTTATAAATTACTATATAGTGGTATAGAAGGACCATCCAGATTTTTTTATGCTGGGTTTTTAGTTTTTAGTTTAGTCGTGAATTGAATAATTATGGTTCTATATTTTAATTATTTTTTAGTTCCTTTGTTATTGTGTAATATATTCCAGATGAATTTAGCTTTTTACTTGGAAAATGCTACAAGCTTATATGTTGAAGTTAAATTTGATGGCTATATAGCAACTTAATCCATATTTTTCACAGCAAGAATATAGTCTTTTTTTCCACTCCACATTAGACTAGTTCCTGACTTCACTTGTTTGTATAAATTAATTGTATAAATTAATAAAAGTTTTGGTTACATTTATCTCATAATTGAACCATATATATCAGTGGTGGGTTGCTACCGGTTTGCACCGGATTGGGTGAACCAGTAGTGGTGGTGGCAGGAGGCTCCGCCCACCCACCTGGACGCTTCTGCATATGTGTACTATATGTAGTGTGTGTGATATTGTGTGTGTGTGTGTGTGTGTGTGTGTGTGTGTGTATATATATATGTATGTATACTCAAGATGTTCATATAATGGTGACTGAGCTGTTTATATTGTTCATGGAAAAATATGAATAGCAATCTAAATGAGAAAATTTAGAAAATAAAGTTAGGGAACTTTAATATGAGCAATCACAGCTTGCTTTCTCTGTGGTAACTCCCCACTCTCTGAAATACCATGTCTCGAAAGTATGTGTACACTCTATTCTCTAAATATTCTATAAATATGCTGTGTTGATGCCACAAGGCTCAGTGGACATATTGACTGAGGGCACGAATCCTAAGTCTTGACTAGGTTTTGTTGATTTTCTGTTTTCTATTCTTGTGTTTTGCCCACAATTCTTTGCAACTGGAAGTGATTATAACTAGATGGACCAACATACAGAAAATCAACACAACTTTGTAATTATAATTTGATGATACTGCCAAAAATTATATTTGGGAGTATTGCATAGTTTACTTGTCCACAATTTTGCTATATACCATTCCAGAAGCAAATCTTATGTACAAAAGTGTGAAATCAGCACAGTGAAGTCTCTGGAGATAGTGTATGGCAGAACAATATAACTGTCACAAAATGGAATTGAAACAAAGCTTCAAATTAAATAATTGGAATGCGTAGTGCTTCCCATTACTTTAGCATGTACTAACTCGTACTTTCAGCTTAAAATACGAGTTAGTAGATGCTAAACTAATGGGCAAAAGAAGAAGGGGATGACAGAGAATGAGGGGGCTGGATGGAGTCACTGAAGCAGTCGGAGTGAGATTAAATGGACTCTGGGGGATGATAGAGGACAGTATGTCCATGGGGACATGACTTCCTGACTAACAACAACAACTCGTACTTGCAAGTGTATAACCCAAAAATATAAATAGCATTGGTGGAGAAAAATAATTCATTGTATAGAGAAATTACTGACATTTAAGTCCAAAGTCTGTTTCTTTACTAGAAGGTTTCTGCGCTCAGCATTAATAAACTCCTTTGATTATTTTTAGGGGAGGAGGAAAGTTGCTTTTTAGGCTTTGAAAATAAGTAAGTGGGCCGTATTTGAGTATTCTAAATATTAGGCAATACTTGTGTTTTGTGGTAGTCTAGCACAGAATTTCCAATTCTTGTAGCAATAGCATTTAGACTTATATACCGCCCCATAGTGCTTTAATGCACTTTCTGGATGGTTTACAATATAAGCATTATTTACATATTGCCTTGAACAATCCTCATTTTACTCACCTCAGAAGGATGGAAGACCGAGTCAATCTCATCAGGATCGAACTCCTGAGTATGGGCAAAGCTTGCACTTTAATGACTGCACCACCAATCCTTATTGTATTAACCTAAAAGAAATCATCCTCAGCTTCATGTTTTCCAAAATGTCAAGTAGAAAGCTGAAAGCCCAGGTTTGAAATCCAAGCACCATGAGAAGGATGAGCTCCCATTATTTGCCCCAGTTCCTGCCAACATAGCAGTTCAATAATTACAACAGATAAATAATTACCACTTTGGAGGGAAAGAATACTACTGGACAGGGGAAACCCTTTACCTTTTACCAAAATTTTCCAGGAGGCCTGCAGTTTTGGAGAATCCCACATTATGGAGGGCTGACTTTAAATTTTCTTGTCTAATACATCATTGACTATATCTTAATTTGAGGGTCTTTAGATGAGTTTTTAGTTCAAGTGGCTTCTTTGCTTTCTGTAGTAAAAGGAAAAACAACTTGCAGAATAGTGAGTATCCAGAATTCAAAAATGTCTTCAAAAATGCAATTCCTAAAATAAGGTGCCATGCGTTTTTTCTAATTCCCACAGTTTGTAACACTGGGTTGTTTATATATGTGATAAGAAAATTAGCTGATCTGATGGACTGTGCACCTGGAAGGAATAGCTTTGACAACAAACAGTTTTCCCAGAAAAAGGCCCTGATTAAGAGATGGTGCAGTCCCAAACTAGATGGGGGAGAGGGAAGAGTTGTTCAGGATACCCACAAACTAGAATCTCTCAGGATACATGTAGTAGGTTAGAAGGCTGTAGCTTGAGTTTGGTAAAATTTTGTCCATTAAGTATAAACAAATAAATGATTGAACTTGATTGGGCTTCACTGTGTTGTCTCTGGGCTTGAGCATGACCGCTGTAAAATATGCACAACTTGTCCATCAAGTAAAACACTTAGTTTTAAGAAATAATAAAGTGCTGTATTAACTTTAAAAGAAAATTGAAATAACTGCAATTATTTAGTCTGGAATGAATGAAACATTCACAAACTTTGTCTAAAGATCTACAGCAAAAGGGTGCACATTGACATGCTGAAGCCAGCTGCACTGCATATTATATTAAATGACAGCCTGTTAAACGGAAGAAGATAATACGTTTCTTCTAGCAAATACCATTACACATTTTTAAATCTGTTGTCCAAATATAACAGTAGGCACCTGTTTGGCTTCCCCCCATCTTCATCAAAGAACACATTGGCAAATAAGGGCAAGTTACACTATGCTTTTTAAAGCTACCGTCTGCAATATCTGTTCTGTAACAGGAGTGCAGCTGTTGAATGTTTTAACATTTAGCACCATGCATTTAAAACAGTAATGTGTTTTAGTCTAGAAATGGTAGGGAAATAATATAAAGCAAAAGGCTCAACAGGTGGTCTGCTGACCAGATAAAGACCATAATGCTATCTTGTCTGCCTCTTCAGCTGATTGGATCGTCCTTTCCTTTTGGCTCACCATATATCACTATAGTGATTGTTGTCTCCTGTTGTTGCTGCTCTGCTGCCCATTTTCAAATGGCAAGTAGAGTAAATATTTGCAATAATTTATAGCTCATAAACATCTCTGTAGGGAAATCACAGGTTGGAGATTTTCAGTTCCCCTGAGTGGGATACTTGTCAGTCTTACATGTTTTCTGACACAACCCTGTATTGAAGGAAAAGGCAATAATTCTTTGCTCTTTGGTTAAAATTACCCTGTTGTATCGGTAGTCCCATCATACATTCCTACTAAATTGATCATTATTCATATGTAGATAGCATAGAAAGAAAGTCATATTATTTTATGGTAGTACAAAATCTGGACGAGCCTAATAGCTTCCTTTTTGATTAACAAATACCATTAAAAAGCATTACGGTTTCATGAACTGCGAGTGACTTCATCAGATGCATGGAGTCCCACAGAGTTTATACCTGTTAATAAATTTTGTTAGTTAAAAAAAGTTGCTATCCAAATTCATTCTGATCGTTGTTCATATGTGCGGTTCAAAAATTAAGAAACCCAACTCAAAGTTGATTACCATCTTGACCGCTGTGACCATGTACTACATATTAAATAGAGTGTTTGACTTCTCTTTTTCTAAACGGTAGTTTTAGTTTTTTGTCTGGTCCAGACCCTTACATGTAGACATTTTTTCAAAACAGTTCAGATATAGGCTAGATGCAAATGGGCTGTTGTATAAGAAAATATCTGGCTCCTTCGGGAGTTTAAGTTTTGCTCTGATATCCTCTGAATTGCAACATGTGACATAGACAAATTGCTGCATATAAATGCACTGATAACATTACCCCACAGAGTCTTGCATGATTTCTGCAGTATGATATGCTTGTGATGAAACCTGAATCTTAAACCAGCCAAGGAAACCTAAATGTTTTCTGGCACTGCTGTTTGGAGAAAAAAAAAAGGATTCAATTAGATGTGCAGGTGAGTCTTGGAGGTTTTGCTATGAACATGATAGGAGTCTATACAATAAGTTTAGGCTTCTGGTTTTTTCTTCTCTTCTGGTATACAGCTTCATCCTGAGAGTAAATCATGTATACTTTGTCAAAAGCATTCTTAAACTGACAAATACGTTATTGGATATTTAGAATTTGAGGTGCTATGTACTATATTTTCTGCATATTAAAACTTAGGCTATAAGCTTATATAAGTTTATATAAAGCTTGTGAAATACATGTCTATGAGCATCAAGCTTTGCATCTAAGTGATACAGAAACCTCTGTGCTGACTCATTCAGTCTGTTTATATGTTGTAATGGAGTTATGAACTAAAAAAATCTGCAGTTTCAGAATAATTGGTGTAAGGCGTACACTGGTAAATATCTCTTTTCCAAATAGACTTTTCAGGATATTAAGATTGTGGTTCAGCTGTTGTCAATCATGCTTTCCTTTTTTTAACTTATTCTTTTTTTAATGTTTTGATCCTGCTATGCCGACTGCCCCTTCTGTGATTGAGGGAGCCTCCAAGTTGACTGAAAAACAAATTTATTATAGAGCAAAGTAAAGGTGGGGGAAATGATATGGACAGAAACATGCATTTCAGAATTGTAAAAAATAAGAGAAATATGATCTGAAATAAGCTTAAGAGGTTCTGTAATTATCACTGGATTATTTTAGCAGGATAATGTACTTGCCGCCTTTTTGGTAAGCAGCAGACTAGCCTGAAGATACTTGAATGGCACTTGTCTTCACATTTTGGAGATCCTGTTCTTACTCTGTCAGGCTATGAATTATCTATTTCTCCTGTGTGCTGCTTAGAGAGTCCAAGCAATAATGTTAACCTTGTCTGATTGGCCAGAGACTAAGTTAAAATTTGTTTGTTTGGCCATACCTCCTCCGCTAGACTCCAGTTTCTTTAACTCAGTTGGCCTAGAGAGACTTGTATTTGCTAACTCCATTGCTTGGACTTTTTCTAACCATTGCATTTCAGTAAAACAAACTTGTTGCTCTAAGGATTCCTCTCCCACAGCAGCTACAAATTTTCAGCCCTCGCCCACCCAGATACTGCGCAGCTTTGCTGCGGCGGTTTAAACCTTCCTGCTCGCCAGAACACCTCGTGGAGGCTTCGCTGACCAAGGATTCGGTCCACGTGAGTTAGGCGGCCGGATTTGTGCATTGAAAAAACGTGGTGTCAATTTTGCGCACACAGGGATTGAAGATTGTGGCCGTTTCGTCGGTCCACACAATTCCCCCTGTTTAAAGCTGTGGTCTAATCAGCACCATTGAAACTGTGGTGTCGGCTTTGCACTTTTACTATGCCCCACCACAATTAGTATTGGCGCTTAGAAGCCGTTTGGCTGGTTTGGTGCAGCACATGAACCAAATGTAAAATGAAATGGTGGTAGAATTTAGGAGAAACCCTTCCATACTTCCACCTCTCACAATACTAGACAACACAATATCAACAGTAGAAACTTTTAAATTTCTAGGTTCTATCATATCGCAAGATCTAAAATGGACAGCTAACATCAAAAACATCATCAAGAAAGGACAACAAAGAATGTTCTTTCTGCGCCAACTCAGTAAGCTCAAACTGCCCAAGGAGCTGCTGATTCAGTTCTACAGAGGAATTATTGAGTCTGTCATTTGCACCTCTATAACTGTCTGGTTCGGTTCTGCAACCCAACAAGAAAGACGCAGACTTCAGAGGATAATTAGAACTGCAGAAAAAATAATTGCTACCAACCTGCCTTCCATTGAGGACCTGTATACTGCATGAATCAAGAAGAGGGCCATGAAAATATTTACAGATCCCTCACATCCAGGACATAAACTGTTTCAACTCCTACCCTCAAAACGACACTATAGAGCACTGCACACCAGAACAACTAGACACAAGAACAGTTTTTTCCCGAAGGCCATCACTCTGCTAAACAAATAATTCCCTCAACACTGTCAAACTATTTACTAAATCTGTACTACTATTAATCTTCTCATCGTTCCCATCACCAATCTCTTTCCATTTATGACTGTATGACTGTAACTTTTTTGCTGGCAATCCTTATGATTTATATTGATATATTGACCATCATTTGTGTTGTAAATGTTGTACCTTGATTAACGTATCTTTTCTTTTATGTACACTGGGAGCATATGCACCAAGACAAATTCCTTGTGTGTCCAATCACACTTGGCCAATAAAAAATGCTATTCTATTTTATTCTGTTCTAAGCCAGTACGGCTTATTGAATTAACAATTAGTAGGCAGTAATCACTGGTGCACAAGGAGGGAGGCCTCAATTGAATTGTGATTCATTTCAGCTGCCGCATAAGGCCAATTCAGCCTTTCAAAAGGCGGATCACAGTAGGTCTCAACTGAGTGACTCTTCAATCTCCCCTTCCAGACAGCAGGCCTCAAAGCCACTGGCTCCAAAAAGGGAGTCACATCTCCTCCATTTGAGCCATTAGGGACTGCCAGTATGAAGATACTCACCTTTTTCATCGCTATTACATCTGCCAGACAAATTTCCAAGCTGGCAGCTCTTTCAGTACATAAAGATTTGTGCATCTTTCACCCAGATAGAGTCATACTATGCCTGGATCCAACATTCGTGCCCAAAATTAACACCTGGTTCCATAGGGTCCAGGAGGTCATTCTCCCGGATTTTTGCCCAAATCCCAGACACCCCAGAGAACAATGGTGGCACTCATTAGATGTACGCAGAGCCCTGTGACACTACATCAGCAGAACAGCTTCCTTCAGAAGAACTGAATCGCTATTCGTCTCATTTCAACCCAGGTCCATGGGCTCAAGGGTCACTCCATCTACCATCGGTCGCTGGCTCAAAGCGTGCATCACAGTGGCCTACGAACATCAGGCCAGACACGGCCCGCCCGTATTATGGCGCATTCGACCAGGAGCACAGCCACCTCGGTGGTTTGGGCTACACAGGCTTCTATCCAGGAATTTCATCAAGAACTACAAAATTGATCAGTTTACCTCAGCCGAGGCAGCGTTCGGAAGAACGGTGCTGCAACAGGTTCTTCCAGTTGGGGGAACCCTGTACCCATCCGGTTCCTGCCCTGGGGATAATTAGCTTGGGTATATCCCATTGCTTGGATTCTCTAAGCAGCGCACAGGTAAATGAATGTTGGACTTACCTGAACATTCATTCTCTGTGCACTGCATGAGAGTCCAATTCCTCCCTGGTTCTATAAGGGTCCAGGGTTTAGGTCAGATGAACTTCATTTATAGGTTATGCCTATTCAGCACCATCTTATCATTAAAGAAACTGGAGTCCAGCTCGGACATGGAGGTGCGGCTAAACAAACAAATTTTAATTCAGTCTCTGGCCAATCAGATGAGGTTAACACTATTGCTTGGACTCTCACGCAGTGCACATAGAACGAACGTTCAGGTAAGTCCAATGTTCATTTCATTCTATCATTTTAAAAAATGCTTTAACAATATTTTTGCTGGTATGCTGTCCACAAATGTATATCTTAAGCAAGTCAAATACTAACTGAAGTGCTAATTTATACCATTATCAGTAATCATATATAGGCAGCCAAAAGTTGCAATCCTTGCCAGTTGGTAATAGATGCCCAGAAAGTCTTCTTTAAAATAAATGATAGCTGCCACCAGAGACCAGGCTCACAAAAAGCATCTTCTGAAACAGACCTGAAAATGAAATACACACTACAAATGACATCTTGTATATCTATAGTGTTCCTCCATAACAAGTTCTACTATGTCTCACTTAAAACTATTAACAAATAGTGTGAGTTATCTGACAATCATTTGTTTTTACTTTGTGAAACAGGTATATCATTTCTGACCCTCATTTTCATATTATTTCAATTTGAGCAAAACGTTTTCAGGTCTTCATCTGTTTACAGAAACTAAGAAATGTACCCTGAACCCATGAGCTCTGTAAGGTTTCAAAAGATATTTGCACTGAATGCTGAAATGCTGCATTTTCGTTATTGCTGAGTTGAGCTGAGCCTTTGATCTCAGGCCAAGAGATTATATTGCCAGGGTGGAGACACTGATGATGGCCCTCTAGTGCCTTCTAGCTCTATTTAAAAGGCTGAAGAAAATAGCAGGAAGTCACCCAGGGATTGTGTTTATCTGAATAAGGGCATCTGGTCCATGATGTCTTCTTTGATTTTTTTAAAAAAATGTTCTTCGATATTTAGCTGCTTAATTCATTCTTACATAAAGCATCAATTCAATTTTAATAGTTATGTTTAATTATTTTTAATTTACAAGAAATATAGAATAGAATAGAATAGAATAGAATTTTATTGGCCAAGTGTGATTGGACACACAAGGAATTTGTCTTGGTGCATATGCTCTCAGTGTACATAAAAGAAAAGATACGTTCATCAAGGTACAACATTTACAACACAATTGATGATCAATATATCAATATAAATCATAAGGATTGCCAGCAACAAGTTATAGTCATACAGTCATAAGTGGAAAGAGATTGGTGATGGGAACTATGAAACGATTAATAGTAGTGCAGATTCAGTAAATAGTCTGACAGTGTTGAGGGAATTATTTGTTTAGCAGAGTGATGGCCTTCGGGAAAAAACTGTTCTTGTGTCTAGTTGTTCTGGTGTGCAGTGCTCTATAGCGTCGTTTTGAGGGTAGGAGTTGAAACAGTTTATGTCCAGGATGCGAGGGATCTGCAAATATTTTCACGGCTCTCTTCTTGATTCGTGCAGTATACAGGTCCTCAATGGAAGGCAAGTTGGTAGCAATTATTTTTCTGCAGTTCTAATTATCCTCTGAAGTCTGTGTTTTCTTGTTGGGTTGCAGAACCGAACCAGACAGTTATAGAGGTGCAAATGACAGACTCAATAATTCCTCTGTAGAACTGGATCAGCAGCTCCTTGGGCAGTTTGAGCTTACTGAGTTGGCGCAGAAAGAACATTCTTTGTTGTCCTTTTTAATGATGTTTTGATGTTAGCTGTCCATTTGAGATCTTGCGATATGATAGAACCCAGAAATTTGAAGGTTTCTACTGTTGATACTGTGTTGTCAAGTATTGTGAGAGGTGGAAGTATGGAAGGGTTTTCCTAAAATCTACCACCATTTCTACGGTTTTGAGTGTGTTCAGTTCCAGATTGTTTTGGTTGCACCACAAGGCTAGTCGTTCGACCTCTCGTCTATATGCGGATTCGTCATTGTCTCGAATGAGACCAATCACTGTTGTGTCATCTGCGAACTTCAGTAGCTTAACAAATGGATCATTGGAGATGCAGTCATTGGTATACAGAGAAGAGAAGTGGGAGAGCACACAGCCTTGGGGCCCCTGTGCTAATTGTACAGGTATTTGATGTGATCTTGCTTAGCTTCACCTGCTGCTTCCTGTTTGTTAGGAAGCTTGTGATCCACTTACAAGTCTGTTCCGGTACCTGTAGCTGGTTTAGCTTAGTTAGAAGAATGTCTGGAATGATGGTATTGAATGCTGAACTAAAGTCTACAAAAAGGACCCTTGCATAGGTCTTTGGAGACTCAAGATGTTGTAGGATGTAGTGCAGAGCCATATTAACAGCATCATCTGTTGATCTATTTGCTCGGTATGCAAATTGCAAGGGGTTTAAAAGCGGATTCGTGATGGTTTTCAGGTAGGAAAGCACTAGCCTTTCAAAGGTTTTCATGACTACAGATGTTAGAGCAACTGGTCTGTAGTCATTTAGTTCCTTGATGGTGGGCTTCTTCGGCACTGGGATGATGGTAGAGCGTTTGAAGCAAGAAGGAACATAGCACATCTCTAGTGATTTATTGAAAATATGGGTGAAGATGGGGGCCAATTGGTCAGCACAGACTTTTAAGCAAGAAGGAGTTATCTTGTCTGGGCCTGGAGCTTTTCCTGGCTTTTGTCTGTGAAATAGGTCCTGCACTTCCTTTTCTGTGATCACTAGGGGTTGTGAACCCAATGAAATGGGGTCAGTTGTAGGAGGCTTGGCTGTTGTTGGTGTGTCTGAGATGGGGGTTGTGGAGATAGGTGGCTGTAGTTTCCTTTCAAACCTGCAGTAAAACTCATTCAGGTCATCTGCCAGTTGTTGATTACCTTCAGCCTGGGAAGGAGGTTTGCCATAGCCGGTGATATTTTTAAGAGTTTTCCACATGTTTGCTGGTTCATTTGCTGAAAATTGATTCTTTAGCTTTTCAGAGTAGCTTCTTTTTGCTGCTCTTATCTCCCTTGTTAGTGCATTTCTGGCCTGATTGTACAGCATTTTATCACCTTTTCTGTAGGCTTCCTCTTTGGAATATATTCAGCAAGATGAAGGCGTTTGGTTTGGTGTAAATATATAACATTTTAGGGTCCGAGCACTCAGGTGGCCTTTGAATGTTCTCCTCACCACATATGATTGGAATTAGAGCAGAATAAAACTTAGCTTCATAACTAGGTGTTTGAATAGTATTACATCTAGTTGATATGATTGCTTTCCAGTTATATATTTCATTACTGTCTCTCCCCAATGGGACAAACCTGCCCCACTCATGCTAGTGGAAGAGGCCTGCTATGGATTCTGTCTGCTAAGGAATTGAAGCAGGCAGGGTCAACCAGAAGAGCCTTTTCCTCTGTGGTCCCATCCCTATGGAACATTCTACCATGAGGTGAACTGCCCTCTCCCTTTTGACCTTCTGGAAGGATATCAAAACTTGGCTTTGCCAGCTGGGTTTGGGAGCCTGAAGGGAGTGCTCACTGCTGAAGATGGCTGATGGGGTAAGAAGACCTCATCTCTGTTCCGTCTCTCTCTTAGCTCTTTAGTTCAGTCTTAGTTCTTAATATTTTTTTTTACTCTGTATTGTTTTAATATCTTAACTATTTCTTGCTTGTTTTATAATCTGTAAGCCACCCACAATCATCTTGTAGGGGAGAGGGTGGCTTAAAATATTTAATAAAATAAATTAATTAATTTCCTTCTTCCCCATTAAAAATACAGCTTAACACCAATTTCTGAAAGTTTCTTGGGGCTTTTCCCAAGGCAATTAAACATTACAGATCTGAAATGGCATGATGTATTCACTCACCATGCTATCTATTATAGATAGCTTTTAAAAAAAATAATTGCCAGGTCTTTGTACTGTTTAAATAGGAAATTGATAGATGATCAATTGTCAGTTCCATGTGTGAATTATTTGCTTGACTGTAAACAAACAAGCCCCTTCCTTCTTCTTCCCTCTCTGGTATTTAAAATTTCAGAAGTATATTTAAAGAATGGTTGTATTCTCTAGAGGTTTGATATATTGAAAGAAAGAAGACAGGAGGAAGTATTTGACATGTTTTTTCATTGTAAAGAAGGCAGATTATGTGATGATTGTTATTGTTACATAAGTGATGGGTAAATGTACTTCTTGGCTTGTATAGTAAATTGATAGGCATGGATAAATCTAAGGAAGGCAAAGGATTTTCTTGCACTAGACATGCTTGATTTAGAATTAATAATCTGAACTTTCTTCAACCTCTCACTTGTTTATGTTATCATGGGCAAATCAGATTTGAATAAAGGCAGTTCTACAACCTTAATGAGTCTTTATTTATTTACTATGTGAATAATCATACGAATAGTGGCCAACTAGTCTGCTAGAGGGTGGGAATTAAAATTCTACATAGTAGCTTTCCTCTAGCTGGAGTCTAGATTTCTTGGTCTATAATTCCCAATGTCAAAGCACCAGTCAGACTGGAAATTATGAACTAGGTAGTCCTGAATTTATCATCATAATTGAACCTGGAATTATGGTCGTACGTCATGCTGGTTGTAAATGGTCATCATGTGAATCACCGGATTTTATGATATTTCTTTGCTATGGTTGCTAAGCAAACTCATTGTCTATATTAATATCTGTTTTCACCAGAAATTGGAAGTAGACACTGGTTTCCAACAAAAAAATTGCAAATTGTGGTCACATTACTGTGGGATGCTACAAACAGCCATAAATGCTGTCCAAAATGTTGACCCCATGATTGTGGAGAAAGACAACTGTTGGACTTTTGAATCCATGTCATAAGTCCTTATTTGGGGGTCCCTTGTTAGTTTGAGTGATTGGTGAGGACTACCTGTTCAACTCACCTGGATGGTACCAGGATGGGAGAGCTACCATAGAACAGCACATCCACTCCGAATGAGGTAGGATGGCAAGAAATTAGCTTTGTTCTTAGCTGGAAATATCTTAGCTAAAATAATCTGTGAGGCTTTTGCTGGTTTCTTTTCATTATCCTACAGTAAATTAGAGAGCTTTTCAGTTAACCATAGTTTCCATTTTGTCGGGATCTGAAGAGTATAAATCTTAGTTCAAAACAAGCCAGGGTGTTAACTTCATTTTTAAGGAAATGTTGTTTTTGCATTTTGTTTTAATATGCCACAGACACATGCATAAGACATTTTATTTCAGCTTAATTATAAGCTAATATACCCAGTATGTCTGAATAAAAAATATGAACTTCTTTAACTTTTATGTACTTTGGGGGGGGACAAAAATAAGCGTCAGAATCATTTTCCTTGATGCTTTTCTGGGAAATTATCATGACTTGCTGAACTGTCTACTATTTCAATGGTTATCTCTGCTGATGCTCCAGAATAGAATAGAATAGAATAGAATAGAATAGAATAGAATAGAATAGAATAGAATAGAATAGAATAGAATAGAATAGAATAGAATTCTCTATTGGCCAAGTGTGATTGGACACACAAGGAATTTGTCTTGGTGCATATGCTCTCAGTGTACATAAAAGAAAAGATACGTTCATCAAGAATCATAAGGTACAACACTCAATGATAGTCATAGGGTACAAATAAGCAATCAAGAAACAATATCAATATAAATCGTAAGGATACAAACAACAAAGTCACAGCCATATGTGGAAGATGATGAATGATGGGAGTGATGACAAGATTAATAGTAGTGCAGATTTAGTAAATAGTTTGACAGTGTTGAGTGAATTATTTGTTTAGCAGAGAGATGACGTTCGGGAAAAAAACTGTTCTAGTTCTGGTGTGCAGTGCTTTATAGCATCGTTTTGAGGGTAGGAGTTGAAACAGTTTATGTCCAGAATGTGAGGGGTCTGTATTTTCATAGCCTTTTTTTTTTTTTTTTGGACTCAATGGAAGGCAGGTTGGTAGCAATTGTTTTTTCTGCAGTTCTAATTATCCTCTGAAGTCTGTGTCTGTCTTGTTGGGTTGCAAAACCAAACCAGACGGTTATAGAAGTGCAGATGACGGACTCAGTAATTCCTTTGTAGAACTCTGTAGAATCAGATGCTAAGAAGGATAAATACACTGCTCAAAAAAATAAAGGGAACACAAAAATAAGACATCTTAGATCTGAATGAATGAAATATTCTTAGTAAATACTTTGTTCATTACATAGTTGAATGTGCTGACAACACAATCGCACAAAAATTATCAATGGAAATCAAATTGAGCAACCCATGGAGGTTTGGATTTGGAGTTACACTCAAAATTAAAGTGGAAAACAACACTACAGGCTGATCCAACTTTGATGTAATGTCCTTAAAACAAGTCAAAATGAGGCTTAGTAGTGCGTGTGGCCTCCAAGTGCCTGTATGACCTCCCTACAATGCCTGGGCATGCTCCTGATGAGGTGGCGGATTGTCTCCTGAGGGATCTCCTCCCACATCTGGACTAAAGCATCTCCCAACTCCTGGACAGTCTGTGGTGCAACGTGGCGTTGGTAGATGGAGCGAGACATGATGTCCCAGATGTGCTCAATTGGATTCAGGTTTGGGAAATGGGCGGGCCAGTCCATAGCATCAATGCCTTCATCTTGCAGGAACTGCTGACACACTCCAGCCACATGAAGTGTAGCATTGTCTTGCATTAGGAGGAACCCAGGGCCAACTGCACCAGCATATGGTCTCACAAGGGGTCTGAGGATCTCATCCCAGTACCTAATGGCAGTCAGGCTACCTCTGGCAAGCACATGGAGGGCTGTGCGGACCCCTAAAGAAATGCCTCCCACACCATTACTGACCCACTGCCAAACCAGTCATGCTGGAGGATGTTGCAGGCAGCAGAACATTCTTCACGGCATCTCCAGATCCTGTAATGTCTGTCACATGTGCTCAGTGTGAACCTGCTTTCATCTGTGAAGAGCACAGGGCACTAGTGGCGAAGTTGCCAATCTTGGTGTTCTCTGGCAAATGCCAAACGTCCTGCATGGTGTTGGGCTGTAAGCACAACCCCCACCTGTGGACATCGGGCCCTCATACCACCCTCATGGAGTCTGTTTCTGACCGTTTGACCACATGCACATTTGTGGCCCGCTTGGAGGTCATTTTGCAGGGGTCTGGCAGTGCACCTCCTGTCCCTCCTTGCATAAAGGTGGAGGAAGCGGTCCTGCTGCTGGGTTGTTGCCTTCCTATGGCCTCCTCCATGTCTCCTGATGTACTGGCCTGTCTCCTGGTAGCGCCTCCATGCTTTAGACACTACGCTGACAGACACAGCAAACCTTCTTGCCATAGCTCACATTGCTGTGCCATCCTGGATGAGCTGCACTACCTGAGCCACTTGTGTGGGTTGTAGACTCAGTTCATGCTACCACTAGAGTGACAGCACCGCCAGCATTCAAAAGTCACCAAACCATCAGCCAGAAAGCATAGGACCTGAGAAGTGGTCTGTGGTCACCACCTGCAGAACCACTCCTTTATTGGGGATGTCTTGCTAACTGCCTATGCTTTCCACCTGTTCTCTATTCCATGTGCACAACAGCATGTGGAATTGATTGTCAATCAGTGTTGTTACCTAAGTGGACAGTTTGATTTCACAGAAGTGTGATTGACTTGGAGTTACATTGTGTTGTTTAAGTGTTCCCTTTTTTTGAGCAGCTTATTTTATAAGGGACTTTCTTGTGAGATTGCCTATAGTTTTTTGCATGTGGATATCTTTTTAGACAAACATATTTTAGTTGATGGTTTTGTATTTATTTGTTAGATGTATACATTCTATCTTACTATTCAAGATTTAAGATGGCAGAATTGCTCTCACCTGCCATTTTTCCCATGACAACCATGTGAGCTTGTTGGTCTAAGAATAATTGGCTGAAAGTCACCCAGTAAAGTTTTCCATAGTTGAGAACTGAACTTGGCTCCCCAGTGTCAATCCATTACTTTAACCACTACAGCATTCTATGAGTTTTGGTGAACAAACAGTTCTGAGGAATGTGCTAAGTGTATTTGGTAATGTACCATGGATGAGATTGGGGTTCTTCTTTTTGAGCAAAAAAGAGAGATTTTTCCTCAAATAGTGTCCCAGTTTAAATGATTTCAAGTTTATAATCTAAATGGAAGTGGGCCTCTTATCATTGTCACTATCTAGTTGGGTGATTGGCCTTGGTTTTCCCTTCTTTCTTTTGGTACAAAAACTATAGACAATAGAGCCTGTTGGACAGCAAGTAATATAGAAAAGAAAAATGTATGTCTTTCAAGGCAAGTAGAGAAGGTTGCTGGTTCCATCCATTAGTCCAGCTCCAATGGATTCCTGTCCATTGGTTTTGAGTATTTGTTTCCAAAATAACATTTGGAAAGGCAGGCTTAGTTCAACCAGTTTAAGAATTTTATTTTGCTGCCTTTTCTTTGTGAGAAAAGGATGTAGAACATATTATCCATTGAAATAGAATAACATGGTAATATGTAAATCCACAACTCTGATGGTGGCCGGAGCACAAGCCGAGGTTTGGAGAAGCTCTAGGCTGAGTTCTATGAAAGTTTGCAGGCTGACTCGCTCTGCGCGTGGTAACCTAAGACAGCTTCTCGATTAGCATAAGGCTGGTTTGTTGCTTTCTTTCCTGCCCTTCAGTAGCTATTCACCATTTTCGGAGGGGAGGAGCAACAGCAGCAAGCAGCAGCAGGGGCAAAGCGAGCAGACGATCCAAGGCGGATTTTCGGAGAGAAAAACATTTCGGATTAATCTCGCAGTCCGAACGCTTTCGGGCTTTAGCTGCTGGCGCGATTGACAGACAGACGTAAGCGCGCCTTCAGTGAAGGGAAGAGGAGAATAACCTTGCAGGCGAGCAAGAGGGAGGAACGGCTGGCGAGGGATGCTGCCGCTGCCGCTGCTGCGGGAGCGCGATGGAGATGGGCGCCTCAGCCATCTGCAGTGAAGGCGATTGTTACTGTTGCCGCCGCTTGTAGGTTTAGGCAACTGGAGTGCGCGAAGGAGGAATATGCGCCGCCAGGGCGGGAGGAGAGGCAGTGGGTGCTGCGAACGGGAAGAATGGTTGCTGCAGCCATGCTTTTTAGGCTGCCTCCTTGATGGTTTGCTTGGATTCTGATAGGTTGACGGAGGGAGGGGGGGGAAGCCAGCCTTTGGCCGCTGCCAGCCCTTCGGGCGATTCCTATGGCTTTACAGCTCGGAGGCTTCCTTGCTTTTTTCCCCCGCAGCCTTCGGGGTCAGTGCCCCCAGGCCGAGCGCGCTGCCTGATTTGCTCGGGCCTTGGGTGCCCCTGCTCACCGCTGGCTGAGCCCTTCCGCGCCGAATCGAAGCTATTGTTTTGGAACCGCCGCGCTTCTTCCACGCCGTCGAGGGCTCCGCTCTTCCCCCTGCCGCCGCCGCCGCCGCCTTCTAAGCCGCCCCATTTGCCTTTCCTCCACATGACTCGGGATGGAAGCTGGTTGGAGTGCCCGTGAAGGGGGATGCGTTGTGGGGCGCGCGTAACGCAGGCTCTTTCGCGGGAGGGAGACCAGGCACGGAGGAACCGCGATGGACGAGGCAGGGACTCCAGGTTGCGCGCTGCGCTGCCAGCCCGAGCGCTGCCTGTGAGGAGGCTGAGATAAAGCGAGCCGGGAGGCCTGCCTGGTTCATGCCGCCGCGGCGGCTCGTGCGGAATTAGCTTGCGGGGAGCCTCAACATGAAGAAGACCCGAAGTATCACCTTACGGCGAGCCTGGCCGAGCTCGGATTTCTCTGACCGGGCTTCGGACCGCATGAGGTCCCGCAGCGAGAAGGACTACCGCCTGCACAAACATTTCCCACCAGCGTTCCTCTCCCAAGCATCACGGGGCTACATGACATCAGGTCTGTAACATCAGTGTCTGTGGGGGTGGTGGGTAGGTGTACACACGTACATGCAAATCTGCCTGTTTCAAAGAGCTGATCTTGGTGTGTTTGTTTATCTCCCCCGCGCCCTGTTAAGGGTTGCGACTGATTAGCATAGGTTGCAATGAAGGAGGCAATTTCTTTTAAAGCTCGCATCCACCATTTTGTACCTCAGGAAGATTTATTTGAAGCAAGGCCTTCTCAATATGGAATTTAAAACCTTCCAGCTCCCTTAAAATAAATGGGGAGAGAAGGAAATGCTCAAACCCGCGTTTGGAATGTTGCACCCTTTGTGAGAGCCCAAGCACCATCCCCACCGCTAGGCTCACGAAGGATGATCGAACCAGATATTGTCTCTTGTTTTGCCTAAATGCAATGATCTCTAAAGGCATTTCTGAATTTCATTTTCCATCTGGCAGTGGCCCTACCATCGTGGCCTTATTGGAAATATTGTCTCCAGTATTTATTTGGGGGCGGGGGTTGGGGAACGGGTTGAGGGGGAGTTTTGTTTTGCTGATAAAAATGAGTACGTATGTAAACATTAGTGGGTAGAAAGGGAAGAGTGTCTGGGGGTGTGTATCATATGTGTGCCTTTCCCTATCTATTGCTTCAGCGCAAGCTCCTTAGTAATAATGGATACTGCATTAACATGTTTGTGCATGCATAACAAGATCAGAGCACAACAAAATGTGACAGGAGTGCTGCAGAAAGCTATGTATCAGGGCAACTTGATCTTTCAGTCAAGAATTATAGAAGGAAATGCCTTCTTGCAATAATGCATGGTTGCTTAACTGATGGTTTTTAAATTTCAAACTTTGAAGAGAGACCAAAAGGAATATTTTAAAAGAATCCTACTGGAAAGGATATAATATGGAAATCTTTTTTATTGTTTTAATTCTTGGTTAGTTTTAGTCTGAGATCAGGTTTCATTATTACAATATTAAATTTTCTTTTATTATTGGGAATTAAACTCACTTCAGCATAAAAACATGAACCTTTATTACTTGGAAGAGGATAGCTTTTCTCTTCTGTTCTGGCCCAGTCCTTAAAGTTAGTGGTTGTGAGTAGCTTGCTTACTTAACTTGTTTTCTTTTGTTAATAATTATGTTTTTTCTACTAAGCGCTAAATTTTAAAGCTAAGAAGAGAATGTTAACAGCCTTTTGTCAGTAGCTGTAAACACAGGAAAAATATTTTATGGAAATCTTGTTTGAATGAGTTTTGGTCTACAAGCTTTTAGGCCACCACATAGGAATGCAATCAGAAAAATGCCAAATCTGTATAAAAAATAAAAACCAGCCACACATTTTGGAATATTGTTGCTTCAGTATATTTAACAGTGCATTTGTCACATGCTGTATATTCCTAAAACTTGAATGGGAGTTTACTAATTCATTATGCAGTTATTTTTTTAAAAAAAAAATAGAGTAACCAATATTTAACTGCATTGTGGTCTGGTTTTGTGTCACTGGAATTACAAAAATTACAATTTTTTTCTGAAAATCTGTATTGTTGCTAAGTTTATCATATGTGTTTAACTCATATTACTTATGTAAAATCCCTAGGGAGCAACTTTTATATTTGAAATACTTACCTCAAAATTTGAAGAGCAGTTGTATGATCTAATCTCATCATCAATACTGAAATTGATATGAATACTTTTGGGGGTGCTAGAGTTACTTGTGTTGGGTCAGGACATTGTAAAACAAAATGTTCCATCTCCCTAGCCTGGTGGCAAAGTCTGCAAAATTAACAGTGCAAAAATATATAGTGTCTGTTGGGAGTGAGAAAAGAGCAGGTGACACATCAACTATGAGTAATACTCTATAATTGTTAAGAGTATATCAGAAGTTATATAAAGCAAACTTAATATATGATGCTGTAACTGAAAAAAATTAGCCTCATTCTGAATTTACTTGTGTCTTTTGTCTTTCTGTATATAGGTTGGGGAGGAATGAATTAATGTTCTAAATCCTGGCTATTTTTATAGGCCTCTTTGGGGCAGAAAATCTATAGGAAGCCGCTTTGCATAAAATTGGCAGACAGAATACAAATGTTTTCTTGGTCACTCAAAATGTTATACAAAAGGGAAGGCCTTGATTTTTCAGACTGCCAAATTGTGTTTGTCCTGTTACTCAGCCTAATTGCTATTAACGTTGCAATTTTACTTCAGTAAGTTCTTGGAAGAAGAAAGAAAAGATAGTTAGATAGGTCAATAATGTTAAAATATACAAGCAAATCATTTCTTCTTTTCTCTAAATCTCCAAGTCATTCTATCTGTAAGATTTTTTAAGCTGGAATATCCCTAGAATACCTTATAAAGGTATTGAATATAGAAATATCTATGTTATATATTCTGATAGGTTATGATTTTCAATTAGCATTTGGTAACATTTTTAAACATGGTTTTTCTTTCACTACTATAGATATCTGAGATTTTGTGATATGGTAAATAATATTTGATACTAAAATTTTGATCCCTTTTCAGAAAAACAATAGAAAGTACAGGTAGTCGTTACGATCACCAATGAGCCCAATATTTCTGTTGCTAAGCAAGATATTAGTTAAGTGAGTTTTGGCCCCTTTTGTGACTTTTCTTAACACAGTTAAGTGAATCACTGCACTTGTTAAATTAGTAACACAGTTATTAAGTGAATCTGGCTTCCCCATTGACTTTGCTTGTCAGAAGGTTGCAAAAGCTGATCACATGACCCCAGGACACTGCAACTATCATGAATCAGTTGCCAAGCATCTGAATTTTAGTCATGTGACCATGGGGCTGCTGCAATGGTCATAAATGTGAAAAACAATCATAAGTCACTTTTTCCAGTGCTGTTGTAACTTTGAATGGCCATTAAATGAATTATTGTAAGTCAAGGACTGCCTGTATTGTTAAAACTAACAGCCATCCTGACTAGAATTTATAGTTCTAGTCTAGACTAGATTGTATAGTCTATTATAGTCTAGTCTAGTCTAGACTAGAATTGACTAGAATTTATAGAATGGAGAACTAAGAGTATGTATGTAATTACAATAGAATGAAAGAGGATAAGGAATATAGATAGAAAAATGATGTCTTTATATATGTAAATACTGAATAGACTAAATATATATAAGTAGCAAGGTATATATGATACTTACTGTTTATTTTAGTATGTATGGCAAAGATAATGCCAGGACGGTTAAACTGTGTCCAATGTTTTAATATGTATCTAAAAAAAAACAATGAACAGCCACCCTATGGACAAAGAGAAGGGGTAAATTAGGGCTGTTGAATAATTTCTTGGTGAAACTTTTCTTAAGTTGAGGAAACCCTCAACGTAAGAACTACAGTTGACCCAAATTTCTATTGTTAAGCAAGACAATTTTGCCCCATTTTATGACTTTTCTTGCCACCGTTGTTAAGTGAATCACTGTAGTTAATAACATAGTTGTTAAGTGAATCTGGTTTCCCCATTGACTTTGCTTGTCAGAATGCCGCAAAAGGTGATCGCATGAATGCATGCCAGTTGCCAAATGTCCAAATTTTGATCATGTGACCACAGGGATGCTGCAACAAACGTGTGAAAAATGGTCATAGTTCACTTTTTTCAGTGCCTTTGTAACTTTGATCACTAAATGAATGGTTGTAACTCAAGAACTACCTGTAATCAAAATTTCTTGAAGTTTCTGAGCAACCACTTTGTAGAGCTTATTCGTGTTTATTTCATGTTGGAAGTAGAAATTTTCCATAGGAAAACTTACTGGCTTTACTTTTTCAAAGGAATAAAGAGTAGAACAATGAACATGTTTGGGTTTTGTATTTTGAGACAAATTTTGAATAGCCTCATTAATTGTATAATTTAAATATTCTGGTAGTATGTATATCTTTTATTTTCTTTGCTCTTTCTCATAGCTACCAATGTAATTTTCCGGTTATTGGAAATGTTTCACGGATGGGCTATTAGTTCCATTAAAAACTTATTTGGAACATAATGTTAAATACTAATTTTGGTAATGATTAGATTAGATTAGTGTTGAATTGAACATATTTTTAAAAATACGTTATTCGGATAGTTTTGTTTCGTTTTAAAACAAGAAATTAAGTGGTTTGAGGTGAAAAAGGGTTTACCTCAATTAAAATGTGGAAATGCTGGTGTTCAAATTAAGGAATAAATTAATTCACTAACTGTTTCTTATTGTCTAATCTTCCAGATTTTGGAATATTTATCTGGACAATAGAAAAATTTTTAATCTAATAAACATTTTACCTTATATCAAAATAAAAAGTTGGTATCCATTTTATTCTTCAACTGTGTAATGCATGCATTTGAATAAAATCAATCAGGGATTCAGCGTATTTTTGTATGACAGAAGTTACCTTTATTGTGGAAGGTTGTGGAGATCTTAATTGTTTTTAATCACTAAATGTATTCATGCTGAGAAGTAAGATAGAAATGATATATTAACAGATCTTTAATACAAGTACTACAGAATCCTCTACATTAAAGAAAGATACTGTAATGAAGAAAAAGCAAGCACCAAATTGAAATTATCTCACCAAGATTCCATTTCCAAGAGTGAAAGTATGAATAGTTTTGTGGTTAGATTGTCAAATGGAGAATTAGATACACTTGTCACCTCCAAATCATTGTTGGTAAAACCAGATTGTTGTTATAAACCTGCCCAATCTTACAGAGTCATTGTTAGAATAAAGAAGGAATACGTATAGTGCTCCAGCTCCTTGGAGGAAGGATGAATACAAATAAGTCAATAAAAATGTTACTTAAAAGGGGCATTAGTCCTGCTTGATAACTTTAATTCTAATTACTGATTCTAGACATCACCTATTTTTTATTCCAAGTTGAGAGCTAGGTAAGGCATAACCCATAAGATAGAATAAAAAATGTAGTGTTTTTTGGTGTATTATCTAATGTTGGAAATTATCCTCTTTCCACATTTTGCTTAGTTTAGCTGTATAACTTGCCAAGTGAGTATATGCTCTTCTAGGATGACTTGAAGTTGCCTTGGGCAAACAGCTTGCTGGCGAATTGCCTTTGTTACAGGGATGTGTCTCTATTTGTGTGTGTATAGAAAAGTATGGTACGCAGTGAAATGACAAAGGAAAAACCCTCTGTAAAAATCAAAAGTCTGGACAGAAAAACAATTAAAACAAAAAATTGCAAAATAAGAGAATAAACACAAATAAATGTTACTGGATAAGAATTAGAATTGTAGTCTGATCTATAGTAATTTATTGTCTGAAAATGGAAGTCTGAAACAGAGCTTATAATAATTGATAACTGGCCATATCATATGGGGAAAATAATCTTTCAAATATTGTGGCCCCAGAACAGTTGTGCCTGACCCTTCACATTATAGCATATTTTTGAATTCTAGTGAGATGTATGTCTGAATTAACAGCTTTGATGTCCTATTTTGAACAAGTTGAAATACCCAGTGCTTTTCAAAACTCACCTAATGTATAATGTTTTAGTATCCCTGCTTGGATAATTCCATAGCAGGATAATTGTGAAGGATTATCCCATTCCAGGAGACAATTAGAACAGATGCACTAACTAAAGTTAATGAAAGAAGTTATGCTGAGAATTTCACTTGGGAATTACAGTAATTGATGAAGTAGATCTAAAAGTATTCCAATCTTCTGTTGGGAAGGTTTAAGGATGTGCAAATGAATACCTCTTAATTTGTTTCTTATCAGTAGGCCTTTGGTTAGAAAGGTACAGTATTTCTATCTGGAATTACTACTAGATACATGATGAATCTAGATTTAACCATTCAGTGCTTATTCCCCCCCATATACATTTTGTGGAGTAATATTTAGTTTTATAGCGAAAATGAATAGTAGGGTCTTTGGTGTTCTCTGAGCTTGGGTTTTTTTTCTTGAAGATATTTCATTCCCCAAGTAGCTAACGTCGTCAGTGCTAGAAGTGGCTGGGGTTTGCTCTCTGTTTATATACAACGGGTTGCCTGTTAGTGTTGGTGGGAGGTGTTATTTTCTTCTTGGTAATTCCTTGATTAGGCTGTTGTTTACTGTTTGATCGTCTGAGTTGGTTGTTCCTTGTAAAAGTTTAGGTTACATAGTAAGGTACTTGGAATGTGTGCTATATTTTTATTTAGAACTAAATAAAATTACTAAAATTTATCTTTTGGTATGCATGAATATGTGGTTATTTTTATTACATGTTGCATAATGGTTCTATTGGAGTAGTAAATTAGAGGACGGAATCCAGAGGATAATGTTATATAAATATAATATTAAAAAGTTGGTATTTTTTGTTTTTAAATGTGACTTCAATGAGCACTCATGTGTGTCCACATATATACCTTGAAGAATATATGGTTATTTGATCGATGATATCTCAGGAAGTGTGGTCAAATTATGAGATAGGCTGGAAACTATAATTGTAGCTCATGACTGCCCCATCTCTTTTAACTGGATTATTTGATGCCATTGAGCACATTGTTTCTATTATAATGTTCTATGATTTCTTAATAATCTGGTTGCTATTATACCAGTTGATGGATTTTGACACATTGTAAGAGCTTAAAATACATGGATCTTTTTTCCTTCCGTTCATTATCTAATGTTAAAAAATTTGCTTCCATAAATAAAAATAAGCTATTCTATTTAGCAGTATACATTGGGCCAACATGAATAGACATTTTGTCTTTGGCGAATGCAATGATAAGAACACTTCTAAATGTGTTGGGGAACAGTGTGAATGTCCCAAAGGTACTTTTTCAAGAGGCAACTGGACTTTCTGGTTTTTCTTGGAAGAGGTTTGCTTCTTATTCAAGACACTTCTTGAAAAGCTGAAGAAGCTTCTTGGATAAGAAGCAAAACATCTTCCAAGAAAAACCAGAAAGTCCTGTTGCCTCTTGAAAAAGCACCGCTGAGACAACCATGATCTGGATGACTGAGAATCTCTATAGACAAACAATGTGAATATTTTTAATAAGATAATCTATACATGATATTTAGAAGAGCCAGTCTGGTAGACTGACTAAGGCATCAGGCTAGAAACTGGAAGACCATGACTTCTAATCCCCTCTTGAGCACAAAGCCAGCTGGGTGACCTTGGAGCCAGTCACTTTCTCACCCCTAGGAAGGAAGCAATGGCAAAGCACTTCTGGAAAACCCCAGGGACCTGTTGTGGCAATCTCCAAGAATCAGACACGATGGCAAGGAAGATATTTAAATATTTAAATATTGTGATACTTAAAGTTCAGGATTTTATTGTCTGTGCAGTCATTGACTCAAAGATTACATGCTGCTTCCTCCATGACATTTTTCAGGATTTTATCTTTCTCCTTGATGACTATACAATATAAGAATTTTGCCCATCCAGAATGCCTGTGGATGATGTAAAATTACTGTTGCTAAGTACTGGTATAATTTTTTTTAGTATGTCAACCACTTGCTTACCAATAAATGTTTGCATTTAACAATACTAATGCCTTGTTCTTGGCTTGTTCCTCTTTACTGCTCTGTATGGATGTAGCAACTGAGAGCCTGTCAAACAAGTGTTGAGATATAACTTAACAACCACAAGAAATAAAATATATGATGTAAAGTCTATTTGAATTTCCATGAAGACTATTGAACTCAGTAGACAATTATGCTGCAAGTAGATCAGGGAGCAAACAGGTGGAGGGAGGGATGACACTAAAAAAGCTAGAGATTTTCTGAAGGATTTGAGTCTAAGAATACCCATCTAAGTGCGTGACAGATCAGCGAAGTTGATTTATTGCAGGACTAGGCAAGCTCTAGGCTGAATGTGAACACTAGTTCCTTGAGATAGTTTCAGAATGTGATGCCTGTTTTTCCCCCCTCAAAAATAAGGATGTGAATTTTAGAACAGGATGTTTTTATCCCAAATTGTATTGTTGAACTTTTTTGATCATCTGTTTGAATATTTACATATTTATTTGAAACCATTCCTAAATGGTAGATCGTTCTCGATTGCTAGCAATGTAAAGTGCAAGTGTAGGTGAGGAAAATAGTTAGCCACCTGTTTTTCTTTCACAGTTTTCTAGCATGGCTGAAACAAAGGAAAGGCCTTCATCAGAATGTTAATGTCTGAGGATGCAAGGTCAGTCATAAGGACACATCTCTTAAATACTAGTTTTAGATTCTTCATTTCAGGTTTATCAAAATTCCTTTCTTCTTGCAATTTCATCCATTTTTTCCTGCTGATTTCCAATTTTAATTACAGTTTATTATGTCCAATAGCTATATCCTTATACTGGATAGTTAAGAGCAGAATTAAAGGAAAGATCATTTTCCAGTGATAGCATTGTAACGTTGAATAATAGAATAACGGAAAAGCGGAGTTGAAAGGGGTCTTGGAGAGCTTCTAATCCATCCCCTGCACAAGCAGGAAACCCCATACAATTTCTGACAAATGGTTGTCTAATCTCTTCTTAAAAACCTTCAGTGTTGCATATTATATTATGTATATGTATAAAATACAATAGATAAGGTGATATGACTCCCGTGGGACAATAGGGATAAGAGATAAGATAATCGATAATATCCTTTACCACAGGGGTGTTCAATCTTGACAACTTTAAGACGTGGGCTGACTGGAGAATTCTGGGAGTTGACGTCCACAAGACTTAAAATTGCCAAAATTGTATACCCCTGTTTTACTACATATTTCATAAAAATTTATTGAAAGAGCATTAGCACTTTTCATTAATTTAATAGTTTTAATTTAACAATTTTTGAAGGGTAAGATTGCATTTAAATATACAGTTTGGGGAGATTTATTTTACCCCAAAACTATTTAATTGATCTAAGACCCTTGAATCTATTGGAGAAACTTGGGCATTTTTAAAAATTGCTGTTCTGCTGAATGTAAATCAATAGATATTGTACTCTGAGAATCCTCTATTGTTGTAATACTATTCTTTTGTCAACATTGTTTATGCCTATAAGTCAATGGATAAATTGTATTTAAGCAGACATAAAAGTATTATGTGATTATGACCTAGGATGTTTTGCATAATTAATCAGAATTCCTTAATTTGAATTGCCAAATTATTATATACTAGGTTTTTGTTTCTTTGTCATGAAGCAGAAGCCACATTTTCCATTTTTAATTTTGCAGAATACAGTTTATGTTTATGTAAAAATAATTAAAATCTTGTTTCATCTGATTTATAAAAAATTAAATATTTTAATAAAGTTGCACTTAGATACTAATGTCAAATAGCAAAATAACTTTTTATTAAAGTAATTGAGACAGCTCTCTAACTATAATTGTTCTGCTCTAAACTAAAATATGGGCAAAACAATTATGTAATACATCTAGGTGATTTTTAATTGGATCATAATAGTTAATAAATGCAATCTTATTTTCAAAATATCTATTAATATTTTTAAAAAGGCTCTGACTTGCTTATTTCTTATTCCACAACACGTTTGAAGACCTAGTGATCAGAGGTATATCCGTCACTAATAAACATATAATATATAAATCCTAATATAGGAGAATATAACTTTCAGCTGATTCTTTTTTAAAGGACAAGCTGAATTTGGCCACATGTTCGGTCCATTCTATTAAACTATTGGAATGCTCATAATTACAATTTTGTTTGACTTGCATAAGGCAGATCTTTGTTCTGAATGTCTTCAGTTCAAGGTTCCCTGGCACTAGAGGAGTCTTGGCGAACCTTTTCAGCACTGAGTGCTGAAATGGGTGTGCGCGGGGAAGCGCCAGAAACAGGAAGAGCTAAGATTCCAGTTTCTGGCGTGCGCATGCGTGTCAGTCACATGCTGTTCCAGTTTCTGGCGTGCATGCACGTGGGAAGACCAGCTGGCTGGCGTGTATGTACATGCCAGAAGATCAGGTTCCCAGCTCATGCATGCATGCCAGGGAAGTGTTCTTCCGGTTTCCAGTGCTCCCGCACACACGTAGACCAGCTGGCTGGCCTGTATTTGCACGCTGGAACCCGGAAGAGCAATGGGCAATGGCTGGCGTGGCTGGAGAGATGGCTCTGCATGCCATTTCTGTGCCATAGGTTCACCATCATGGCACAAGAGCTTTCTGTGTTGTTCACTTGAGGATATAAAAGTTTTCTTTCTTCATGTTAAACATACTCTGGGTGGAAAAGTATTGGCAAAGACTGCATGGTGAGCATTCACACATATTTGGGTGAATTCTTGAGTAGGACTACTGTTGAAAAACAGGCAATATTTCAGTCTGCAAAACATATTTTTTTAAAAAAACTTTCTCTTATGAGTTACTGGGAGTAGAACTCTATCAGAGTTGTACATTAGCAGAATTTCTATAGAATACTTTCTGCCATTCCATAAACTTTTAATATACCAGAGAGTTGTTGCACAATAAATAGCTAGAAATAGTGTCAATTAATAAAAAGGAAACTTAGTTATAGGATTATTTATATATCTCACATAAGGTCTTGTAAACTTCATCATGTCAAATACAGCTCTAATCTTTTTCTGTGATGAGGTTCTGAAGCATATTTGAGAGACTAGGGCCAAAATATTGCCTCTTGGTTCATGAACAGGCTGTGGGGCTTGATTTAAATGAGCAGTGAATATTTTTGACTTCCTTTTTTAAGGGCTTGAGAGCCCCTTTAACTTAGATTAAAAACAAGTTAACTGTTATCCAAGCCTTAAGTTGCATATTGCATATTGTAGTGAATATGCAGAACTTCCATTTCAAGTTCAGTGACTGAAAAGGTTAATGAAAAATAACAACCCATCAATCCAGTTAATAGACAGAAAATCCAAAGCCTTGGAAATCAAATGCTTAAACAGCCAGTCAGATGAGTAGTTTTCCCTCTTGGGAAGAGGGAAAGAAGAGCAGTGTCCATTTTTCCTTCTATTTTGGTCTTTCCTTCCTCCACATATCCTGATCGGTTGAAAGCCAAGAGCCATGTTCCAGCCAGCAGCAATTGAAATAGAGCAGGGGTGTCAAACTCGATTTTATTGAGGGCCACACGAGGGTTATATTTGACCTCGGAGGGCCGGAATGGGCATGATCATGGTGGCTGGGATGGGCGTGGCCATGGTGGGCATGACACATGACTCGTGTTGGGGGGGCACCTGTGGTGGCCAAGTATTAAGGCAGAACTTCCCTCAGACTCTCCCTCACTCTCATTATACTCTTTGCCCATTTAGTATGACTACCTGCAATCCTTGGCATAGTCATCTCATTAAAATACAAGGAAGTAAATGGGATCTTCTGTTGAAGACTGCCGTTCCTATCTTAAGTAACACAATAGTACAAAGCATGATGGCCGTCTTTTTTGTTGTACAGGTAGCCCTTGACTTAATAGTAGTTCATTTAGAGAACGTTCAAAGTTGCAACAGCACTGGAAACTGACTTATGACAATTTTTCACACTTATAACCATTGCAGCATCTTCATAGTCACGTGATATGCATTCGGATGCTTGACACCTGACTGACATTTATGACTGTTGCAGCGTCCCAGAGTCATGTGATCCCCTTTTGCAACCTTCTGACAAGCAAAGTCAACGGGGAAGCCAGATTCCCTTAACAACTGTATTGTTAACTTAACAACTGCAGCGATTCACTTACCAAATGTGGCAAGGAAAGTCGTAAAATGGGGCAAAATTCATTTAACAAATTTCTCACTTAGCAATATAAACTTTGGGCTCAATTTTGGTCGTAAGTTGAGGACTGTACTCTGTTCATGAGACCATTGCTTGACCAAAGAAAGGGAACTGACATTGAATCAAGCGTTCTGATTCTAATGGGGAATCTGTTCTGGTATTGTACACTTCCTAAGTGAAAGAATAGTCACACACAGTTCATATCAGATCGTCAGGACAATTGTATCACAAGGGATATTTTTTGAGTTTTGATATGTATCCTTGAGCTTCACAGGATTAATTAATTAAATTATGTGAAAGATTAATAGATTAATATTAGATATTATAATATAATACAGTATTAAAGGCCAAAGGAATCTTTTACTATTAAAAAGGAAGCATATTTTCCATATTTTATATCACCGATTATGATGTAGTCTGGAATTAACATAAAACATAAGAAGAAAATAAAATCTGAATAAAATCAAAAATAAATTTTTATTACAGCCATAGACCAGCATAAATAAAAATCTAAAATCAGGATGAAGAAAAAATAGTATCAAACTTCCCCTTACAATTAAAATGGTCAGCTATCTATAGTTTCCAGCTATCCGAAGATGCACTGTCAAAATTATTGGGCAAAATCACCGAATGTCAGTCAGTAGTGTGAATTTGGTCCCTATGTTGAGATATTGGAAATGTCAAGGCTGGAGAAAGGTAACATCTGGTCTCCTAAAGTTCTTTTGCTTCTGAAAAATAGGATGAAGAATTTTGGCCAAATTTGTTGAGATGCTGTCATTTTTTTCTGAAGGTTCCTGACCCCTCAAAACTTGCCAAAGCCTTTGTTAAAATACTTAAAAATAGAAAAAAAATGTTTGAAAGAATTAAAAAAGGCATTGATCTGATGCCTGTAAATGCCAGTCAAGTATTTCAGGAAAGACATTGTGTAGCTAGAATACAGCCAGTCATCTTTTTCCTAATAACCAACTTCTGTACCTCATTTGGATGGAGTCAAATGTCAATTTATTCTCTATGAGTAAAACTGAATGAACCTGAGGGGCATTTGTTTTTTAAACAGATTCCTTAAGAGTCATCAGAGAAATTCTATTGCCATTTTTCCGATGTATAAATTGCATTCCTCAGCATAGAAGTCCTTCATTAGGTGGAGTGATGAAAAATAGCTAAGAGGCTCTCTTAAATTTAGAGAGACCTTTAATCCTCCAAGAATGAAGTAACATGTTTCCACAATATCTGTATTTAAATGCATAATTGATAATTTCTATAAAAATATACATTTCTATTGTTTACGCTAAAAATGCATACACATTTGGGATTTTTTTTTGAGACATGAACAGTGTGGTAGGATTCATAAAACTAAAAAAAAAACACCTAAAAATACATATAAAATAAAAAGAGCACACTATTTTAATCATGCATTCGCCCAAAAATATGAGTTGGCTTCGCTTACTTAATGTGATTGTATGAACTCTTCACCTATTTAAGAACCTGCTGTCTTATTCCATGTCCAAAAGCATGAAACCTATACGTACTTACACATGCATACAGAATAATAAACAACAGCAGTGGCAATATTACAAAAGGGAGGAATGTTTTCTAAAACTCTTGCTGTTCTTTGTCCACTGAACATGTTCAATTGATCTGTATTGTACCTTAATGAGTAATGCATTTATTAGGTGAATAAGTATTTTGGATTCAGTCCACATGTCCTTTAAGATATTTTAGCTGATAATTCTGTATAAGCCATGCATTTCCTTCATGTATTTGCATATTCTCTTTGTTGTAAGCTATAAGGTTGTTTTAGATTTTCCTATCATAGTCATTTAAGGTTTTATTTCTATAGTTTCAGGCTATATAATCCAATATATGAAGAAATTCCACTCTGAAAAATTCTCAGTTCAAAAGAGGAGTTGTTGTTGTTGTTGTTGTTGTTGCTATTATTTCTTTTTCTAGACACAGAGTATGGATATCCCACAAATATATTATGGCTAAAAAATTTTATCTGAAACATTTCATTGTTTTTAAATTTCACATTGCAGTGAATTAGTTTGTAACCTCAGTTCTGTAATCAGCCTTCAACTTTCCCGCAAACTATAGCACAAAGCTTTCCAAACATCCATAATCATATATATTTATAGCCGTCAGAGAGTCAGTCAGGCATTCTCTATTTGGTGAGATTGTGCATACTCCAAAGGAGCAGTTTGTTTATTCTTTAGCTTTGGGGTTTTTCTTTTTTCATTTGGTCCTATAGGTTTAGTATTTTCAGATTTTTTTTGTGAAAAGTAGAGTAGGAGTGGCATACTAACATTATTACTGTTGACTGTTGGGACAAATGCTACTTTAAAGAAAAGCTACAGGTAGACACTATGGATTTTGGAGGGAAAGTTGAAGTCCTAGAGCTATGCTCTAGGGTATGCTCATTCATTCCTCCAGTCCACAGAAGACATCCACTGCAAGTGACCAGCTGTGCAAATGGTACCTAAGGGAGGGATTTGGTTTCTAGGTTGCACAAAGAGATAGTAAAAAGGTGTTTGCCCAAAGCATAATGAGCCTAATCACAAAGGATATAACTGAACATTGACTTAACAGTTCATAGCTTTCACTGTTTGATTCAAACTAGAAAACAGATGTATAGCTGGTTTTGCTTCAAATGAGTGCATTAAAAGTTTAATTGTACAATTAAAGATCTCAAACACAAATCAAAAGAAAGGAAATAGCCCAGGGTATTAATCTGGCTAATAAAACAGAGTTTAGTCTTCTAATTCTCATTTACTCTGATTGCTCATCCCCAGCAAGGTGTTTTGCATGGTCAAATAGTTTACTGTTTTATTAGTTTTGGAATGAGGCGGTGCCATTTTGGATGCACCAGGAATAACTGATTGCAACCACTTGCTGCCTGCGCTGCCATTCTTTTGCAAAACTGGGAGTAAGATATTTGGGAGTTGGCTAAATTGAGAAGACTTCTGCCATTTATTTTCCTAAACCAAGTGACAGGAAGATTGATAAATCTGTCTTCTATCAGTGGTTCCTCATCAAATTGAACAGGGGCTACAAAATTCTCTCCTGGGACTTCTGGTTTTCAGTGTTATTAATAATTTGGAATGAGAGTTGGTATGAATGCTCATTAATTTTATAGATCACACAAAAATGGGGATAGAAACTTCCAGAATTTTTTTTAAAAAATCAAATATGCATATACATACACACAGTGAAAATGTAGATTTCTTTACTTGGGAAACAGAAAGAAGTTGCATTGGTGTAAAAGGAGATAAGTTTGTGAATAGTGCTTGTGAAAAATATCTTGGAACGGTGTTGATTGAATCAGCAATGTTATATATCCTGTTTCAGGTTTCATCCATAGAAGTCTGATTTCCTAGTTAAAGGAAGTAATAATTTCATCTCATTCTGCACTGGTCAGATTAGGGATGGTACTGTAAGAAAAAAATAGCTTCAAACAAAGGCAACAAGTGTGAACTGAATAAAGATATTAAATCCTATGAAAAGAGACTGAAGGAATTGGATATAATTTTCCTTGAAACCACAGGGGGATCTAATAATATTTGTAAACATGTTCTCCATCATTCCAGAGTATAAGACACAAAACTATTTAAAGGGCTTAAAATCTTCAAATTTTAAGATTCTTATGGAATGTTAGAAAATTCTTCAATAGCATGCCCAGTTCCGGAGTGGAGCCAGTTACACAATGAGACGTAATAGCTTTCACTGGATATATTGATTTGTAGTTTACATGATAATTTTTGGGGATGCTTTAATTTGGATTCCTGTTCTGAATAGGAGATTGATTGGAAGTGGAAGCCTTGAAAAAGCTTTTTCTAAGTTTTCTGGATTTTGGTATAGAAAACATTACTGAAGAATTACATAATTTCCTAAGAATCTGTAGATGGGAGGTATTTGAGGATATGCCAAAGAGTATCTGACCTTCTTTTAAAACATATGAACAAAGTCATATTAAAAGATTTCATACATGATGGCAGGGTGAATAGAATTATATTTGACATTTAATTAAGTCATTGATTTTGTGAGTATCTCACTGTAATACCTATTTGCTCATAACCACAAGAACGTAAATCTACTTTTAAGGAAATAGCATTCTGTGTGAATATATGTAATACTGTTCAGTTCTACTCTAAATAATATTAACTCAAAATTATAGAATTAATATATCAAGAAGTAGAAATTTTATTTTCATTTAGTAACTCATAGAAAGCTATTTCTATGTGTTGTGTCAAGTACTCCGAAGAACATAATGATGAACTGATGAAGATACCTAATTACTTTTTGTTCTGCGTGCAAGAAAAACTCTTGTACTAGACATTTCTTCATTGATTGAAAACTTTGTTCCTTTGTATTATTGCTTATGCTGAACTAACTTACTTATGGTCCAAGGTCCCCTTCCAAAAGTGTGTAGGTTTCTTCTCTGTTCGTATGTGGTTTAAACGATTTTCATTGATCCGCAGATCTAGGATCATTTCTCTGTCTATTAGCAACTTTCCATAAGCTTTGTTTCATATAATAATGTTACATGGATATGAATATTGAACATGAACACTTCTTCTCCAAGGCAGCCACTACATCAACCTTCAACCAGTGGCCACTTAAAAAAAGCAATTGCAAAATACCGTATTTTTTGGCATATAAGACGCACCTTTTTACCCTCCAAAAAAGGGTGAAAATCTAGGTGCATCTTATATGCCGAATGTAGCCCCCGCCCACCCACCAGCCCCCATCCATTGAACATTTTCCGGCAGTTCCAGGCGGCGGGGATCTGGACTGGGGCACAGCTTGTCCTGAAGATGAACAAACCTCTTCGGGACACTTTGGGGAGGGATCTGTCCGGCGGCTTCAGTGAAGAAGGTGGGCCCCACGGTTCACAGATGGTCATCCCTCTGGCCGCCCAACAGGCAGCTCAGACCAGTCAATGGTTGCAATGACTTCGCTCCCCACCAACGTGAGGAGCCACTGCTGCAGCCACCGCCTAAACCCTCTCTATGCCCAGGAGCGGAGCCAAGCCAAGCTGAGCGGCAGCCATGAAACATCCCTCCCACCACTGCGCATTGGCCCGATTCCCGAAGGCAAATTTCAAAGCCATGTTTCAGGCAGTGGCCAGTTCCCTACAATGGGCAGTGGGGAACCGGGAACCCTTTTGGATTCGAGGAGGGGATCGCAGCGCTGCTGCCTGAAAGTGTTCCTTGGGAAAGAGGTGAGTCTGCTGAGAAGGAGGACGAGGCTGCTTTCAGGCAGTGCTCCTTCCCATTGCACATTGCAGAGCCGCGCACCCTCATCCTCCTTCTCAGCAGACTCACTTCTTTCCCAAGGAGCACTTTCAGGCGGCAGCGCTGAGATTCCCTCCTCGAATCCAAAAGGGTTCCCGGTTCCCCGCTGCCCATTGCAGGGGAACTGGCCACCGCCTGAAACACGGCTCTGAAATTTGCCTTCGGGAATCGGGCCAATGCGCAGCGGTGGCTGGAAGAAGGGATGTTTCACGGCTCCCGCTCAGGTCGGCTCCTGGCCATAGAAAGGGCTTAGGTGGTGGCGGCAAAGCGTTTATCAAACCAGCTTTACCCCAAGCCACAACGTGGCCTCAAGACTACCATCCAAGCAGAAACAGCCGAGCTGGAAGCAAAGCAAGTGTAACGGCATCTCTAATCCCTACCGAGGGGTGCTCACGGCCCCTCCGCAACTCCTCCAGTGTCTTTGCCAGATTATTTGGACACTTACAAACAAGCGCAGCTAAAGGCGCTGCTGTCTCATGTCAGGTGTCCCCAGAAAAAAAGGCACATTGACTTCAAGAGACCCCATCGGCAAGAGCTATATGGCCACTGTAAAGGCAAAAGATTATCTTGCAACAACACCTACAGTTTCAAATACATTGTTTGATTTGTGCAGTTTGTGTGCTGAGTTTGCATTTAGCTATGCACTTTGTTTCATAATATGGATTTGACTTTAGGATTCTGACCTGACAATGGATAATGGACTAAAGTTGTTTAGAATGCTAAGATATATTTGTCATTTATCACTGTACTGCCTAATTAATAAAACTTAATTTTTTTAAAAAAAAATCATCCCCCACCCCACTCATTCCAGTTAAACACATGTAGAGTTATAGGGTTTGTTTTAAACAGATAATTCTGCTGCTCGTTATCAAAATCAAGTGGAAGTCTGGACATGGCTGATCCTGATAGGCAGAGGCAAAATTATTTTTTTCTTGTTTCCCTTTCCCCCCAAAATTAAGGTGCGTCTTATACTTCGGTGCGTCTTATATGCCGAAAAATACGGTAGCTCGCATGCTACTCAGTCGTGGGTTCCTTTTACCCTTGCTTTCAGTTCCCTACCGGGAGCGCTTGTGTGCTGCACTTCTGCGCATGTACAGAACCTTCTGCGCATGTGCAGAGTGTCCGTGATGATGTCTGGGTGGGTGGGCAGAGCCTCCCGCTGCCACCACTCCCAATTCTCCAGAACCTGTAGAAACCCACCACTGATGCTACTGCTGGCCACAGAAATTCAGGTCATATTTGGATGGAAACAAAGTGGCTTCTCTGCCTCTTTGCTGCCATCTATGTCCTCTGGATGCTTGTAGTCCAATTCTATTAACACTAAGGAAGAAACTTTATTACTATTATTATTATTACGGTATTATTTTGCTTTTATTTATTTAATAAAGCCATACAAAGGAAAATAAGGAAAACAATAGCAAGATGCTTTTAATGCAACAGAGGAATAATACTTTGACTAATTCATAGTTTATTCCTTTAAATGTTTTAGGGTTTGGGGGGGTGGATTTTGTAAAGTAGATGTGCACATTATGTTCTAAAAATATGGATGGATATAGTTTTATTATTTTACATAGAATGGAGATTGAGAATTTTATTTCAAGATTGGCAATTTAGGATAGTTCAGTTCAGCTCCAAGCTGGGTAGTGAAGGATCAAGGAGGTGTAGGAGAAGGGATCAGAACCTGAGGGCAGAGTGAAAAGGGGGTTCAGCCTAGGAAAGTGCTGACCATTATTGAGGAGATTGTTGTGCGTAGGTGTTAATTGAACATTCATATGCACACCTGGTCTTTCATACCTGAAAGATATGGAGGTGCTCTCTAATTAATTAGATATTATAATGTTCTAGAAAACTAAGTGGGTGAAAAAAATTTGAATTTTAGAAGATGGACTAATTTTTAAAATGGACTGTAAGAAGAACGGACATTAAATGTTATGGCAATTGAAGAAATATATAAGTGATGAAAATTTGAGTTTGAGAAGATGGACTGTAATTTGAGAAATGGATTTATGAAATTTGAAGGAATATACAAGTGGGGAAAAAAATTGAATTTGAGAAGATGGATTAATTTTAAAAATGGACTGTAAGAAGAAGTAATATGTGAAGTTGGTATTGCTTCTTATCACTGCAATGTTCTAATCCAACCCCTGCTTAGGCAGGATACCCTGTATCACTTCAGACCAATGGTTATCCAGTCTGTTCGTAAAAACTTCCAGTTTTGGAGTATTTACAACTTCTGGTGGCAAGCTTTTCCACTGATTAATTGTTCTGTCAGAAAATTTCTCCTTAGTTCTAAGGAGACCCAACAAATAACTGTTCTGGAAAACCTGATATGTTCTGCTATCCCCTAGACCCATGATGGCGAACCTATGGCACATGTGCCCCAGGTGGCATGCAGAGCCATATCAGTGGGCACATGAGCTCAGCTCCACCATGCATGCGCATGCCGGCTAGCTGATTTTTGGGCCTTCTGGGCCCACCAGAAGTAGGGAAACAGGCTGTTTCCTTCCCCTGGGGGGTGGGGAAGGCCCTTTTTTATTCTGCCCAGGCTCCAGAGCCTTTCTAGGAGCCTGGGGAGGGCAAAAATGGCCTTCCCCCACCCCCCAGAGGCCCTCTGGAGTCCGGAAACAGCCCATTTGGCGACTTCTGGTTCCACACCCCACACTCCCCCCGCTTTTGGCACACGATGGCAAAAACCTTATTCTGGCAAGATTGAGGATAGACCAGCGGTCACCAACTGGTAGTCCATGGACCACTGGTGGTCCGCAGAAGAATTATTTGCATTTTTTATATTGCACTAAATCAGGGGTCCTCAAACTATGGCCCCTGGAACAGATACATGCAATGAACAGTTGTGTTGCTGCAAAGAGTCTCCCTCTTTGGGGTCTTCTTGTGTGGGGGGCAGAAATTCCGATGTGGGGTCTGCTTCTGCCTCCTGGTGTGGGACTTTGGGCGAAGGCTGGAGGGAAGCGCTGCTGGGGGCAAAGAGGTGGAGGGCCTCATTCCAGTGGGATTGCCTCATGGCCTAGAACTGGCTGACCATCTCAGCCCACTGAACCTCCAGGAGCTGGTCCCTGGCCTTGCACTCCCACAGGTCTTCCCTCTGCTTGGAAAGCCTATGCTCGTAGTCCTCAGTGAGGTGCTTCTGCTGAGCCTCCTTCTCAGTCAGACCCAATTTGAGCTGAGCTGTTTTGCCAACTCTTTCTCATAGTGGCTGCTTAGCTCCAACAACTGCTTCCTGTTGGGGCCCTAAGGAGTCCAGGTGGGGAGGGGAGGAGTGGCTGGGAGGGGAGGGGCGAATAGAGGCCGGCGAAGCACTCCTCGACATGAGTGACATTGAGTTGGCCCCGTCCACCCAGTCACATGACCACCGAGCCACGCCCACCCAGCCAGTCATTAGGCAGATCATATTAGTGGTCCTTGGGATTTAAAATTATGAATTTAGTGGTCCCTGAGGTCCAAAAGGTTGGGGATCTCTGGGATAGACTATGTACTATCCTCAATCTTTGTGGTGAGGCATTTGGCAGTCCTAGTTTAGAAGCAGTTCAAGGTTTTTGATGCACCAGGTGCAGTAGGCTAGTTTAGGGGCAAGACGAGCTTGAACAGTTTCCAGTCAGAAGATTTATTTCAGCTAGAGTATCATGGTCTATGACATGATCTGGAGGAAGAGAATTTACATGGTCTTGGGAAAAATGGAATATTCTGGCATCTCAGGATCTGTCTTTTCCAGGAAGAACAAATATTTGCACCCCTATCTGTCTTCATGTTATTTTTTAATAATTCATTTCAGTGGGAATATTGTTCTTCATTGTTTTTGGACAATGTGTTATACTTGTGTATTTTCTATTGCCAGTTTGTTGGATACTTGGAATTGAAATGTGTTTATTTTGGAATAGTAATAATGCTGAGTAAGATAAATCTTAAAAGAATGTAACTATAGAAAAAAATGGCTAGAGAAATCACTGAGTTTTTGAATAATAATTGTTCTGCATATAAAGTTATTTTGTAAAGTTTTAAATATAAAAAATATACCTCATCTTTTATTATGTCTCCCAATAAAATTGAATGGCTTAAAGATTTAAATTGTCCCACATTTTTGGAAGTTAGAATTGTAATGAGATATGTCAAGCAGATGGCTTTTTGGGTTTGTGGGATATACAGAACTATGAGCTCTTAATTGCAGAAATATTTTCTCCTTTCCCTCTCCCTACAATTCTGATAATTCACTTTTAGCATAGCAAAAAATAAGAATGCATTGAGTTGCTCCTAATGAATTTGCAGAGTGATGGAGTTTGCAATGTATAAACTTCTGATTTGTATGTGAAATGTGTTACATTCTTCTGATTACTTTTTGTACTTTTGGGTTGTTTCATGAAAAGTATATTTTCCATAAATTTTGTGGAAAATTATGTCAAAGACTTTTACTTAAAGAAGCCATGTGGTGATTGAATATGTGGGAAGGGGCATTGGTCCTACTGTGAATACCTATTCTCCAGTGCTGCGGAATGGGCCAGGAATGAGTTGTTACAGTCTGATCTGCATGGAGACTGAGTCATAATTTTGATGGCCACACCTCCGTGTGCCTCCGTTGGCTCCAGTTTTTCGGCGAAGACCAGTCTGAGAGAAAAGCTCAGCCAGAACTTTAGTACATGTCCACTCCAGACCACCAAGCGGGCAGGCCTGGCCCATTCCGCAGCATTGGAGAAAAGGCATTCATGGTAGACCAACACCCCTTCTCCCAATAGGCTGCAGAATGGGCAGGAATGGAACATACCAAAGCTTGGCAGTCCTAAGGGTGGATAGCCGTGTGGTCTGGAGCCCCTGAGGCCAAGACTCTCCTGCCAAAGGATGCCTCCACAGACGCGAAGACATCCAGTTTATAATGCCTGATAAAAGGTGACAGAGTAGTCTAGGTGGGTTATCCTGGTTTCGGGAGTCAACTGGCTCTTTGGGTAGTTGAACAGAAACTCATGGGTTTGCAGAGCTTGCAGCGTTAGGTTCAAGTTCTCTTGTGCCTTTTGGAGGGAGCGCTTTTGGATCAAGATGTCATTCAGGTAAGCTTGGAGCCTCACCGGGACTAACCGTAGGTGGGCTATAAGAGTGGCTAGAATTTTGGTGAAGCTGCGTGGGGCTGATGCCAGCCCAAATGGCAAGGCACGGTATTGGAAATGGCGACCCGCGTAGCTGAACCAGAGATACCTCCAATGGGCTGGCCAATTTGAAATGTGAAGATAGGCCTTGGAGAGATCTATGGAGGCCAGGAAGTCCTCTGGACAAATTCCCTCCAAGATGGATCTGAGAGAATTCATCTTGAACCTCCTGTAGACAAGGTGGGTGTTGAGGGCTTTTAGATCTAGGATGGCCCTCCAGCCCCCCGAGCACTTCGGTACCACAAACGGGATGGAGTAAAACCCCTTTCTCCATAGTGTGGTGATGGGAGGTGCCATTCTGGGTTATTTCAGTCTCTAGCTCTATGGCCTGAGTTGAAAAAATTCTGAGGATCTGCCTCCCTGGTGACATTCCCCAGCTTTTTTCAACTCAGCCTCAGCTATGGTCGCTTAATTTTTAGCTCCAGAGCTTTAGAGCTGAGCAATATTATTCCCTGGATATCTTTTTCTTATTTTTGGATTTTTGTTTTCTTTTCTTTACTTTCGGGTGAATTTGTTTCTTTTGTCTTGTTTTTTCTTGGATCTATGATTGTTGTTTGCAGCTTTTGTCTTGTTTTTTCTTGGATCTATGATTGTTGCTTGCAGCTAGGGAGGGCTCTCCTTTGATACGGATTGGAGCTGCGACTCATTTCTGATGACGGAACTGGCAATTGTCTGTTCTGCAAAATGGCCACTTTTGGGTTCCAAATTGTTTGGGTCTGTCCCGAAAGGAATTCCTATCCTGCTGGAGGACTTGACCTTGTGGATAAGGTCGTTGCTGAGACATGCCCTCCTGAGCGTTAAAGGAGGGGGGCTGTCTACGGTAGTAGGGAGTGGCTCTCCTGTCCGCTCTCCTAGCAGAGGAAGGTAGGATTTTCCTTCTTTCCTTATCCTCAACAAGCAGTGGCTCAAGCAAGTCACTGAACAACTTCGTCTCCATGTACAGGGGGCCGCCAGCCAGCCGCCACTTAGCCCGTAGATCCACTGGCCACTGATATAGCCACAACAGTCACCATGAGGTGACCAATGAGGCCAGGGCCCTAAAGGGGTATTTGGTGGCATTTAGTGTCGCATCCGCTAAGAACTGGGCAGCGGCTATAATTTTATTGAGGTCCTCATTGGGAGGCAGCCATGCCCGAAGGTGTTGTAGCCATAATAGAGAGGAGCAGTTGAAGAATGAGTCCGCGGTCACGGCCTGAATTGCCCAGGTGGGTGTCTGGTAAGTTTTCTTAAAGGACAGATCAAACTTTTTGTCCTCTGGCCCTAGGCCTTTGGAGGAGTCCCCCCTCAGATAAGGCAAAGGGGACGAAAAGGCAGCTACAGGGCTATCAACCGAAGGTACCTGTAAGAGTTGGGTCAGCACCAGAGCCATATTGTAGATACGTTGATCCATCCCCCTGGGGGTGGGAAGAGAGGCTGGGCTGGTCCACTACTTCTGAATGACATTGATGAAGAGCTTGGGTGCTGGGATGAACAGCTGTTCCATCATGTGTTCTGAAAAGAGGCCGTGACTGGTCCCTTGCACTGAGGACGAACTGTCCTGAGCTGGTTCGGGCTCTTGCAGGCCCGCAGTGACCTTGGCCTTAAACAATAAGGACTTGAAAAGCCCCTGAGGAAGAAGCCCCATGAAGGTCAGGGTGTCAGGAAGAACTCCTTCGTCATCAGAGAGGTCAGGTTCTCTCCGAGCCTCCTCCTCCAGAAGCAATTCAGCAGTACCCCTTGAGTGAGAGAGCGAGTGCTGCGGAGTCCCCATTAAACTGGCAGATGGCGAGTTATACCGCTGCCGTGAAAGAAGATCAGAGACCAGTGAAGCTGAATGGTGTTCCTGGATTCTAATTGCGATGCCCTTGGTGATCACCCTGGTAATCAGGGACTGGAGTACCTTAGGTAAAACACCTAGCTCTAGACCCGCAGGTTCTTGGGCAGGGTAATATTCAGGATCCCTTGCATTGATGGAACAAGCAAAGGGATCCTCCCTTGCACTATGGTCTTTAGCCACCTGAGGTGTTGCATTTGGAGAAAGCTGGCCAAGTCTCTCGGGTGACAGTACCCTGGGCATGGGAGAAGACTGCTCTGGTTGATTGGCTACTGACCTGTTGCTGCTCGATGATTGAGTGTCAATGAGGACCTGCTTCTTTTCTGCCTGGGAGACCTGCCTTTCAAATGCTTTCTGCCTCCTCTCTAGGTCCCTGAGCTCCATCTTGGAGGGCTGCAAGGCCTTGCGTTCTGCTGCAGATTCGTAGGAAGCTTTCCTACCACATGAGGTCTGAGTCTCATCCCTGGTTTTAAGCCTATCCACCATCTTGGGCCTGGGTAATGGTCAGATTGACAGTGGCGGCTGTGCCGGAATCTGGACTAGCCAGCACACGAGGCTGGAATAAATAGCTGAAGGACAGCTTATCCAAGGCAAACCTGGGTGTTGCCAGCTCCTGGGGGAACCCCCCCTCCCGGCACTTCACCACAATTTGAAGGCCCAAAGTCTTCTAAAATTGTTGGGCAATTATCTAATGGCCGCTATGCTGCTATGCCGCTAATGTGGTTGCGGCGCTGCGTGCCTCTAGCCCGATTGACTCCTGAGCGAGCACAGTTATGGCGCCTTTGCTTGCGGCCTGAGAGGATTTCGATGTCCCATGCGGCTCGTCTGATGGCCCAGATGATGACGCTGTCTTGGTAAAGCGGTAGGCAATGGCGCAGCCCACGTGGCTCGCTAGTAACTGAGTGATGGCCGCGATAAGAGGGCTCAGCGTAGTATTACTATGTGAACAACATCTCTGCATCCATCCCATTACAAAGGACATAGAAGACATACATATACTATTCAATGATAGGATATAAAATCTCATATGCCATGTTCTTACATTCCATAAGCAAAGTAGCCATGTGTTACCTCATAATTGAAAATTTAGTCAAAAAGACTCAAGAGTACAATATTGGAAAATACATACACACTTCAATGCCTTGAAAGTATTTTTTTATTTAGTGTAAGACATCTATAGAAGTAATGGAATCACTGATATACAAATTTAATTTAAATAAAGTGTCAGCAAATTTGTGTGTGTGTGTATGTATCCCACAAATTTATATATACACTGAAAAAAGTGACTTATGACCATTTTTCACACTTATGACTGTTGCAATATCCCCTTGATCACGTGATCAAAATTTAGATGCTTAACAACTAGTTCATATTTATAACAGTTGCAGTGTCCCAGGGTCATGTAAATAACTTTTGTGACCTGACAAGCAAAATCAATGAGGAAGCCATATTTAACTTAATATCTAACTTAACAGCTGCAATTATTCACTTAGCAACATAAATTTTAGACTTAATTGTGGTCATAAGCTGAAGACTACACACACACACGTACATATATTTGTACCTTACATATATTTGTGTGTATGTGATCATATCATATCATACATATATGATTTGTGGGCAATACAATATAGGAGATTAAATATTAAGATAAAACCATAATGGAACAATATGGAGCAATGGAATTGCATCGAATAGTTACAATTCAATATCTAAGGAAGCTAATCATCTAACTGCTTCTGGTGTGATTGCGGTGAAGTCATCCCAGGTGCCTTGAAATTTCCTGAGGGAACCTTCTTGAACTATTTGTGTTATAGGTCTGGTGTGTCACAGTCACATTGCAGGCTCTTGGTCATTCCCCATTTAAAGAAGTTTGCCTTAGTTATGACATGTCCCGTCCTGATTCTATTGAGGTGGCTTCATTTTTGGGTGGGCAACTGCATTCCTAGAAGTGATTTGTTTGATCTGTTTGGTCTGTTTGGCTGTAGTTATTAAAAGTCACCCATCTTAATTACCATTCTTCATCTAGATTGTAAGGCTGTGGTATGTTGTTCCAAATTGGTTTCCTAGATGAGAGGTAGAGAGTCTAATAATTTATGTATTGGAAAATCTCTAGGAGTTAATAGCAGGTTTAATTTTTTCCACTCTCGAATTGTATGTTGTCACCTGAGATCAAGAGGGGCAATGTTAGAAAGAACATGGACCCATGAGCAGTGTGGATTTAGATATTATTCTCAAATATATAACCAGATATTATTCTCAAATGTGTTATTAAGATGAATATCAGTCTTGTTGGTATGATAACTTTTTTCTTCATACAGGTGTGCGGTATTTGGCAACTGAATATATTAATGATTGTGCCACTATTGTATATGTAATATTTTGGCTTGTTCCTGTGATTTTTCTGATCAAGTTGTTCTAGTTTTCAATTTTTGTCCGATTACTTCAAGGTGTTTTCCAAATATAAGGGGTCAGTCAAAGGTTATTCCAAGATGTTTTGGATGGTACCATAGTTGTGTTTTATCCTCTTCTTATAAGAAGTTATGTTAACTCTTTCTTTGTTGTATATTTGTTTAGATGGAAGGCTTGTACTTCAGTTTTATTTGGGTTAGGCCATGGCTGTCATTTCCCATACTATTGACTTACTGATCTCTGATCCTTAGTAAGAATGTATTCCGCTTCTTTAAAATCCTTGGTTTGGATAGCTAGTGCCATATCATCAGCATAGCAAAATTTTTCAGTGTTGGCTTCAAAAAATAGTTGGTAAAAAAAAATTAAAAATCGGATTTTTAAAAATTTAAAACAATTTTTTAAAATTTAAGTCAAATGTTTTTGATTTTTATCAAATTTATTTTAATAAAATAGAAAATAAATAGTTTTATATTTAAGATACATTAATAATTTAGTTTATTCAGCATGAAATGGAGCTTAGTTATGTATTATGAGGCTACATATTCTGCAATATTTTTGGTAAACTCATTCAATGAATCCAAGCTTTGCAAGCTAAATAGGAAACCCTGATTTTGTTTGCAAATAATAATATTAAAGATACTAACTACCAGCAAGAATGAGTCCTTACATTTAAGGACGTCCTGTCATTTCAGATTCATCATGGCAGCCCCTGTTAGCAGGTATCCACTCACCTGCTGCTCGCCACATCCCTTACCTTGTTGGATCAGTGCCACATCACCAGCTGTCCCATTAAAGTGAATGGGACTGTTGGCGAGTCGACGGGTCAGAGGAGGAGCCGCTGTGGGACAGAGATGACAGTTGCTCTTTAAAAATTATGATTTAAATTAAGTTGATTTAAATCAAGCCTTTTTATTAGTGATTTAAATCATGATTTAAATTGACTTGATTTGGTTTAAATCGAATCCACCCTGGTTTGTTTCAGGTAAATCATTAGTATATAGATTACTGTATTTTTCAGAGTATAAGATGCACCTTCCCCCCCCCCCAAAAGGGTGAAAATCTGGGTGCGTCTTATACTCCAAATGTAGCCCCACCCAGCTTCTCAAACAGAGGTTTCAGAGGCTGAAAAAGCATCAGAAACGGAGCTTCAGAAAAAAAGCCCCAAATGGAGCTTCAGAAAAGAAGCTCCCAAACAGAGCTTCAGAGCTTTTTTTCTGAAGTTCTGTTTTGGAGGCTTTCAGAGGAAGAAAAAAAAGCAAAAAAAAGCAAGGCACAGAGCTCACAACCAAGGAACCTGTTGCTAAAATTCACCTCTGGGAACAGCTGATTGGGGGTATTCCAGGGGGCCAATCCACCTGCCAATCAGCTTTTTTCTTATTTTCCTCCCCAAAAACTAAGGTGCGTCTTATACTCCAATGCATCTTATACTCCGAAAAATACAGTAAATAAGAGCAGGGTTAGATGTGGCGAGCCATTCTTAATGGAGAAGAATTTACTAGTGGTACCTGCTACAATAACCTTGAAAAGTATCATTTTTTAACATGTTCTTCAGAAGCTTGTTACTTTAAGACACAGAATATTTTCCATCAGCTTGAGCATCAAATCATTAAGCTACCCTGTGTCATAAGCTGCAGTCAAATCAATAAAAGCCACAAAAATTTGTAGTCCTTTTTGGAAACCAACTTCGATAAATGAAGTAAGAGCCAGAACTTGCTCACAGCAGCTTCTCTTGGTACAGAAGCCAGCCTGGAAAGCAGAGGCAAGCCTATCATCAGTAGTTGATAGTAGTTGAGAAAAGTAGTTGTCAGAGAAACTACTGTACATATATTAAATGAACATAATGGTTTGTAAACCATAACAATTATTTACCACATAGTGTATTAGCTGTAGCATGTGATAGGTTGCCAATATAACACTTTAAAATGAATTTGTAACTCCAGTGTGTGGCTGCTACTAGTCAGTCAACAGTCTGGTGAAGTTGTATTTTCTGTAAATGATCATCTTATTGTCCATTTACTTGCAATATAAATTTTATTTATTTATTTATTTATTATTCATATTTGTATACCGCCCTATCTCCCGAAGGACTCAGGGCGGTTCACAGGCAAATAAAACATCTATATACAAATTAGATGACCATTAAAAAACTTATTCTAATGCCAAATTTTAAAAAATAAATTTTAAAATATAAATATAAATATTAAAACCAATTTAAAACCCCTATAAATTTAAAATCTAGGCCAGTCCTGCACAGATGAATAAATGTGTCTTGAGCTCGCGACGGAAGGTTCGGAGGTCCGGAAGTTGACGGAGTCCTGGGGGGCACTTTTCACTTGACGGAAGTTGACGGAGCCCTGGGGGGCACAAATGCACTTTTCACAGGATTAGAGGCCACAGGTGATCTCTCTTCCAGGAATTAAATGTTTGCTGATTCCAGTTCGGTAAGGTAGTCTAAATGTATCTTTCCTGTGCTTGGGGAAAGGACAACATTATGATCCATTCATACAATTGTGTATGGTATTCAGAATTTTTGAAGGTTACAAGATCCATTGTCCATCACTATTCACTATGCTAGACTTGAAGCGGGAGCTATGCATATAAATACACAATATACAGAGCTCTGTAATATCTTGTTTATATCTCTTTAAAGCAATATTATATTTAAAGGTTTTTTATTTTGCTTTTGCTGTTTGTTCACTATAGGAAAGCTTTTGATTATTTTAATTTTTAAAATGAATTGCTGAATTGTTTAAGATAGATATACTGTAGATATTTTGAAACTGGGTATTGTTGTCTGATTTGTTAATACATTTTATCTTTATTTAAACAGTTGACGTTTCCAAATGAATTTTAATTGTAATAATATAGTTTAATGCTGTGAAGTCTTTTTTGTTTGTAGAAAGTAACTGTATATAAAAGAACTAGCAGTAACTACTACCACTGATTCGTAACATTTATTTTTCCAATATGTAAAGTGAGCATACTGCTTTGATACTGCTTTGAATTGGTGCTCTATATATTGTAAACGTAAGGAGTACAGTCGTTGTCTTTAACTACTGTCACACAGTCATACTAGTCATGAAAATTACTATCTGGAATTTCCACTTTATTGGTTATACCATTTTCAGTTTCACAGACAAATGAAAGGATTTCAGAGCTAGGTGTAAAATTTCGACGGTCTGCAGTACACAAGTTCCTTCATAGGAGAGTGATTAATCATTAACTGTAAGCTGTACCAGATATTGCTAGTGTAAAGGAGAAGAGGAATAATGTTTTTGGTCGGTTTTTTTTTTTTACTGAATTAAGTTCATCTTAAAAGGAATGATTTCTCTCCATTTGGCCATCTCAGTATTGTTTCGGCTTACCCAATCAACAAAATCAAAATACTTTTTGTTTTTCAGTTCATAGAGTTAACATATTTTGCCTTGTAATTGAAAAATAAGCAACAGTGCACACAGCTTTGTCCAACTTGTTACTGGCAGAACTTTCCAATCTACTTATTCAGTTAAAGCTTGTAGATATTCTTATTTGAACCCCTGCAATTTTGCATTAAATAATTTCTATATTTGAAGGATTCTGTACAGGTAAAGTTTGTTTAATGACTGCCCTATTTAACAACCAGTTGTTATGGTTTTGAAAAAGCAATAAAATAACTTTCTGACCACTCCTCACATGTGGCAGCATCCCTGTGGTCACGTGATCAAAATATGAGTGCTTCATAGCCAGTGGATGTTTATAACCATCAGATAGCCATCTTAAGGTTACCTGAGCACCATTTGCATACTTGACAGTTGACTTTGGACAATCAGAGTCAATAGAACAGTCACAGTCACATGATGTCTCACTTAATGACCATGGGTGATTTACTGAACCACAGGAAGTCAGGTTGTAAATCTGTCCAATTCTCCATAGTGGTGGAAAAAGCATCCAGGAATGGGTTAAGTCTGTCTGTCAGCACTCCTAACCGCTAACCCTGGGGTTCGATTAATTACCCCAATTTGGCCTAAAGTAAGAAGAGCTGCCAGGTTGCAGCAAGGGCAAAGGCAGCATGCACAAACCTGGCTCCGCAGTGCTAGCCTTGAGGCATGAAGGAGGAATACCGTGCCATTTTGAAACCCAAAAGGTCTGCCGGATCCGAAGGTGTACGGGCCAGCAGAGCGAATCACCCAGTTCCCATCGCATAGCCACGATGCCAACACCAGATCATGAAACGGGACAGCGTTCACGAGCCTAGGTCCACAACGCTGGACCCAGAGGCTCGGAGGACTTGGAGCTTCGTGCTTGGTGGCGGTGAGTTGCAGGACTGTCAGACGACTCCTGCCTCATGGTAACCAGCTCTACAAGGAAGAATTCAGGCTGCAGTGCAATACGAGCCATTCTAGCCCCTGCCCGCACCCTGGGCATACTAGACTGCGACAGGCCACTCACCAGACCACTCAGGCAAGCTATTCAGCAGGGTCCTATTAGGCCAAGACTGCTGGGCTGGACAGCACAAAATGGCAGCTGCATTTGCCAGGGACACTGCTCACAGGGCGGAAAACCTGATGATCCATTGCCAAGAAATGGAGCAGGAAGCAGGGCCCTCAGGAGCAAGGCCCTCAAGATAGAGAGCAGCAGCCAAGCACCATTCGAACAAGCCGCCTAGAAAGGCCTCTAAGGCCAGAGCAGGAGGCCAAGCAGAGGCACAAGGCCATAGAAAAAGCCATTGAAAAAAATGAAAGAGATAAGAAGGCCAGAAGCCTTCAAATTATGGAACCGGCCTGTGCCTTTACCTCAAGACAGTTAGAACTGCCTGATACTCAGGAGGAATTGTCAGAGAGACAGTATGGTCCCCAGATGGCACCCTGAACCAGGCTTCTGATCTTCCTGGCAACAGTGAGTTACTCTTTGGCTCAATGCCAGAACCCAAGCTACCTGGGAGCACCTATAAGACAGAGGGTTTCCTTGGCTGAGGCAACTTCAGGCCCACCGCTGCAGGCCTTTGCTCGGAGGAGCAGTTAGAGCCTCAAATCCCGGCCAGTATGGAAGCCTTAATCTCTGAGGCAATAAGACAGGGGATTGCAGCAGGGTTGCAACAGAGAGTGGCTTCAGTGGTTTCTGATTACCCCAGGGCCCAAGGCCATCATCAGGAGTCCCATTTTTGGGGGGAAATCCTACCCCTCAGGATATGGAATATTCTCCAGCCTCTTCCAGCCAGGCTTCTTTGTCGGGTGAGGAGATGCAACAGGACCTAAACCTGTCGGATGATGAAGGCTTAATGCCTGACCAACCTGCTTTTAGAATAGAATAGAATAGAATAGAATTTTTATTGGCCAAGTGTGATTGGACACACAAGGAATTTGTCTTGGTGCATATGCTCTCAATGTACATAAAAGAAAAGATACGTTCATCAAGGTACAACATTTACAACACAATTGATGGTCAGTATATCAATATAAATCATAAGGATTGCCAGCAACAAGTTACAGTCATACAGTCATAAGTGGAAAGAGATTGGTGATGGGAACTATGAGAAGATTAATAGTAGTGCAGATTCAGTAAATAGTTTGACAGTGTTGATGGAATTATTTGTTTAGCAGAGTGATGGCCTTCGGGAAAAAACTGTTCTTGTGTCTAGTTGTTCCGGTGTGCAGTGCTCTATAGCGTCGTTTTGAGGGTAGGAGTTGAAACAGTTTATATCCAGGATGCGAGGGGTCTGTAAATATTTTCACGGCCCTCTTCTTGATTCGTGCAGTATACAGGTCCTCAATGGAAGGACCATTTTGTGGGTCTATTTCAGCCTCCACTGTTTAGATCTGTGCTCTTCAAAGCAAATAATACTACTTGTCTGGGCACCAATCAAACGACTCCAGACACTGCATCAGGGTCAGCTGATCCTGCAGATATCACCTTTTGCAGAACCTACCATTGGGGCAGAGGTGGTACTCGCATCCAGAGACAGTGGACCTCTCCCAGGTCAGGGCCAAATCCCAGCAGTCTGGATAAATGTTTTTACAACATGGGTACAGACCTTTCCAGGGCCCTTCCGATTCCAACAGTGGATACCCCTGTAGTAGCGCTGTCCTCACACTGTCATAGCTGGATCTCCGGTGGAGACACTCCGGCTTGAAGACAAGAAAGCAGAGCAGTCATTGGTGAAGGCCCACCAGGTGGCCGCCTGGGCTGTTAAGGCCTCCACATCTGCCTCCTTTTTTAATAGGGCCTCACTGCTCTGGTTGAGGCAACTACAATACAGGATTCCAGCCACTGACACAAGGTCCCATCAAGACCTTAATAAATTAATGGTGGCAATGGAATTTTCAGTGGACAGCACACTGAATGTGGCGAGATTCGCGGCCAAGTCCATTGGCTTGTCAGTAGCAATCCGACGTCTCCTACAGCTCCGCCAGTGGCAAGCCGATGCCATAAATAAGTGGAGACTGGCATCTGCCCTGTATTCTGGGGATAAATTCTTTGGGGATTTCCTGGATCCCATTCTAAATGAGTACAAGGTTCTGCCCTCCATGTCCCAGATAGTGGACATGGAGGGCAGAACCTGTCCACAGCTGTATTTTCATCCTTTGTCCTTTCAAAGATCAGGCAGCAGATTCGGAATGCCACGCTCACAAAGCAGGGGTGAAATGCTACCGGTTTGGCTAAACTGGTAGCGACTGTGGAGCATGATTCAGAGAACCGGTAGCAGTGGCAGCACGAGGCTCTGCCCACCTGCCTAGACGTTATTACTTCCTGATTTTAACCAGGAAGTAACTTGTGTTGAGCCTCTGCATGTACGCAGAAGGTTTTGCACATGCGCAGAGGTTCCAAGCACATGTGAACACCTGGTTGGCCCCGCCCGCACCCGCCCACTCACTCAGACACTTGTCTGCCTTTGCAAGCTGGCCCCGGGGACCGCCGGGAAGGCCACATGGAAGGCAGGCAAGCAACATGTCGGCACCGCCCAGCCGCATTGATGGGAGCTAGTAGCCTACTCCGTTCCCCGCAGCCCTGCCATTCTTCCCTCAATCTGTGCTGATCTTGAGGAATGGATGACAGCCAGGAAAATCCCTTACCCATTTTCCTGCCTACCATTCTTCCCTCAATCTGTGCTGATCTTGAGGAATGGATGACAGCCAGGAAAATCCCTTACCCATTTTCCTGCCTACCATTCTTCCCTCAATCTGTGCTGATCTTGGGGAATGGATGACAGCCAGGAAAATCCCTTACCCATTTTCCTGCCTACCATTCTTCCCTCAATCTGTGCTGATCTTGAGGAATGGATGACAGCCAGGAAAATCCCTTACCCATTTTCCTGCCTACCATTCTTCCCTCAATCTGTGCTGATCTTGAGGAATGGATGACAGCCAGGAAAATCCCCTTACCCATTTTCCTGCCTACCATTCTTCCCTCAATCTGTGCTGATCTTGAGGAATGGATGACAGCCAGGAAAATCCCTTACCCATTTTCCTGCCTACCATTCTTCCCTCAATCTGTGCTGATCTTGAGGAATGGATGACAGCCAGGAAAATCCCTTACCCATTTTCCTGCCTACCATTCTTCCCTCAATCTGTGCTGATCTTGAGGAATGGATGACAGCCAGGAAAATCCCCTTACCCATTTTCCTGCCTACCATTCTTCCCTCAATCTGTGCTGATCTTGAGGAATGGATGACAGCCAGGAAAATCCCTTACCCATTTTCCTGCCTACCATTCTTCCCTCAATCTGTGCTGATCTTGAGGAATGGATGACAGCCAGGAAAATCCCTTACCCATTTTCCTGCCTACCATTCTTCCCTCAATCTGTGCTGATCTTGAGGAATGGATGACAGCCAGGAAAATCCCTTACCCATTTTCCTGCCTACCATTCTTCCCTCAATCTGTGCTGATCTTGAGGAATGGATGACAGCCAGGAAAATCCCTTACCCATTTTCCTGCCTACCATTCTTCCCTCAATCTGTGCTGATCTTGAGGAATGGATGACAGCCAGGAAAATCCCCTTACCCATTTTCCTGCCTACCATTCTTCCCTCAATCTGTGCTGATCTTGAGGAATGGATGACAGCCAGGAAAATCCCCTTACCCATTTTCCTGCCTACCATTCTTCCCTCAATCTGTGCTGATCTTGAGGAATGGATGACAGCCAGGAAAATCCCTTACCCATTTTCCTGCCTACCATTCTTCCCTCAATCTGTGCTGATCTTGAGGAATGGGTGACAGCCAGGAAAATCCCCTTACCCATTTTCCTGCCTACCATTCTTCCCTCAATCTGTGCTGATCTTGAGGAATGGATGACAGCCAGGAAAATCCCTTACCCATTTTCCTGCCTACCATTCTTCCCTCAATCTGTGCTGATCTTGAGGAATGGATGACAGCCAGGAAAATCCCCTTACCCATTTTCCTGCCATTCACGACAAGGAGTGCAGGGAGGGGAGGGGAAGGGGTGGGCGAGGCGCCCCTTGACATGAGTGAGGTTGAGTTGGCCACACCCACCCAGTCACATGACCCCACCAAGCCACGCCCACAGAACCAGTAGGGGGAAAAATTGAATTTCATCCCTGTCACAAAGGTCCTTTCTCCCCAGGCAGGGGCAACAACAGGGCAGGCAAGGGCAACAGTACCCACTCAAACAATCCTTTCGAGGTGGAAGGGGTTGCTCATTTTGACCCTCGAGGTTACTGCTTCTCCAACCCTCCCATTGGGGGTTGCTTGGCATTCTTTGCCAACTAATGGGAGGACATCACCACGGATGGCTGGGTCCTCGCCCTGGAATTCCTCTCCGCCCCCACCTGCCAAGGTTTTTCATCTGATGTCCAGTATCAAAAGATTGGACAAAGCAGCTCCTCATTGAATCAGCCATAAAACATCTCTTGGATATTCAGGTTATCCAACCAGTTCCAGGGAAGCAGCAGGGACAGGGGTTTTATTCCCTACTTTTCATCATCCCAAAGACCTTGGGGGGATGGAGGGCAATTCTCAACCTTAAAACTCTGAACCATCACATTGTTTACTGACAGATGCAGTCACTCCAGACCATTTAAGAAAGTGTCAGAAAGGGCGACTTCCTCACGTCAGTGGATCTGACGGAAGCGTACCTTCACATCCCCATCCTACCCACCAATAGGCAATTTCTCCGCTTCCATTATGCAGGAAAACACTTATCAATACCAGGCATTGCCGTTCGGACTGTCTTCCACCCAAAGGGTATTCACCAAGCTGATGGCTGCACTGGTGGGCCACCTCCGGATTCTTCAGATAAGGATCCAGTTTTATCTGGACGATATCCTTATTCAGTCCAGCTCAGAACCACAGGCAAGGAGAGACCTGGCTACCACGATACAGGTCCTGGAGGACCACGGCTTTTCTATAAATCTGACCAAAAGCCATCTGGTCCCAACGACTTGCCTACTTCATCAATAGTGGAGTCCAAGATGTATCTATCCCAGGAGCACCAATCTAGCCTAAGGGAATTGGCACTTCATATCAGGAAAGAGCATACTGTACCACTGCTCCTTCTCTCTCAGCTCCTGGGAAAGATGGTGTCCTGCATTTCTGTCATCCCATGGCCAGAACTCCACAGCAGAAGCCTACAGTGGTTCCTACTTCCGTATCAGAGATACGGAACCACAGGAGCAGCTCTCCGGCCACAGTATAGGTCCCGATAAAGGTGATCCTTTCTCTCGATTGGTGGGCATCCTGGTCCATTTCCAAAGGCTGCCAGTTCAGAGAACAAGATCGCCTGATATTGACAACCAATGCCAGCCTATTTGGTTGGGGAACTCACCTACAGTCACATATGGCTTAGGGACAGAAGACTCAGGAGGATCTGAGCCACAACATAAATTTGTTAGAGCTACAAGTGATCCACCTGGCCCTCAGGAGATTCGAGGACATGGTTTTGGGCCGGTACATTTTGGTCTTGATGGACAATATTGCTGCTAAGGCCCACATCAACCACCTAAGGGGGGACCCACTCCAGGCCTCTCATGCAAGAGGCCGAGCAGGTGGGCCTCTGGGTGGAGACTCATCTGCTGTCCATCAGGGCAGCACATATATCGGGAATGGCAAACATGTAGTCAGACTGGCTCAGCAAAGCATCAATCAACCACGTGGAGTATTACCTGCACCCGTCCCTGTTCTAGGAGATGATGGATTGCTTCGGCCTCCCAGCAGTCAACCTAGTATCCACTCAAGACAACTGCCAACTTCCCAGGTTTTTTGCCAGGTTTACGACTCCGGGGACAGAGGCAGTGGATGCACTGCACAGTCCATGGCCTTCAGAATTGCTGTACGCCTTCCCTCCTCTTCCACTTATTCCAAAGGTCATCAGGAAGCTGCTGGAGGAGGAGGAGGAGCTTCTGCTTCTGGGCCCCCACTGGCTCAGAAGGCCTTGGTTCGCAGACCTGGTAAACCTGTCGGTGGCTCGACCCTGGAAGATCCCTCAGAACAGGGTCTCCCTCAGCCAGGGGGCATTGATCCATCCAGACCCTCAGTGGTTTCAACTGACCACCTGGCGCTTGAGCAGAGCCTTCTGAGCAGGGACAATTTTTCCTCTAGTGTCATCAAGACAATTCAGGCTTCGCACAGAGCATCAACCAACCAAATTTGTAATACCACATGGAAGGCCTTTTGTGGGTGGTGTGAAAAAGAGGGTTTAGTCCTTATGGACGTTTCCATAGCCCAGAACCTGGAGTTTCTTCAGGAAGGACTGGATAATGGGCTATCCCCATATACAATCTGGAGGCAGGTGGTGGCCTTCCTCCATTTTGACATGTGGAGCCATGGACTCCCTTTCCCAGCACCCCATGGTTTGTCGGTTCCTCAGGGGAGCGACCAACCTTAGGCCACCGGCAGTGCACAAGTTTCCGACATGGGACCTGGCCAAAGTCCTAAACTCCCTTAGAGGGGCCCCCTTTGAGCCTTTGAGAGAAGCCAGCCTGTGCTAACTTAGATGTAAGGTGGCGTTTTTGGTGGCCATCACATTGGCCAAGCAAGTCTCAGCTGGTGGCTAGGTCGGTATGCAAAGACCTTTGTGTATTCCACTCTGACAGAGTGGTTTTGCGGATGGACCCCTCATTTATCCCTAAGGTGAAGACTTGGTTCCACAGGGCTCAGGAACTGGGGCTACTGAACTTCTGCCCTGAGCCAGTCCACCAATTAGAACATGTGGCACCCCTTGGATGTGCGGAGGGTCCTCCGTATATATATCAAAAGGACTTTCTCCCTGCGGAGGACAGAATCCCTGTTTGTCTCTTTCCAACCTGCCACGTCGGGAAACAGAGTTACCCCCTCAACCTTGGGAAGGTGGATTAGGGCATGTATCGCCAAGGCCTATGAGATACAAGCCTTGCTGGTGCCATAATGAGTAACCAGCCACTCTACCAGGAGCGTGGCCACCCCTGCTGTGCGGGCAACACAGGCCTCTATAGAGGAGGTCTGTTGTGCAGCTACCTGGTCCTTACCATCCTCCTTTATCCGTCATTATAAATTGAATGCTTACGCCTCGGCTGAGGCAGCTTTTGGCAGGCAGGTGCTTCAGAGTGTCCACATGGAGCAGGACACTTGAACCAGACTGCGCCCTGCCCATAGGACAGCCAACTTTGTTATGTCCCATTCCTGGATGCTGTCTCCATCAATATGGAGAAGGGGCGTTGGTCTTACCTGACAAGCTCCTTCTCGTGGGGGTGGAGACAGCATCCAGACCCACTCGGAGTAGCGTCCGGCCCTGGACCCACGAGGGGATACTACTACAGCACAGCACAGCACAGCATGTCAGTCTGCATCGATGCCTTCATCAAAATGCTGGGGATGCAAGCAGAGGAGGCATGTCACAGCTTCTGCGCATGCGCAGATCTTCCGTGATGACGTCCAGCCGGGTGGGCGGAGCCTACCACTACCATTACTACCGGTTCACAAGAACCAGAACGAACCAGGAGCAACCCACCACTGGTGTGTCATCACAACTTTCAGACTCAGTCCAATTGGCCGACAGACAGAGTTAACCCATTTTTGGATGCTGTCTCCACCCCCATGAGAAGGAGTGTATCAGGTAAGACCAACGCTCCATCTCAATGTTTTGCTAAATGACCATGTGACTTAGCAACAGAATTGCTACCTCAATATTTGTTTTCAGTGTTATTAATATAATATTATAAAATACATTTATTTAAAAAGTGGAAGAATAAGAAAACAAAAACTAAATAGTGTCACTTGTCCATCATTCCATTCCTTTCCCAAATTATTTAGGATTTCTAAATTGCTTCAGGTTAATATGATCAGTTACATTTACACTTTTTAGATCAGTTGCAGCCTTGGACTCTATGTACAATAATCTAAATGTGACATATTGATAGTTGAACAACTATAACTAGGTCTTACCTGTTCAGCAAAGGGTTAGATGGCATACTGGCCTACAAGGCTCACTTTGGTTTCTAAAGACAGCGATGATGTGTAGAAGGATGGCCAAACCAAATACCTGCTCTATTTGACAGACTGCAATCCCTTGATATTTCCAATTGTATGCATCAGAACTGTCCACGCACAAAGTTTATTTTTCTGATGGTTTAGTCTTATTCTACTGTAATTTCTATCAAGGGTAAAAATGGTTAGGGTTTTTATTAATAAATTGTTGTTTATTTTTGCTAGTTTTGTTATTTAAATACTATACTGGATTGCAAAAAAAAATCCTTTCTCAATTTTGAACCATTAAGTTGCTCTATATCCTGTTCTGACTTTGCCTCTTTGTGCCTTTTTTAAATCCATCTTACATTGTATATCTGAGCATTCTCATGTCATGTATTACAAAATCTAGAATATTATTTCGCTAGCATCTAAGCTATTTTATTAGGATGTGTTGTTTGATACTGTGAGCATCCTTAAGCACTTTCATAACTGGAATATAGATTATTTTTTTCTAGTCCTGTGTCCACTATTGTGATTTCTGTGCGCATTTATAAATCATATAGCATTGTATTTTAAACAGTTCTATGTTGTTATGAATTTCTGCAGCTTCCTTGTTTGATGTGTTTTTAGGGTCCATTTCATTTTACTTTCCAGAACTTCACTTATCTAATCTATGTACTAGTAGTGCTTGCTGACTGACCCAAATTGTCATGGTTCTGAAAACTGGTACTTACGACCGATCCGCAATGTTCCGGCTGTTGTGCCACCCCCACAGTCCCATGTTCACAATTTGGGTACTTTGCAACCAGCTCACAATGGTAGCACCCTGCACTTACGTGATCACCTTGTGCCCTTCCTTGGCAGCTTCCTACACACAAAGTTAATGGGGAAGCCAGCAGAGGAAGGTCTCAAATTGTTCTGGTAAGCCTATACTCATATCGATGCCCCATTCATTCACCTGGTCACTCTGTGTTCATGTGGCACCGTGCCATTCATTCCCTCTGCCTTCCTGTGCTTGTGCAGTGCCACACCTCCTGGCTTCCCCAGTCATGTACAGCCTGTTCTGGGCAACTGGGACTGATAGATGTTACGCAGTGCCGCTATGTAATGTCATACAGGTAGTCCTCGACTTAAAAACAGTTCACTTAGTGACCATTCAAAGTTACAACAGCACTGAAAAAAGTGACTTATCACCGTTTTTCACACGACCTTTGTAGCAGCCCCATGATCATGTGATCAAAATTTAGATGCTTGGCAACTGGTTCATATTTATGACCGCTGCTATGTCCCAAGGTCATGGTATCACCTTTTGCAACCTTTTGATAAGCGAAGTCAATGGACAAGCCAGATTCCCTTAACAACTGGGTTACTAATTTATCAACTGCAGTGATTCACTTAACAACTGAGACAAGAAAGGTTGTAAAATGGGGCAAAATTCACTCTCACTTAACAACAGAAATTTTTGCCTCAATTGTGGACGTAGGTTGAGGACTACCTGTACTTCACAACCGCTTTTCTTAGCAATGACAATCCTGATCCCAATTGCCATCCTAACCCAAGTACTACTTATAAGTGTCATCAGTTTTCTGCATGTTTGCACCATCTGTTTTTTATATCTATCTATAATAGATGTTTTCCATCTTTTCTCATGCTCATGTTTACAAAAAAATTTCCCTTGATATCCCATCATTTCTTAAATAAATCTCTTGATTTCCCATTCAGCTGCTTATTGCCATTTTCTTTAAGAATAACAAGTCAGTATATAGTTTGTCTGTGTCACTTTTGCATACTGCTTTCTTAAATTGCTTTTCAGGGTGTAGTTGTATACTTCATATTTAATGATATGACAAATTTAAGTCCACATACTGTGTTTAATCCATTATATTTATTTCCTTCTCTACATAAGTATATGGAATATTGTTGAGCTAGGTTTGTGATGTACTGATAATATTCTTTTATTTAAAGTAACAACTTTGCAAGGAATGTGTGATTTGAGTTGCAATCAGGTTTTGTTTTAACTGACAGAATAAAGCTGTCTTTGCTTGCAGCATATTTATAGATTAATTAAACATATTTATATGCCCTGCAATAAAAAAAAAGTCCTAACAAGTCACATAAAAAATATAGTTAGTTGTCAAGTTAATTGTAATTGAGCCCACAATTTTGGTTGCAAGTTGTGTCAGTCATAAAGCGGGTCACCACATGACTGCCTGATTTTACGACTTTTTTGTGATGGCTAGTAAGCAAATGCCACGGTCATTAAACAAACTCATTATTTGCAAATGGTTTTTTGCACAATGACATTAAGAAAAGCAAATTTGCTCAGCTTCATGTGGAATTCTGAGGCCAAATTTTCATTGTTTGTAGTATTTATTTACTTCCAACTTGTTTATTCTTCCAATTTCAGCATTTCAGTCTCCTATAATTAGTATGATTTGGGGGTGGGTGTTATAATATAATATAATATAATATAATATAATATAATATAATATAATATAATATAATATAATATAATATAATATAATATAATATAATATAATATAATATAATATAATATAATATAATATAATATAATATAATATAATATAATATAATATAATATAATATAATATAATATAATATAATATAATATAATATAATATAATATAATATAATATAATATAATATAATATAATATAATATAATATAATATAATATAATATAATATAATATAATATAATATAATATAATATAATATAATATAATATAATATAATATAATATAATATAATATAATATAATATAATATAATATAATATAATATAATATAATATAATATAATATAATATAATATAATATAATATAATATAATATAATATAATATAATATAATATAATATAATATAATATAATATAATATAATATAATATAATATAATATAATATAATATAATATAATATAATATAATATAATATAATATAATATAATATAATATAATATAGTTATTTTATTATATTAAAAAAATAAAACGAAGTTTCTGTTAAGTTCGGGAAGTAACGAGGCTGGAGACCAGGGTAGTGACAACAGCTCTTTAATATAGGGTGAACCCAGCAAAAGGCTGGGGCAAAAACCTCTCCTTTTATACAGTTCTGCTGGAGGCTTCGTCCAATCAGCAACGTGCTGATTTCCCGCTCAAATATTTAAAGGCACAACTGTTAATACATAACACTCCTCCCCTCCCAGAAAACACTTGGTCTTATTTACATATTTATTCACATGTTATTTTTCGACGTAGTCACGCAAATAACCTGGGCGTCTCCTAGTTCTTTCTGACCTGCGCGGTTCAGTTCTGGGTGGTGTTTTGAGCTGGTCGGAGGGGCTGTTTTCTCCTCCCAGCTCTTTCTCTAGGCCATCGAGCTCTGGATTATTGGCCGACTCTTTTCTTGGCCATCCGGCCTTGGATTAATTTTGGAATTTTCCCTGCTGTTTCCCTCGGGGACCTGATGGCGTCGCTGGAACTCTGGGACCTCAGCTAAGTCTTGCGCCTCCCCCGGGTCATTGTCAGCTGTGGATTCAAAGTGGTATTGGTCATTACCTGTCTCTGTTGGTTTGGTTTGGTCAGTTATTCGTTTCCTTAACTGATCTATGTGGCGCCGCCACATTCGGTTGTCTGGTAGCTCTACCACGTACGATTTTGGCCCTGTTACTTTTGTTACTTGTCCTGCGACCAACTAGGGCCGTCCCCATAGTTTCGGGCCCACACCGGTCGCCTATGCTCATTTCCTTGTTTTTCTAGCTCCCCTTGTAACCCTCGGGTGTGTAATGGGGTTCAAGCAGTCAAGTGGGCACCGGAGTTTCGTCCCATTAGCAATTCGGCTGGGCTTTTTCCCGTGGCTGTGCTTGGGGTTCTGTGCTGGACGGCTAGGAAAAAGTCTATTTTCGTTTGCCAGTCACCTGGCTTGAGCCTGGACAATGCCTCCTTAGCGCTCCGGACGGAACGCTCTGCAAGGCCATTCGGCGCAGGGTGGAAAGGTGCAGAGAGGGCATGTCGGATGCCTTCCTCTGCCAGGTACTCTTCAAACTGGGCTGCCGTGAATTGGGGCCCATTGTCGGACACCAGAGTGTCCGGCAACCCGTGAGTTGCGAATAGGTGGCGCAGGGTTGCGATTACTGCTTCGGCTGTGGTGGACTTCATAAGTATGATCTCTAACCATTTGGAAAATGCGTCCACCACCACTAGGAACGTTTGGCCGTGAAAGGGGCCAGCAAAGTCAATGTGGATTCTTGACCAAGGCCCTTGGGGCTTTTCCCATTCTCTGACTGGGGCTGTTGGGGGTAGCGGTCTGGACTCTTGGCAAGCTTGGCATTTCCCTACCCTCTCAGCAATCTCTGCGTCCATGAGTGGCCACCATACATAGCTTCTAGCTAACCCCTTCATCCTTACGATGCCTGGGTGACCCTCGTGGAGGAGGTCCAATACCTTGCCCTTAACTTAACAGGAATTATTACACGATCACCCCATAACAGGCACCCCTTGAGCCGAGAGCTCATCACGTTTCTTAACAAATTCTTTGAACCGTTCGCCCGGCGCGGCCACCCTCTCTGTACCCAACCGAGTACAGTCCTTAACACAATGTCGGTATGATGCCGAGCCACTTCCTTTGATGTGACTGGGCCAGAGTCCAACGAGTCAATAAGGAGGATGGGTGTCCCGGGTGGGGTCTTGATCGCCCTGGCAGTGGGCATCGGCTCAATGCGTCTGCATGCCCCACTTCTTTCCCCGGTCGATGCTGCAGCTTGTATGAGTAAGCGGCTAAAAATATAGTCCATCGAGTCAAACGTGGCGAAAGTGCCACAGGCGTTGGCCGGTCGCCAGCCAGTAATCCCAGTAACGGTCTGTGGTCAGTCACGATTTCAAAATTCCGCCCAAAGACATACTCATGGGAATTTTTGCCCCCTGATACAATGGCTAATGCTTCTTTGTCTAATTGGCTGTAGTTCCTCTCTTGGGAGGACATCGTTCTAGAGTAGAACGCTATAGGGGCTTCTGTGCCGTTTGGAAGTCTATGGCTGAGTACAGCCCCCACCCCATAAGGGGACGCATCGCAAACCAGCACTAGGGGTAGTGAGTCGTGATATTGGATGAGCAGGCTATCACTTGAGAGCAGGTTCTTTACTGCTTCAAAAGCCCTATTTTCTGACTTTCCCCAAGACCAAACAGTATTTTTCCCTAAGAGCCTATGCAGCGGTTCCATAGCAGTTGCTTTGTTCTTTAAAAGACCGCGTAAAATTAACCAATCCAGGAATGCCTGCAGCTCTGCTTTGTTTTTGGGCGCTGGAGCCTTCCTAATTGCCTTAACTTTGCTCTCAGTAGGGTGAATTCCTTTCTTGTCTATCCGGTAGCCCAAGAAATCGACCGATTCGACCCCTATCTGACATTTATTTGTCTTGACTTTTAATCCGGCTGTCCGGAAAATGCTCAAGACCTTTCTTAACCGCTCCCCCAATTCCTCCATGTTTTCCCCTGAAATTAGGACATCATCGAAGTAGGGAACTACCCCTGGGAGCCCTTGCAGTAGTCGTTCCATCAGGTTTTGGAACAGCCCTGGTGCCACACTAACCCCAAATTGCAATCGGGTGCACTTGAATGCCCCCTGTGCGTCACAATCGTTTGGGCTTCGGCTGTGCGGGCGTCTACTGGCAGTTGTTGGTAGGCTTGGGCCAAGTCTAACTTTGCAAAGACTTGCCCTTGCCCCAAGGAGTGCAATAAATGTTGCACTACGGGAACCGGTGCGCTTTTCTGTAAGGCTTTGTTAAGCGTCGCCTTGTAGTCAGCGCAAATTCTAATTGACCCGTCCGATTTGATGGGGTGACGATTGGCGTCTCCCACTTTGCGTGATCGACTGGCACCAAAACCCCTGATTTATGAGCTTGTCCAGCTCCTTATCAATTTTGGTTTTAGGGCAAAGGACTCTCCTCGCCTTAAGCCTAATGGGGGCTACCTGGGGTCTAAGTTGAAGGAAATAGGGGTCCCCTTGTACTTGCCCAGGCAGTCCTTGAAGACATCTTGAACTCGTTAAAGAGAATGTCTTTCAAATTGCAGTCACTTCTGTAGATGCCAGTCACTCCCATGCCCAGGGCACGAAACCAGTCTAGTCCCAACAGACTGGGCAGAGTTCCTTCGACGATCGTGATGGGCAGGGTCTTTTGTGAGGGCCGTACTCGACTCGGACGGAGGTGGTCCCTCGAACAGGGATGCGATTCCCTGGTAGTCGTGCACTCGTAGCCGCTGTGCTTGCAGATGGCGCTTGACGGACGGCAGCGACTTCGCCAGGGTGTCCCAGGACATGATGGTGATCGCTGATCCGTGTCCACTTCAAGCCTGCACCGTACTCCCTCGATCTTGGGCTTTGTGAAAATCTTCTTTTCCACTTTGGTTGGTAGCGGCCTATAATGACAGTCGTTTGGTTAGACTTGCGCCTTTCTTGTTTGAACCAATCGCGGGCCGCCTTTCCGGTTCCGCTTTGATTGGCCGATTTGAATTTTCGGCGGAAGGTTGGGCGCTCTGCAAACCTGAGCTAAGTGTCCTTTCTTCCCACACCGCCGGCATGTTGCGTCTTTAAACCTGCAGCGTTGGCGCTGATGCTGCCCTCCACAGCTTCCGCACTCGTCACGGTCCTCCGTGTCGCGTTTCTCGGTCCGGCAGACCCCTTCCTCATCCTCGCCCTCACCTTCGGATTCGGACTGAATCTCCTCCTGGTGTACTGGCGTTGGTCTTGCGCTCGTCTTGGATTGAAGAGGCTTTTGCAGAGTCTCTGCTGCTTTAGTAGACATTTCGTGTGCTCTGGCCTCGTCCAGAGCGGTGGCTAGTGTCAGGTTGCTCCTGGCTAGCAGTCGTCGCCGTAGGCGGATGTCCTTGACCCCTCGGATGAGTTGCTCGAGTAGCACCTCGTCTAAGTCTCGGTATCCGCGGTCCTTGGGCGCTCTTCTTAGCGGCCATGTAGTCACCGATGGACTCGCCCTCCATCTGTCTCGTTCTCCAATTCAAACCGCTGCACGTATTTGGACGGCGTCGGTGCGAAATGGTTCTTCAGCAAAGTCTGCAGAGTCGGCCACGATTCCGATTGTATCGGCGTTGGCTCCGCCAGGGCTTCCGCTATCTCGATTACCCCCGGCCCGCAATGGCTTAGGAAGTAAGCCCGCTTGCGGTTATCAGGATCCCTGTAGTTCGTTGGCTTCTAAGCTTTGAAGCGGGTCATATATGTTCCCCATTTCTCCTTGCCGGGTTATGCAGTGCGGGTGGCGTGTTTGCCATTTCCGCGTTTCTGCCCTGAGTTTGCTGGGTTCGGGACTAGCGTGCTTCAGCTCGGTTCTGGTTCTCCTTAGCCTCGAGATCCCACCTTCGTCGCCAATGTTAAGTTCGGGAAGTAACGAGGCTGGAGACCAGGGTAGTGACAACAGCTCTTTAATATAGGGTGAACCCAGCAAAAGGCTGGGGCAAAAACCTCTCCTTTTATACAGTTCTGCTGGAGGCTTCGTCCAATCAGCAACGTGCTGATTTCCCGCTCAAATATTTAAAGGCACAACTGTTAATACATAACAGTTTCTCTCTCAACATATTTCATATTAGGGGCTGCCACAGATAAGCCTTTGCTGATACGTAATAGCCTAAATCAGGGGTGTCAAACTCAAGGCCTGTGGGCCAGATCCGGCCAGTGATGTGGCTAGATTTGGCCCACAGCGCTGCCCTAGAGACAGTGAAGGGACCGGCCTTTATGCCATAGAGCAGGGGTCTCCAACCTTGGCCACTTTAAGACTTGTGGACTTCAACTCTCAGAATCTGGGAGTTGAAGTCCACAAGTGTTAAAATGACCAAGGTTGGAGACCCCTGCCATAGAGCATTCCTCAGTGAATTGCAGTTGCAAGCTAATATGATTTTAGGGTATCTTTATGGTGCATTATGGCTTTGGAGTAAATTTTAGAAACACTAGGACCTGTATTGTTATTTATTTTTACTTCTAAGGTTGTTACCGCTTTCTTTATGAAAGGATTGTGTGTCATTTGAAATATCTGAATACTACTTGTACACTGCTTCATAGTCCTTTACATGCATATAAGTATAGAATTCTCTATTTATATGAAAGCTAGTGATGAAAGTAGTACTGACAACTATGTTAGAACTACTGCTTTGAATAGTTAGGTGCAATATTTCCCACACAAATGACTCTAAAATGACTTCAAAAGTTAAATTGTTTTCCTATGACTAACTTTTTCAGTTGATCATGAGCTTTAGGGCTGTGCAGGAATCTAGATTCAAAAGGCAAAGTTGATTTGGAACATGTGTGGGTGTAACCATAGCATCTGTTGGGAGTATCTTAAACCAAATGTGCTTTTTTCCAGGATTCCATGTCAGCTGCATAGGGCAGCTGTGCAAGCCTAGGAAAAGATGCAGCTTCTTTAAAGTGTTCCTTACTAAGTGCTAGATACCTATTTACAGTATAATGTACTCAAAGTTACATTTTGCCCTTCAATCAAGATTTTTGCGGAAAATAAAATATTAATAGCAATATCAGTAATAATATACTCCTAATAATACATTAGGAGGATTGGAAGGGATTATATATTTTACCTAGTTCGCTCTAGGCTCAGTGCAGGAATTTTGAGCTTGCATCTTGAAATTCGCTCACTGATCTAGGAAGTTTGAATTTAAAACATGTTAGCCATAAATATTCTAGGATACCCAAATTTTATTTTAAAAATACAAATCGCTTGCTGGATCAAGTCAGAAGTCCCTCAATATGAAACTGTCTCCAGTTATTGCAGTTGTTATTATTGCAGTTATTCCAGTTATTTTTCTCTCCCAGTTTCCGGCAAGCTAATGCTCCTAGATGTTTTAAGACAGTTATTTCTCTAACTCTCTGCATACTGTTATCTATTTTGGGTTATCATTATCCTAAAAGTAATATTTTATTAATGCAGGGATGTCGTATTTGCCAAATACGATATTTCATTATGTTTTAATGAAATAGTGTTGGCAAAAAAGAAACAAACTAAAGCCATTACTCTTTTGCACAGTTATCTGAGCTGCTCTGCCTGTGATACGTTAGAACTGAAACAAAAAACTGTTTTATGTAGATTTGTAGGAGTGCCAGATAGTTGCTGATAAGAGTTTAGTGCATTTTAAATTTGCCTCCCAGCCAGATGGGATGAACTACAATAATTGATTGCTATTTTAAATGGGGGAGGGGGGAGGGATGCTCAAGGGCATCTTAAAAATGGCAAATAAACAATGAAGAAGGTTATGGAAATTGCACATGTTTCAGTTAAACCTGTCTGTCTTTGTCAAAATTGGTAGAACTTTGAATGCATGCTACAATATATTTAGTGGACAGGATTAAAAGTGCATCTTTAAAAACCTTTGTTTTCTTTTTAAGCAGAGCACATGCGGAAACTTTCTATTTTAACTTCTTTTTAATGATAACTTTATAAAAAATTACTGCAGCAGTAAAAAAAATATGAATTTAAAAAATAGAAAAAGAAAAAATAAGAATATAATAAAGGAATGACTTCCTCCTTCATCTCAATTAGCATAAGCAATTTTAGTAACTTTCAATTCAGAATAGAGCGGGAAGATATGTTAGAGGTCTTCTAGTCCAGGGGTCACCAACCTTTCGGACCTCAGGGACCACTAAATTCATAATTTTAAATCCCGTGGACCACTAATATGAATCCAGCGCGCCGTTCACTGAAGCGTCTGGACTCCCAGTGATGCGATAGGGTCCTTCAGGCACTTAGTTTGGCCACCTGTTTCTGCAACCTTAAACATTCAAAGAGCCATTTGGACCTGTTTCCCACAGAAAACAGAACTGGGATCTCTCATCTCTCCCCCCCACACTTTGTCTGCCTGTCTCTCTCTTCTCCTCTCTTTTTGTCTGTCACTCTCATCTCTCTCCCCCTCTCTGTCTCGTGTGTGTGTGTGTGTAGGTCTTTGGTTATTCGGGTTTTCTCCCACGTAAAATTGGAAGTGTCTTGGCGACGTTTCGACGAAGTCTCATTCGTCATCTTCAGGCTGGTGTTTACAGCTTCATGTTTCATGCTTGCTCCTAGAAACACGAAGCTGTAAACACCAGCCTGAAGATGACGAATGAGACTTCGTCGAAACATCACCAAGACACTTCCAATTTTACGTGGGAGAAAACCCGAATAACCAAAGACCTACATACAAACACCCGCAAAAACCTCAGAAAACATATATGTATGTATGTATGTACGTATGTATGTATGTATATGATTCTCCAGCACTTTCTTGGTCTCGCAGATGCTTCTTTGGCCTTTGTTGTTGCTGGATGCACCTTGGTCGGTCAGGGAGACACATGACCTGCTATCTGCCCCAAGACACCCGTCGGACCCGGCTGCAGCCGATGCTCTGTGTCATAATGGGCTCCAGGAGGAGAAGCGGACGCCATCTCCCCCATTGTGAAGCACGTTAAATTTAACTGTGCTGCAAGAGCAGTGGGCAGGCCCTGGAGGCACCAACAGCAGCATCGGAGAGAAACAGCCAGCCCAGGCCAGAGTCTCAAGGCTGAGAGGAAGTCAGCCATCTCCCCAAGAGACTGAGGTGCACAGAGCACCAACAAGGCCTGAAGAAACAACTCGCAAGACCCAGCGACAGATGGAAGTTTTGCTCCCGCTCTGGAATATGGAGCGAAACTCCATCCCTGGCCCTTCCCTTCTCAGGCCAGACAAGGAGTGATGGGGAGGAGGAGGGGCAGTGACAGCCAGTGGTGGGTTCAGCCGACAGGAAACTGCAGCAGGGGGAAGAAAGAGCCACGGGTTGCCAACACCCATTGCTTCAGCCTGCCTGCTTCGCCACCCCTTTGCACCATTACCTTGTTCTGGCCGGTGAGGGCTGCGTTACTCCTTGCACATTGCACCTCCTGCAAAGTTGCAAGTTGCATGTAGCTCCCTCTATGGCAGAGATTTCCAGCCCCACCACAAGCTGCCTGGCCAGTCCCATACTCTAGTCACAGGACTGGCCATTGATCACCTGGAGCAGCTCGGGTGCGCTCCAGACCACCAAAATTTTCTCACGGACAACCAGTGGTCCAAAGACCACTGGTTGGTGACCTCTGTAAATCTAATCCAACCCCTTGCTCAGCCCCACAACTTCTGAAGGCAAGCTGTTCCACTGGTTAATTGTTCTCCTTAGTTCAAGGTTGCTTCTCTACTTGATCTGTTTCTATCCATTGTTTCTTGTCATACCATCTGAAAATAAGTTGATCCCCTCTTCTTTGTGGCAGCCCCTCAAATACTGGAATGTTGCTATCATGTCACCCCAATCCTTCTTTTCACTGGCCAAGCCATACCCAAATCCTGCAACTGTTCTTCTTATGTTTTAGTCTCCAGGCCTTTAATCATCTTAGTTGCTCTTTGCACTTTTTCCAAAGTCTCAACATCTTTTTTGTAATGTGGTGACCAAAACTGGATGCAGTATTCCAGTATACTAAGTGGTACAAATACTTAACATGATTTTTCTTCTATGCCTCTGTTTATACAACCAAGAATTGTATTAGCTGTTTTGGCTACTGCTGCTGCACACTGCTGCCTCATATTTAAGTGACCATCAACTAGTCTCCAAGGTCACTCTCACAGTTACTGTTTTTGAGCCAGGTTTCGTCTTACCTTGCTTACTAAAACCTTGCTTTTCTACACATTAAATTTCATTTTATTGGATAGGGCCCATTGTTCAAGTCTGTCAAGATCTTTTTGGATCCTGACCTTGTCTTCTGGGTGTTGGCTATTCCTGCCAGTTTAGTGTCATCTGCAAATTAGATGAACTCCCTTTCTATTCCCTCATCTAAGTTATTTATGGAGACATTGAAGAGTACTGAGCCTAAGATGGAACATTGTGGTACCCCACTGCATCCTTCCTTCCATGTCAATGTAGCATCATTAAGGATTACTCGTTGAGTATGGATTGTCAACCAGTTACAAATCCTTTTGGTGGTTATGCTGTCTATCACACACTTTTCTAGTTTACCAAGAAGTAAGTTGTGGTTTACTTTGTTGAATGCCTTACTAGAATCCAAGTATACTATGTCCACAGCAGTTCACTGATCTACTAATTTTATCACTCTGTCAAAGAATGAAATAAGATTGGTTTGGCATTATCTGTTTTTAACAAACCCGTGCTGGCTTCTAGTTATAGCTTCATTTGTTTCTAGATGTTCGCAGATTTGTTTTTTGATTATCATTTTATTTATTTTGTTATTTATTTACTTATTCCTTTCTCTTAAAATACAACAGATGATTTCTTCTTCCAAAATCCCATCTCTTATCTATATACAAGCCCTATAGGTTATCCTGTTTTATCATTACAAATAGTCCTTAACTTATGACTGAATAATAGAATAACAGAGTTGGAAGATATCTTGGAGGTTTTCTAGTCCAATCCCTTGCAGGAGACCCTAGAACATTCTGGACAAACGGCTGTCCAGTCTCTTCTTTAAAATCTCCAGTGATGGAGTATCCACAGCTTCTAAAGGTAACTGATTCCACTGATTAATTGTTCTCACTGTCAGAAAATTTCTCCTTAGTGCTAGATTGCCTCTCTCCTTGATTAATTTCTATCCATTGCTTCTTGTCCTGCCTTCTTAGGCTTTGGACAATAGGTTGAGCCTTCTCTTCTTTTTGGCAGCCTTTTGTGGCAGCCCAACCGCTATCATGTCAGCCTAGTCCTTCTTTTCACTAGACTAAACATACCCAGTTCCTGCAGCCATTCTTCATCCTTGTTGCTCTTTCCAGAGTTTCAACATCTTTTTATAATATGATGGCCAAAACTGGATGTAGTATTTTAAGTGTGGTCTTACTAAGGCTTTATTTAAGTGGTAGTAAGTACTTCACATCATCTTGATTCTATCTTTCTGTTAATGCAACCTAGGATTGCATTGGCTTTTTTGGTGGTGGGCAGCACACTGCTGGCTCATATTTAAGTGATTGTTCTCTAGAACTCCAAGATGCCTCTCATAGTTATTGCTCTTGAGCCAGTTTCTACCTATTCTACTGTATATCTGTACATTTGGGTTTTCTTGCTTAAGTGCAAAATCTTACTTTTCTCACCATTGAATTTCATTTTGTTAGATAGGACCCAATATTCAAGTCTGTTGAGATTCTTCTGGATCTTGAGCTACCTTCTTGTGTGTTTGGCTATTCCTGCCAGCTTAGTGTCATCTGCAAATTTGATGATTCTCTCCTGTTTCCTCATCTAAATCATTTATGAAGATATTGAACAGTACTGGGCTTAATACAGAATCCTGAGGTAGCGCACTGCTTACTTACCTCCATTTAGATGTAGTTCCATTAAGGACTACATGTTGAGTGTTGTTTGTCAGTCAGTTACAAATCCATCTGGTGGTGATGCTGTCTATCCCACATTTTTCTAACTTACTAAGAAGTAGGTTATGGTCTACTTTGTCAAATGCCTTATGAAATCCAAATATACAGCATTTCTCTGGTCCACTAGTTTAGTCACATTGTTAAAGAATGAAATAAAATTTCTTTGGCATAATCTGTGTTGGCTTCTGGTTATAATTTTGCTTGCTTCTAGGTGTTCACTAATCGTTATTTGATCTTTACCAGGATTTCCCCAGATATTTATGTCAGGCTGATTGGTTTGTGGTTTCCTAGATCCATTTCCCACCCACCCACCCACCCACCCACCTTTTTTTTTTTTGCTGATGCAAACTGCATCAGGTCTTTTCCAGTTCCCTATTAGTTTATTGGTGTTTCAGGATCTTTGAAAGATATGATTCAATGGTTCCGAGATCACATCTGCTAGGACTCTAGAATGTAATCCAACTGGTCCTGGTGATTTGAACTCATATAGGGTGGACAGGTATTCTCTTACCATTTTGTATTCCTAGTCTGTCTTTACAGTTGTTTTTGGTAAATTGTGCTATTTTTTTCCTTTTGCGGGAAGACAGATGCAAAGAATGAATTAAGCAGTTGTTTTCATTTCTTTGCTTGCCATCATCTCCCATTAGTGGACCAATTGTTTCCTTGGTTTTTGTTTTGTTTACATGTTGAAAGAAACTTTTAAAATTATTTTTTACATTTCTTGCAAGTCTTAGTTCATTCCTGACTTCATCTTTGCAGTTTCGGGCTATATGCTGGTATTCTGCCTTAGTTATGTGCCCCGCTTTCCATTTTTTATACTTATCTTTTTGTCTTTCAGTTTATCAGAGAGTTCTTTATGCATCCGTGATGATTTCTTCTTGAATTTCTTATTTTTCTTTTTCAGTGGTATTGTGGTGGACTGGGCTTTTATAATCAGGCTTGGAGTTTTCCAAGCCTCTTGAGTTGTTTTTCCCCGTTAATATTTTCATCTATTGAATTCTTCTCAAGCTCTCTCTAAGTTTGTTGAAATCAGTTCTTTTAAAGTTGAAGACACTAGCTTGATTTTGTTCTATTGCTTGTGTCTGCATTATATTGAATTCCAATATGACATGGTCACTCTCCCCCAAAGTTCCTGCAACTTCCATCCTCTCTATCATTTTTAAGTATTTTAAAGTCTTATCACTTCACTTCTGATATCAACAAAAATCCATTAAGAGTCACCAGAGATAAGATATCTATTTTAATTTCGATCAAATAAACCAACTTTATGTTCCTTCCTTTTACTTTTAATAATCTTGATGTTTTATCCCTTTAAATAAATCAATAATAGAATTTATTGATTTATTTTCATTTTTTCTTTGTCCCTTCTCACAAAATTATTCAAATGTTTAACAAGCCTTTTTTGAACAATGAATTTTCTTTTAAATACATTCCATCTACGGAAGCAGACACTGTTTAACTTCTTGATGCATTGGTTCAAAAATATTCTTCAGTAAGTCCAATGTTATTTTGCTTCATTCTGTATTTGTAAGTTGAATTTAAGCATTCTTTAATTATAATTTTTAGTTAACTTCAGTGTCCAACCTTCAAAGTTCCATCCTGACATGCTTCTTAATAAATAATTCAAAACAAAAAGCATTTTGTCATAGGAAGGAGTTTTATAATTAATTCTAAAATTTTATTTCAAACCTGGACCCTTAGTTTTATTTGAATCTTTCCAAAATCAATGTTTTAATCACTTGTTTCTGCCAAAAAAAAATTAGAGTCCAAATTTGCATTTAATACTTTTTTTTCTAAAGATCAAAGGGAACTGATCCAGAGTTTTAAGAGTACTTTATCCAAAGGTTCCCAATAACTGAAAAGAAGCTAATTTCTGAAAGTGAGTAGAAAAGGAAGTATGTAAACCCAATGTCCTTTTAAAGGAGACAACTAGTTTAAGCAAGATGGCTATTCCCTCATCCCCCAGAGTTCTTAAAACTAACAGAGACCATTGGTCTTGTGTCCAGAGAAGAATTATGAAGGGAAATCTACTTGCTAGGTTTTTTTCCCCTGATTATTGGATCCACTTTTTAATAAAGCCATCTTCAGTTTGCCATTTCTTTCCCGAAAGTTTGGAATTTTCTATTTTAACTTTTTCCTCTAAATATTAATCTATTCTGAGCATGCACATTTACGTATCCACAAGTACGTATCCACTTTTAAGAACTTTCATATTTGCTTTGAATACATAGCTTATATACAATAGCCATTTCATAATCATTGCTAACCATTTCACACTGAGGAATTTTTTGAATCACATTTTTAATGTGTCTAAATATATAAATATATGGTTCTTATTTATTGCATGACTATAAGTTACTTGGAGTCAAAATGGGTAGCAGAGAAGTCAAATAAATAAATAAAGACTTTCTGAATAGATAAGTCTTTTCTTTCTCAGATAAGAAAAGACAGTGAGTAAAACCATTGTGCAGATAGTCCTTACTTAGTAATCACAGCTAAGACTGGCAACTGCAGCATGTTGCAGAGTTTCTGTTAATGTCCTGACATCTAATCTTCATAACTTAAAGTATTCCTTTTTAGGATTCATGTATCATTCTGTTGTGTGTGTACTTGGTAGAACAAATGAAAAGTATCTCTAGAGATACATTTCCACCATTATTAATTTTTCTCCTTAAGGAATCCCTTATTATAACGTGTTGAAAGTTATCATTTGACAGTGTTTGAGTTGTAGGGTGATTTAAAAAAAAACTATATTTGATATATGCAATTTATGAAGTTATATATTTTACCCTATTAAAGATACTATATCTGATTTTTAACACCCTTCTGACAAATATTGCTACATGGTTAAGATCTGCATAGCTTGAGATTGTTTAGGAAAAGAGATGGAAAATGATATACACACACAGATACAAATTGTGCTGGAGTTAAAAAAGGAAGTAAACTTTGAGTAAGATCTCTTCCTCTTTTATACAACCCAACTCTACCCGTTTGTTTCAATATTTATATTGTAAATTATGAAGCAGTCATTATTATATGTTATCTGTTAAACTTATTTGCTGCCTGTTTCACTATGGGGCTATTCTAGGTCAAGGGTCCCCAACCCCTGGTCTATGGACTGGCATCGGGCCATGGCATGCCACAGCAAACAAGGAAATCCCATCCGTTGGATGCAGGCAGCACGCAAAACCACGGCTCCTCCAGTCTGTGGAAAAATCTCGGTCCACGGAACCAGTCCATGGTACCAAAAGGTTGGGAGCCACTCCTCTAGGTGGCTTACAAAAATGTAATATGTTATATCAGTTGTATTGTATTATATTATATTATAATAAAATATAATATATTTAATATAATATATAATATAATATAATAAATATATAACATATAGTTATGTTATTATTAGATGTCTTAATGTTAATACCTAATCAACTAGCTATTTATTTATATGTTACATTTATATGCCTCCTATAGACTCTGAGAAATCATGTTGTAGATCTCACATTAGCTATCTGTACTTCACAAATACTAAGGTTAGTTTTGTATATAATCATTTCTTGGATTACCTGTAGAAAAGTAAGGCTACTTTCAGTCTATCAGTCTGTGAACAGTATTTTCTTGTGACAATTGCTGTGTTACAAACGAATATAGGGATGAATGCATAACTAGTCTAATAATAGAGATGATGTATCAATGCTTTATAAATTATTCAGTTTTATCTTTCTGTTTCTGTAGTTTTCTAGTCCTTGTTACTGACAGATTAATAGAAAGTTGTGCAAAAATACAGCCTTTTTGCCTTTTTATGCCAGTTTGCTGTGGTGGTTAAAGCATCAGCCTAGAAACCAGAAAACCGTGAGTTCTAGTCCCATTGTAGGCATGAAGCCACTGGTGACCTTGAGCCAGTCAAATATCTATGGAGACACTCAGTAATCCAGGTCATGGTTGTCCCAAAGGTGGTTTTCAAAAGACAACTAGATCTTCTTAAGTTTTCCTTGAAAATGTTTCACTTCTCATTAAAGAAGCTTCTTCAGTTCTTCAGCCAGTCATTCTTCTCTCAATCCTAGGGAAGAGGCAATGACAAACCGCTTCTGAAAAACCTTGCCAAGAAAACTGCAGGGACTTGTCTAGGCAGTTTCCCAAGAGTCTAAACACTATTAAATGGAAGGGAAAAAGCCTTTTCGATACTAATGCCAGTGGAGATTTCCAAAGGGTGCAAATGATAGCAGAGTCCTGCAAGTCAAGACTTCAGAATACACTTTATCGTTTATCTCCCTTTCCATCCAAGAACTGGTGGGGGAGGGGAAGGCCCTGATCCTAAGGAATAAAGAGGCCCCTTTCATACAAGGACAGAAAAGTGAAATGTACCTTTATTGAGATGGGCAATTATAGATGGAAAACAACTATCTGATTTGATGACAGGGAAGGAACCCATAAACTTTGGATTTAATTTGTTCAGTAGTCAAGAGGAAGATTAAACCTTAGTGAACAGTTATATAAAATCTCACCCCCAACTTGCAGTATTGGTACTTCTTGCCTTTGCACATTGGTTGCATATATGTACAAAGCCTTGGCTAAATCTAACAGTTCTTTTAAAAGGATCTTTGTCACCTGAGGAAAAAATCAAGACCCTCAAAGATCTGTAGAGGCAGGAGTTTTAAAGGGCAAATGATGGAGATAATAGCTATAAACCATTCAGAAGGCAAACGTGTTCAAACACAGAGAGGAGTCATCTGCAAATTCTATAAATGACAACAAATCCAAATGTCCTGTTGATAAAAAAAATGTACAACACAGCAGAATATTAGTTTTTTCTAATTGCCTATTCTAAATCTAGTCTGAAAACAGGTTTTCCGAATATCACTAATTACTTATGAGATTATAAAATATATTATGTCACTTAAAATTATCTAAACACTTAAAATTTAAGCTAACATATATATTAAGAACCATAGTTAACACAGTAAAAATTATTGATTAAAATTGATTTAATACTAGGAATATAATTTCCCATGAGATTATTTTAATTCACATGAAGTTAAAATATAGGCTCTGTGGATAGAAAACCTCATTTTTCAGCTATGATATAAATCTATGTATTAGATTATAGTCTAGGAATGGTTTCCATTAGAATTTAAAGGATTCTAACTCAAAAAGAAGTTACAAAGTGATGTGGACATCAAAGCATATTCTCATAGATTGTTTAACCATTCTTTCAAGGAGGGAATCAAATAATTTCCAGTAAAAAGCAAATAATATCCTTTAAAATGGTAAACTGCTTTGCTTTTAAAACCCTTAAATTTCTTAAAAGTAACCCGCACTGGCACATTGGGTTTGTAGCCCTAAAGATACTGGTGCATTCACAGGTTTGTTATTTCTGACCTTCTATTTAGTCAGCTATGGTTGTCTCACTATTTAAGCATATCATCGTGACAATATAGTTTTAATCCTGATGTAATTCATTTTTAGGTCCTTTCTCTTTTTTGATGACTTTACCCATCATTTCAATTTGAAGGAAAGCTCCATGAGGTCATTTGAGAGACTTCATGTAGGGCTTTGTATATTCAGTATAACATTGCTCCTTGACAATGTCCTGTTTAGCCATGGAAAGTTTCATTTTGTCCTTTCTCCTGCCTCACTTCACAAGAGCACTCAGAACACTGTTGAGAAAGTATTCTAGCCAGCCGATAGTATAGAAGCCATGATTTTAAGGAGAACGATGTCTCTGTCTCAGCATGGTCTGCAAGACGTAGAAGGCGATGCTTTTGGTCTGAGCTTGTTTGCTGTAAAACAAAGACAGGCTTGAGTGAGAAGTTCATCTGCCCAGGTCCGAGCAGCGGACCTTTGATAGGTTAGACCAGATCCTGTAATTAATTTTTTAATTGTGCACTTTCAGCTTTCTCAAGACCAAGGAGTCTGTTTCTTTCTGTTTGCTCCAAAACGCAAAACGTGGGCCTAAATTTTTAATTAGCAAAAGTGAGTGGTGAAAAGGGAGAGGGGCTGAATAATATAACAAACCTCAGTGGAGAGCAGCTAAGATGTGTTGCCATGACAACAAGTTCAGCAGGCTGCCAGCGAGCATGTCAATGGGCAGTGCAGGGAGGGAGCTTTCAAACAGTGCCTGCTTGCCACAATGTGATTGGTCACACCTCTGTTGTCTTTGTGTGAACCAGGGAATGCTGGGTAGAGCCCAGAGTGAATGCTCAGTTTGTCTCAAAGCAGCGGTGAGGTAATGCTTTTGAATCTTTGGGGATTATAGAATGCATCTTTAAAAGGCTGCAGAGTAGATTATTTTCATTCCATTTTGGACTAAATTGCCTGCCTATGATTTGCAGGGTTTCTGTCTGTACTAATGTGATAAGAGGTGGGGAACGTAGGAGATCAGTGTTAAGGTTTATCTGATTGCAGATTGATTGACATTATTTAGGAAGAGCTACTTTCAGCATCATGCCGCCGTAACGCTCGGCATAGTTAGAAACGTGGTGGCGTTACCCTTTGTAACCCATCATAAAAGGGCTGATGTTGGAAAGTTTGGAATTACTTTCTCCTCCCCTGGAAGGAGAAACCAAATTATTTCATGAAGTGATTGCTTGGATTTGGGTAGTTCGTTCGGTTACATAGCAATTTCCTATAGTCAGTTCTGTAGCCTGTAAATAATTCCTCTGTGCAGAGAAAAAGTATGTAATGTAGTTTTAGCACCTGTTAATGGTCTGGAAATACGTAGCTATTTAGAATGCTAAGAGCAATTATATGCAAATATATTTTGTGTTATTGTTAAAAACAGTGACTGTTTCTAAGACCAAAATATACTATCAAGTTATACTGTATGTGTATTAAAAATAGACCCTGAAGTTAACTAGGAATTATATGATTCTGTTTCTGACTAAGCATCGGAAGAGGATTTTATAATACTTTGAGCCAATAATTTTTTTTTAGAAATAATTGCTGTGCTTTGAGTTACATCATGTTGTGGCATCACTTTCTTGAATGTTTAGTTTGGCCTGTTTGAGCACATACATAACCAAATCAAAACAGTTGCTGCATTATCAGATTTGCATGTTGCAAATATAAATTCACATGTGATTTGCATTAAATACATAGTTTCAATATTTATAAAAAAATATTTCCAAAGAAAGCTTAGCAAATTTCCAGGAACGAAAGAACACAAGAAACGACTTGATTATTTAGGGCACAAGACTAGCAAAAGGGTTACTCCATTTCCACACCACAATGTTGATTAGCTGCAGTAACTTTCCACATTGTGGGGTCTGTACCTAAAATGCACATGAGATGTACTTCATGCTTCTTTTCAGTCTGTAATGTGTGTCCTTAATTGAGAAATTAATAACAAGTTCAATTTTAAAGTGACCCTTGGTGAGACTGACCTATTCCTTTTCCTGTAGCCTGAGAGAGAAACATACAGAAGCAAACATCAGAAAGATAAAAGACATATTTAAAGAAAAGGAGTGGTGGGGGGGAAGAGAAGTAGAAGTGGAATCTGTTTTGATTTCATCCTGCCTACCACTGGCTCTGACTATCTATATTTGGTATGTAGCCCCCTAGATAAAATAATTCATATGGGAATGCGGTACTTAAAGAAAAACAACTCTTTGTCTCTATTCCAGCACCTTAGTATTTTGGACATGAACAATTTATATACCCTTTTTGCTGCCCTTTACTATGATGGAAAATAACCTTTTAAAAATATAGGCCACATGGATTAGAATATAGGAAAGCAAGTACCGGTATGTGGATTTCAATGAATAATTGTTAAAGGAAAAAAATATAAAATTATTTGGTTAGTGGACAGCATCCAAAATTGTAAATTATATATATTATGCTGATAGGACAGAATATCTCAGAGTTGCTATGAGTATCAATGAAGCTAATACAGTAGGTTTTCTGTCATGAATCTGCCTTGCTCCGTGGTGAAAAGTTTAAAAGTTTTTATAACTTAGTCTAGCAGTGGGGATTAATATTGGAAACATCCAGGTCATCCATAATGGGTACACTTCTAAGAACAATGTTATCTCCTAATTCAACTGAAAAGAAAAATTACCTCTATCACTTTTTTTCTCTTTCACATAGGACACTGTCATTGGAATTGCAATTCTTGCCTTGCTATAGTTTTCTGACTAATAATTTGTACTGTTATAGCTATTATGTTTTTTGTTTTTTGTTTTTTTAAAAAAACCTGGTTTCTCTCTTCTTATTTAGGAAAAAGGATCTGTGGCTTAACTGGAAATTTGGCGAATAGCCAAGAACACAGAGTGCAGTAAAGTCAGAGTGAAAAATCTCTCTGCCCCAGGGAAGTTAATGTTGCCAGTCAGGTAGACATACCGGTATAGATAATGAAATGTCCAACAGGGAGACAAGACACATATATAGATGGTAGAAATGTAGTTCGTAACACATTCACATATGCAGTTAGGTTTTTGTATTGAGAATCTAATCCAAAACAGAAGTGAATATTTGTTCTTCGTGTGCATGTCTATGTATGTGTTTATGCATTTGTGTGTAAGATGTTGAGTATTCCAGTGGCCCAAGAAAGAATGTCAATTCAATCTGTTTTTAGTCAGTAGATTTCCAGTATCATATAAAATTGTATAGTAAATTAACATACCCTCTGAAAAATATTTGCTCCTTTACTTGTGTGCTTGTTGTAAAAGTTGATTGTATTTATTACATCATAAACTTGCATTTAAATTTATATCCACTTGATTTTTAAACCTGTTTTCTTTCTCGTCTATTTCAAGAATGTTTGGCATGTTCTGTTTATGAATGATTTGAACTCACATTTCCTAGAAATATTTTGAGATTATTAAGATTAATATAATGCAATCAAATCTGGTATCTGGCTTTGGAAAAACCAAAGTTTAAAATCTTACATTGTGAAGCTTCCAGTTCCTCATAGAGTTGCTTCAGAGACAAGTATGAGCCTGTATACTTTCAAGGAAGGGTATGTGTGTGTGTGTGTGTGAGAGAGAGAGATAATGTCAGAAATAATTATCCAACTTGAATTTTCAGGAGTGTTATAGTTATTGCTAAATTGGGTAATTCTGTTTGCAAACTTTTTTTATCAAAACACATTTCAATACTTCATTAGTTTTCAACGTATATTCTGTTAACTGGGCTTATTTTTTAAAAAAGTTATTTATACTCCAATCCCATTCATATTTACTAAACAGTAAACTTTATTGTTTTCAGCAGGCTTATTTTAAATATATATGTATAGGGCTCATTTAAGTTGTATTGGAGTGATAGGGAATGGAATAGCTGAGAAAATACCTTGATAGTACTGGGAAGAAGTAGTTCACCAAATAATAGAAGATAATAGAAGACAAATATTTGATTATTCTACCAGTTTTCCCCTGGTATAGCTTTTAATTTAAATTTCAGTAATTTTGAGTTCAAGCCTTACAATTTGTAATCATTGTTGTATAGTTCCAATTATTTTAGATACAGTAGCAATAACATTAATTTACTATTGTGAGTTTCTAGGAATTGTATAAATACTGAAAAATAATACATTTCTTGCCCAGTGACCTCCGACCTCATGCATGCAATACAAAAACAAAACAAGACATGAAAGGAACAGATTTGGGAAATGATTTGTTTATAACAAATAGGAACTTTTTTCAAAGACCACGTTGATTGATAAAAGCTAAAGTGAGAGTGGAAAGAATGTATAATAACTGTCCATATATCAGGCTTTAAATATTACTCTAGCTGGAGCTGTTCAATTGGTGCTCCTTGAAGGTTCCCCTAGTGAACACAGGATGAAAGAGTATGTTACATCACAACCAGATGTTGTGTTAAGGTGACTAATTTATTTAATTTCTTTATTTAAAGCATTCATACCCTAGAAAGTCTCCCAGATCTGCTTACAAATAAAAATGAGACTATGCCTTCAACAGTACAAAAGGGAAAAGGACTCCGGAAGGAATAAGGAAATCAAAACAAATGAAGGCAAGTTACTAAATCTTATAATGATAGATACAATACAGAGAGGCATAATTGCTCTTGTTCCAGAGACAACCGAAATTAAACAGTTCAAAAATGAAGGAAGCCAGAAACGGTTAGTCTTTTAGAGTTTGCTGTGGTAGATGACAGTTTGGACACAGGTATAAAGTCTAGTGAAATTTGCTTCGCAGATAATCCTGTTTTCTTTGTCTACTCCTGATAGTGCCTTTGAAAATAGCTGTTTGATAATCTCCTCATCCCCAGACTTAGTATCTACTTCCAGAGGCTTGTTAATATATATGATAACAAAACAGATTTCATTAAAGGAATTTGAGTGGCAAATATTAGAACTGGAAACATATGCAGGCAGGCTTTCAGGGATGCAGATACTCTAATAAATAAATTTATTGCAAAAACAAGCAAATTAAATAATTATATAAGAATTTCAGTGACTACATAGTCATTGAAATGCTTGTGACATATTCTTATACCCTTTTTCCTATCAGTGCAGTACAACAGGTTTGAAGTTTCTATGTTTTAGATGGGAAGACAGTACATACCTGCCATTTATTATAGTAATGGCTTAGTGCAATTTCAAACTTTTTACTTGTAGCCTTGCCATAATTAACTGTTTGCCTGAGGCTGTCTGCATTGACTACCACCACTAGCAGCTCAGTCTCGAGACCCATGTTGTTCATTGGACATGTCTCAGTTTTTCTGGGTTGTATCTTGCAGGCAAAAGGAGATGCAACCTAATAACTGCATTAAGTGTTGACCAGTGTTCTATCTTATTTCAGTGCCCTTCTTTGGTTTGCCTTTCTTATCATCGGGCAAAATTGTTTCATCATTGTTCATCACACTGTAAGTGCAGAGAATTAGTAGGTGAACTTATTGCAACATCAGGGGCTGGAGATCTGGTATCTCCCATATGTTTAAAATCATCATATACTGGGCTGGGGGGAAGTGAGCCTGTTTCCAAGGATCTTGGAAAATGCAGCACATGCTTGGCAGTTGCATGAGGAACAAATGAGCAGTGCAGAGAGAGCTGTTGCACAATCTACAGGATTGTCCTGAAATTGATATAAATTTCTCTCCATACGACTGCTTCTACGTCTATATGGGTGGGAGTGGTGGAAAACAATTGCCTGTGCCTAGTGGGGAGGTGGGCATTACTTCCACCATATGGTTGAAGTGGAGGCAGCAACCAGCAATTTATTTAATAAAGCAAAACTTGTTTTAATAATTTTCAAAAAGAGGAGACATAGACTGCTGTTTGTTGGTGGACTGTGCAGGATGTTCAAAAAATTAGTTGTGCTATGTTTTTATCATTCACATTCCTTTTATGTATTGGCCAGAGGTACTTAACAAGAGGTTAATCTTGTTAACAAATTACATTCAAATTCATGGCTAGAAATCACAATTTCTATGCCTATAAATAATTGGCTTCTCCTTACTTTGTAATAGAAGTTAAGATCCAATTACAGAATATATGCATTTCTCAAGAAGAACGATGAAATTTCTCTAGAAATAAATTGCAACTATAGAAGTATAGTTTAATTTAATATTTATAATTTGGAGAAAAAGTTGCTCTTTCCACCAGTTGCATCTGTTGCAAATTCAGGTAGTCTTCATTCAGTGCCAACCTTACAAGTAGACCATACAGGAAACATGACCCAGTAAACTAATTCCACTTCACTGTAAGGCTACACTAACACAGTCTTGCAAGTCTGAAAGTACTTCTCTCACTTTGCCCCCTTTACAGCCCAGGAAACTAGAGCGAGTCTGGTTCCTACTACAGGTTAAGCTGTCTTTTATCAGCTTGTCAGAAACCATATATACCATTATATTTTTGTGACTACAATTAAGACCAGAAATTCAGGTGTGAAACAAAAAGATCACTAAGTGAAACTTCGTTCTTATGGTCTTATTTCAGCTTCTCTTTACACTACTTTACACACCTGCAAAAGGATTTGTTTGGCTGCAAGGATTAGTTACAAAGTTACGTTTAAGTACTGACATAACTGAATGGCTCTCCGGCATGATTGCTAAACTACCTGTACAATTCCACTCAGAATGCAAATTTCAGAATAAGCTATTGCTAACTTGGTTTAAGGTTTACAAATTCCCAGTTTATTTTATCCTAACCCCATCAAATCAATGTCTTCTAAGAATTCCTATAGGTTTGTTTCCTACCTTTATTATTTTTATAAATAAGGCAGCAAACATATCTAATATTCCTCCCTCCTCTTATTTTTCCCACAATACCAACCCTGTGACGTGAGTTGGGCTGAGAGAGTCAACCAACTGGCTTTCCAGGATAAAGCAGGGTGTTCTATTTTCTGGACTGGTGGCAGAAATAAAATTTAATATATCTGATTTCAATAGAAAAGTTGTTAATGTAGTTTAAATAAACAAGTAAATAAATAAATAAATTACTGCAAAAATAAATGTTTCTTTGATTAGCCCAGGAAATTATCAAAGATAGAAACTAGTTATGCCTCACTTAGAAGACCTTTCTAAAGCTGGGAGTCTTCACTTAGAAGGTAGCAATATATCGTATCTATACAGAGAATATAGGCCTCTGAAGTCTTTGGGTAGAAATATCTGGAATGCTTTGGGTAGAGTTGGATAAAAGGGTAAGTAAAGGAGTCCCTGCAGATTTTACTCCACTAGTCATTGCTGACAATAGGGACGGTACTTATCCTCATTTCAAGGCCACTGAGCCAGTGCTCTCCAAGACATTTCCATGGTCCTGTTACCTTCTCACCAAAGTGGTACCTATTTATCTGCTCGTATTTGCATGCTTTTGAACTGCTAGGTTGGCAGGAGCTGGGGCAAGGACAGGAGCTCATCCTGTTGCGGGGTGCTTGAGTCTTGAACATGGGCTGCTGGCTTTCCAGCCAACAAACCCAGCATCTTAACTGCTGAACCATCGTGCCACCCACGAGTTGGGTAGAAACATGGAAATAAATGGGATGATAGATCCATTACTAAAAATTATCTTAGTCTTAGAGAGAGAGTCTTAGTCCTTTTTATTATTTTATTTATATCTGAGCAAATTTTGGGTGAGGGGGCATATTTAAAAAGTAAGTTGAACAGTGTTTTAATAACACCATTAATGCAGCTGAGAGCCAGATTTTTTTTTTATTTTTTTTTTTTTATAAAAAAGTTTTTATTGGTCAAAAAAGATTTATGCAAATACATATCAGGTATGGTAAATTTTCATTTTTCTTATACATGATAAGAATTTTACTCAAAATTTTAAACACATACAACAGCCATATGGCAAGCAGGTGATACGAAGTAGCTAAGTTTCAATCTTACATACACAATAAGGAAGGGTCAAGAATAATCAGAATATCATACGAAAGAGAATAAGGAAAACCAACACAATACCAAATATCTTTGTCATTTCCTAGTTTTGGATCTCAGAACTCTGGGTTCAGCCTGACCCAACTCCAGGGCGCAACAGCGGCAGCCGCCTCCGCCCATGGTCTATAACCTCCCTTCTTCAATTCCTGGGTCATCTAAATCCAGGAGGGCTTTGTGTTCCTCCACGAGGCCGCAGCCTCCGCAATTGTACTAATTTTTTCGTAATGCCCTCCCGGAAAATCATCAATCCCTCTGGCATCAGCCATCTGAAGCCCACTCCTTCTGGTACAATTTGCTTGATAAACAGTAATATTTCTTTCTCATTTCACGTACCTGTCTGGGAATCTGCCTCAGAATGGCTATCTCCCTGCCCCTATAAGTCAGTGCCCCACTCCTATGTTTTCTAAGAATTTCATCTCTCGTCTCTCTTTTCACAAATTTGACATGAACCTCTCTAGGAACTGCATGCGTGCGTGCATATTGTGAATTAACTCTATAAACTCGATCCACATCCCAATTCATAAAATCAACACCTCTCCCAAGAAATTCTCCCAACAGTTTAGTCACAACATCTCTCAAGTCTTCTTGGTCCACTTCTTCCAAATTTTGAAACCTAAGGAAATAAGACATTTTATCCATCTGTAGTCCAAGCACAGCATTGCTTGTCGTCTCCCTCTTTTCTGCACTGCCCGCATCTCACCCTCAGACCTTCCACTTTCTGCTTATTTTCTGCTGAGACTTGTTGAGTATCCTTTAAATCCTTTTGGATAGTCACAATTTCTGCTCTTATTTCATCCAGTTTCTTGTCCATATTAGATAACTTTTCCAGAATTCTCTCCATTTCTCCAGCAGTTGGTCTCTGACCTTTTGCCATTTAAAAAAAAAATTTTTTTCAAAATCCTCAGGCAGGCACAGTATCCTTATAATTTCCTCCGGATCCACCAGGGGGCACTCACAGGAGCAACGAGTCCAGAGTATAGTTAATCAACCAGGAAGCCGAAGGGAAGTGATGTCATCAAAATTCTCATAGTGAAGGCGGAAGCTGGACGCCACCATTGTTCCCCAGAGGGAGGGGGGGCCTCAAACCCTCCCTCCTAAATTTCTCCATCACCTCTTCTCTCCAGAGCTCCACAAAACCGGTAATCTTGTTATTTTAAGTTCTCCTCTCTCCAAAGTGATTCGTACTCCTTCCAGTCGCAGGGGAGAAAAAAAAAACCCCCCCGCACTCCGGAGTACTCCACTCACATTTGCCGATATTCCCTTCCCTTCTTCATTCCTCAATTCTTCTCCGTTCCCTGTTCACCACCAGGCTGCTGCAATTATAAATCCAAAGCCCCGGTGTCACCGGGCACAGCGGCCCAGGCGACGACCAAAGTAATGGCCGCGGCCTGTGGCCTCCGCACCCCGCCGAGCCTAGGACGCGCCAGCATCGGTCCCCCCAGTCCTGTATATCGGCTGGGAGACCCCTGGCGAGCCGTCCGTACGGCAGGTGTCCTTTTCGGAACACCTGGCCCCTAAGGGCCTCGGCGGCGGCCGGATTCGGACACTGGAGGCAGGAGAAGCCTTCCAGACGTCCGTTGCCACCGGACACCGGAAGTCGTCTCTCTGAGAGCCAGATTTTTGTTGCATTAAAGAATATACCTTTTTCTTCATTTCCTTACTTTTCTAGGTATCTGATGATAACATCAGTTTATTTTTTGAGTGTACCCTGACCTAAGTTCTAGGAAATTGCTTTTATAGGTAGTCCTTGGGTTATGACCACTTGTTCACAACTGTTCAATGATTGCTATTCACACACTTGGCAACCAGGTTGTATTTATGATGGTTGCAGCATCAAATGATCCCCATTTGTGACCTTTCCTGCCAGCTTCCAATAAATCGGAAGCCGACAGGAAGTCATGTTATTCCTGCCACTTTTTTTAACTGCCTGCCTGCACTCCATAGTGCTGGACCACAACACCTACCCAATCACAGCCATCCTTCAGGCCAGTGGTGAAATCCAAATTTTTTTACTACCAGTTCTGTGGGCGTGGCAGGGAAAGGATAGTGCAAAATCTCCATTCCCTCCCCATTCTGGGACTAGCCAGGTTGCCGGTTCTCGGAACTACTCCAAATTTCTGCTACCGGTTCTCCAGAACCTGTCAGAACCTGCTGGATTTCACCAGGCCCTGCTTCAGGCCCTCCTGCCTGTAGTTCATACTGCCCATACTGCCCATTTGCAGCACTCATCCACCAGCCCATAGTTCTCCTGGCTGGCCAGCTTGCCTAGGTTTCCCAACTTTTTCCATGTCACAGTCATGTGAGCTCTTCACTTAATGACATACATGGGGAAGAATTACAGTAGCTGTCGGAACTGCTGGGATGACCAGTGCTAAGGATGCAATTACCGTATTTTTCGGAGTATAAGACAAATCTTTTTCCCCAAAAAAAGAGGTTGAAAATCTGGGTGTGTCTTATACTCCAAATGTAGCCCTGCCCAGCTTCTCAAACCGAGGTTTCAGAGGCTGAAAAAAGCATCAGAAACAGAGCTTCAGAAAAAAAAGCCCCAAACGGAGCTTAAGGGAGCTTAGAAAAAAAGCCCCAAACAGAGCTTCAGAGGCTTTTTTTAAAAAAAGCAAGGCACAGAGTTCACAACCAAGGAACCTGTTGCTAAAATTTACCTCTGGGAACAGCTGATTGGGGGTATTCTGGGAGGCCAATCCACCTGCCATTCAGCTTTTTTCTTATTTTTCTCCCCAAAAACTAAGTTGCGTCTTATACTCCAGTGCATCTTATACTCCGAAAAATATGGTATATGACATGCTTTAGGACCACATCATTATCAACACAAATTCCCAATTGCCACCATAACTGGAGGACTATCTGCATTAGCCTCCCACAAAAGAAAAAACAAAAGTCCATGACATTTTGTGTTTAGTCCATCCATAAGTTAAACCTTTGAAAATTGTCTCCTGCAATGAAAAAACCAACTTTTCCCTTCTTTCACCGAAAAGATACTACTCTTAATTTGTTGCAGTGGGAAATTCTGTGGGTTGCCTCCCACTCCCCAAATTTTTGAGGGCTACATGTGGTCCTCAGATTGCCTGTCCCTGACTATGTGAAAACATAGGAAAATAAAAAAGATTTTCTAATCTCGTCTAGATCAATGCTGCATACTCAGCAGTGATTTTATTCTACTAGCATTTTGCTTTAAGAAACAGAATGAACTTTTAAGAACATTTTTAGAAATTGCATGCTACAAATAAGACTTGAATGTATGTATTTTGAGACTAGATTTTTATAGTTTAAGTGAATCAGCAGCCAAAAAAGCTAATACAATCCTGGATTGTATAAACAGAGGCATAGAATGAAGATCATGTGAAGTATTAGTGCCGCTTTATAAAACCGCCTAGTAAGACCCCTCCTGGAATATTGCAACCAATTTTGGTCACCATACTACAAAAAAGATGATGAGATTTTGCAAAAAGTTCAGAGAAGAGCAACTAAGATGATCAAAGGCTTGTAGACTAAACCATATGAAGAACTGCTGCAGGTTTTGGGTCTGGCTAGCCTAAAGAAAAGAAAATTAGGGGTGACATGATAGCAGTATTCCAGTATTTGAGGGCCTGTACAAAGAAGAGAGGGTCAAATTATTCTCCAAAGCACCAGAGGGCAAGACAAGCAACAATGGTTGGAAACTAATCAAAGAGAGAAGGAGAATTAAGGAGAAACTGGAATTAAGGAGAAACTTCTTAACAGTGAGGTCAATTATAACCAGTGGAACAGTTTGCCTTCAGAAATTGTGGACCCTCCATCACTGGAGTTTTTAAGAAGAGACTGGATAGTCACTTGCTCTCCTGCTTGAGCAGGGGGCTGTACTAGAAGATCTCCAAGGCCTCTTCCAGTTATAGTTGTGATTCTGAGTTGTTTTACATGTGTTATAGCATTTTGTCAGCTTTGTTTGGAAAACAACCTGGGCTAATCTAGACCTAATTCACTATTAAAGATAACATGTTTGGAAAAACACCAGAAGATAGTGCGATATCTTTTTTATTTATGGTCCCTTCCCATTTACGAAGTATGGGGGTATATTTTGCAAGTCAGCACAAAATTAAATACTTCCTAGGAGCAACAACTGTCTGTTTCTACAAAAAAGTGCTCCCCCTGGTGGTTCATCAGCACAGCAGTTTGCAATTCTGAGCAGAATTTATTCTGACTTTTCTTTTAAATGAGATTTAAAGCAATGAAAAAAAAACCCTGTTTATTACTAAGCAAATTGCACTGTATTTATCTGGGCTTAGTTCCGAGTAAGTCTGTGGAGAATTGCCCTACACTGTATAGTGTTTAAGGGGCTATATGTGGGTGGGTAGGATACAGCCAAACTACAAGGACAATAATTTATACCTGTGTATCGGTGCTTTTGCATGATAGGGTGGGATGGAGGGGTGTCTATGTATTTTCATAGTAGTTCCTTTATTCCTTGAGAGGGACATGTTACCAAATTTCTGTGAAAACTTATTTTGTGATTTTTTTTCAAAGACTGAATAGGAAGAGAAATTTGGGCTTTTAAGACAAACTTTTAACATAATTGTTATATATAAATAGGTTTAAGAACAGCCCTATGAAAAATAATAGAATTATATTTCCTTGTGTGATCATAAAAATCAAACTATGATCTCATCATTCTGAGAAAATTTCATATCTCTCAGTGTTTCATCTCACTAATGGTTATTGCCTGTTAATTTACCTTTTTCTGTACATAAATTCTGTTTCTTATGAATTGCTAACTATCCTACTCCACTATTCTGATTCCAATACAGAATATAAAATATATTTTTGTGACTTCAGTCTCGCCTCCTGTAAATTCAGTCTTGTTTTTTACTTTTGAGAGTTGCAGTATTTAGCAGTGTCCCGTCAACAAATAGAAACATTAGACTGAGAATAACTTCCCAAAGTTACTCATTATCAAGAGCAAGAAAAGTAAGTAATTCCTATGTCAAGAACTTTCTGTCAACATACTGGCATGATCTCAAGACTTCTCATTGATGCCTTTGTTTGTGACTTTGGGGAGAGTATTGATGAATTTAAGTCAGCTTTGCTGAAAGTGGAGCTGATGATCGTGGCAGAGTAAGACAGCAAATGGATCAGTTTCTCAGAATTCTTGTCACGAGAGGATTTGGGATTGATAACACATGACCCATACAGTAGTTTCCGTATGAGGAAATTGTAACATAGCAATTTTCGCAAGTTTAGGGCTTTGGGAACTGAGGGATTGTTATCTTTGCCCAAAAGGACACAGATTTTCCATAGTTTCTTTCTTAATCATTTGTTGGTAATGATTTCTCAGATATTAAGAACCTTTAGAATCCTTGGCAAAATAAGTTTTATTTAAATTTAAGAACTTAAAAATTGTTATTTTTTAATAAATGGCAAAAGGTTGATCTGAATGTTGATTCTGAAAAATTTATAAATGAACTAAGGAACTAGATGAATTTGAAATAAATTTTTAAATGAATTACAGGATCCTTCCTGTGGTTGTTTAGAATTCTATTTAAAAATATATGAAGATTCGGAAATTAAGAAATCTTTCTGTGGGAAAATGTTGTTGATTAGAAAAAGAAAATGATAAGATGATACTCTGAAGGTTGGATGCTAGAGAGAATCAGGCAGAAGAGATTATGAAGATTGTACTTAAAGGAGAAGAGAGCTACTAGTACAGAATGGAGCAAAATACTCTAACTTTGGAAGAATTCAATATTGGGGAACAAAGTACTCAAGAGTTAAGATTGCCTATTATAAAAATGCATCTAAAAGATGTTATAGGTTCTGGACAAGATTAAGACTAAGGCTGATTTGAATGTGGATTTAACAATAACAAGTTATAAAAATGGTAAGTAAAAGATGTTACACTGGATTTATAAATGAAATCAGCTAATGTCTTAATAATTAAAAGGGGCATACAAATAACAAACCAGAAGAATGACTTGGGAATCTTAATTTGAATTTACAAATGAGAAATGTTAAAGTTTTGTCAGTTCTGAGAGCTGACAAAGAGAAATGGAGAAGAATCAAATTCTGAGATACTATGGTGATCAAAGATCAAGATTGATATTTCTCATAACTCTTAATGAACTGACTGGCAAGAACCTGTAAATAAGATATGAGTTATGGGGAGAATAGGAGGTTTTTTTGTAGTACAGAAATGGTGATACATTACTGAAATTGTACTTATGATTAAAGGAGAAGACATTTCCTTATTTTTTTTATTTTGATGAGGGTAATGCTTATAATATTATATTTCTGTTCACTAGAACTAGACGGTAGACTTTAAGACCTCTTCTTCTTATCATAACTTGATGTTTCAGGAGCATGTTTTCATTGTGAACCAAAACACCAAAAGCAGTCTAATGTCTTAAAACAGATACTGAGAAACATGGAGGAAAAGAAACTCTTCCTATTTCTATAGCACACTTTTCAAACTTCGAAGAAAGTGAAGAAAATCTAGTAGATCAAACACTAGAATGCTTACACAATTACTTTCTTATTATGGTTGCAATTTGGGATTCCATATCATAAGACTATTTCAAATTCAGATCATCAGTGGCTTGTACATATCAATATATACAGATACCCATGAGGGTATATTGATGTGATAGTCCCTTAGAGCTTCCTTTTTCTTTCCAACACCCAAGAATATTGGGGAAAATTGCAGAAGAATTCATGACTCCAGGTGACTGCCCACTCATTGGCAGGTTAACACTTAATAAACTGAATGGAATAGACCCAAATTTTGTACCGTTTGAGAAGCTGGAAAAAGGATGGCTGAGTTCTTAATAGTACATCTGGCTCAAAATTGCCGGGGTGGGGGAATGGGAGAGAGATGATCCCCCACATATGGGATAAGCAGTTGAGTGGTGCTTATCCCATATGTGCATCCCTCCTTCTTCCTATTTATGTGACCCAGAACAGAGTATTTGCGGCTTATTCTTTGCTTCTGGGTACACAAATGCACATGCTTACCCATTGATGTAACACAAGGTGAGACCAGGAAATTTATAGATGCAACTGCTGTTTCATTACAAAGAAGAAAATAGAAGTGCCTCTTGTGGCAATTGCTGGTGAACAGACTATAAATAATTGCAGAAGCCATATTTGCCTATCTTTTCTCCTATGTTGCAGTGTTTAAAATGTTTAAAGAGTTGAATATTTAGGTATATTAAAGATTTCACATAATATTACATACAGCAGATATGTGAATGGGCACAATGGAGATCATATTCATTTGTATAGCTTAACTGTACTTTGTTTTTTATTTTGTGTCTGTAAAATGGGATAGTAATTTATGTTGATTGAGAGCTGTACAATAGCTTTGTAAATTAATGAAATTCAGTTCTGTTTTACAATTCTGTAGAATCTATAAGCAGCATCTTGTTCACTAATACAACTTCTTTATATAGACATTTTCATGCTGGGTACTGAAAATGAGAAGGTAAAAGGGAGCAAGAATTTCTGTTTTGTTTGTTCTGAGTTGACTGCTGTTTCTTTCACTTAATAGCAGTAGTTATAAGACCTTTATTGGAGGCATTTGAATAAAATGCTCAGTCAAGTTGTAAAACCATTTTATCTTGTGTCCCTTAGTTTTCCATTTCATTTGTAACAAAAATATTGACAAGCTGAATATAGTAATTTCATGGGAGTTTATGTTTGATTTTGTCCATACCAGCAAAGAGGAGTAGCATTCAGAAGAAATAACATCTTTTATTAATTAAAAGGATTCTAATTGTTGTGATTTATCTTTGAAAGTCCATAACAGATACACCATGGCAAATATATTTTATAATGTGTTAAAGCCAGAGTGCAGAAACTATAGCCGACCAACCTCTATTTTTTTGGGTGGGGAGGGAGATAATTTCCTGAATTGAATGGATCCTAACATTTCACCTTTTTAAAAATTGACTGATGGTTTAAGGTGAAACCAGTTTCATCTCTTAAAAACTCAGCCCTCCATATATCCTTCCTGTGCATATTTTAGAAAACCAGACTTTGATGCACTGTGCAAAACTTAGTTAAAACTAATGCAACCGGTACAGTTCTGATTTAAAAATGTATTTTGCAATTATTAATGAAATTGAAAAGTCTTTTCCATCATTTGAGCATCCCACAAATTATTTGCTTAAATATTGTTATAAAGTACTCGAAATTTCCTAGTCCCAAAGGATATTTGGGATAAAATGTGGCCACTTATTATTTCCGTGAGAAGAAAGAAGATGAGCTGACATTGGTTCTTTGTAAGCTTTACTAATGTACTTGTCTTTTAAAAGCGTCATTTAGTAGCTTATAGACATCAGTTGAGTGCCTTTAAAATTAATTCTGGCAGCAGAGAAGATGATTGAGGATTGCACTGTCATGATATACAACAAGTAGTCATTATCTAAGGTATCAAAAGAACTGAATTACAATAGGCTTTTAAGAGGTGGAACAATTAGACGTATGTAAACATTTATTGCTTTTTTATTACTTTTTTTGATGTGTCACAGCCAATGTCCTCCTTCTTTGGAGATCTGCTTAGCACCAACCTGATGGTATTCAGGAAATTTGCCAGAACCAAATGTTTCAAAAAATGTATAAGAATTAATGACATGGCAGACTCCCCTTCCCATAAAAGATGATTTTTGCTGCTAGAAGTGTTTTTCTCGGTGTAAACTTTTGACTAGAAAGTTGATTGGTATTTTAAAACTTCCTCTGTTTTATTTTCTATAATTTGTAAGCAGCTGTGAACATTTTGGACTAAGCAGCATATAAATCACAGGAATGAATGAATAAGAGGGCGGGGAATTACTGCATCTGTTGCCTTATATTCTAGTAGGGAATTTGTTCAATATTTTTTAAAGTTTTTTTAAAAGTCTTTTAAAGTTTTAATCAATTGGGTTAGCTTTTTATTTGCATGTTTGTATCCTTAAAAATGCGACACAAGACTTCATTTACAAAATATTTGTTTTGGAAAGACTCATTCTTCTTTATGATTATTTTTTCTTCAGTAACGCTTCCTAGTATTTTGCTGGTTAGTATTAAAAAGAACTTTTATAAGTGCTCTTCTGTTGAGGTTGCCTTATTTGTGGCCAGTCTGAAATCCAATTCATTGCTCTTCAGCCCACTAAAACTGGCAGATTTATTTCTGAACTACGCTGTGACTTTCACATTTATGTTAATAAGCATGTAAAGCAAATGAGAGTACATATGGTACTTGATAAATGGCCCACAGATCCTCTGGGAGTTCTTCCCAGTTTTCCCACCTCCCATCTGATCAGCATTCTGTTAGAAGTTTCAACAGATCACTCATTGCCCGCTATTAATGTTAGCAAGAAAATAGCCTTAAAATAGAAGTGCTGGGTGGGGATGAAACAAGGTCAAACTTACTTATTTCCTTGGTATGAGCAGCAGTGAGGAATCAGAAGCCTACAAGGAGTTTACAGGTAAAATAGAAGGAAGTTTTGTGTAATATATACATACGTGAATATTTGTGCCCCCATCTGACCATGTAGCATGCTTGCATAGTAGGTACTTACATTGAAAATACAAATTAATTGGTTCCGGGAGGTGCAAGAAATACTAAAAACAATGACTGCCAAAGAAACCCCATGACTTCCACCTTGACTCTTTGTTTTCACCAGGAAGGACTTCCTGTCTGTCCCTTTTCCTATATTAGCAACTTTCCCTGCATGGCTGACTTCCTCTGCAACGTACGGTCCCCCTCTTCCTTTTGCAGTGACCTTCCCTGCATGACCGACTTCCTGTCTGTTTTCCCGAGCTGTCTGCCTTTTCCTGTTGCAGGGTATTGAGTACCAAACAAAGAGTACTGGGCAATATATTTGCATCAAAATATGACGAGTACCAAATTCAACAAGTTTTGAAGCAGTTGAGTATTGAGGTACCACTGTAAAATGTTTGCTTATCGATAATAAGTACCGTATTTTTCAGATTATAAGACGCACTTTTTGTCTCCCAAAAGGGGGTGAACATGTCTGTGACCGAATATTGCCAAAGCCTCGCCCACCCACCAGCCCTTTTTTTTTGTTTCCACACATCCCATTTTTGGGCCTTTTTTCGGCCTTTTTCAGGGCTTTTTTCAGCCCGTTTTTTGAGGCTTTTTTTCGGCCCATTTTCGAGGCTTTTGGGGTGGGGGGGACTTTTGTTCAGAAAAAACAACCTGAAAAAAGCCTCAAAAACGGGCCAAAAAAATCCTAGAAAATGAGCAGAAAAAAATCCTTGAAAATGGGCCAAAAGAAGGCTGGAAAAGGCCTGAAAAATGGGGTGTGGGGAGGCCAAAAACTTTTTTTGTTGATTTCCTCTTCTAAATTTAGGTCTGACTTACAGTCAGGTGAGTCTTATAGTCCGAAAAATATATTTGATTTAAAATAAATAATTTGACAATTTTCTGTCAAAGTTCTTTTTACCTTAAGAGCATAAGCAGTCGCTTCATTGATTGGATAAGTGACATATATGGTATAATATTTTAAGGTGGCTACCAAGTATCATTGAAAAGCCCCAAAAGAGAGCATGAAGTTAATCGCCTATTCCTTTTGTGATTTTCCATCACTTTTCTAGCATGTTGCTTTGAATCTGAAAAACAATAAACAAAATGCAGTTTTGAAAAAAATACTTTGGCTCCTAAAATTGATTCTATCATGCACTCATTGTGGATAATTTTAAAATGATAATCTTACTGCTGTTTAAAAATGATCTATATTATACCAATATAGCTATTGTAAAGTATTTGATTTGGATAAATAAAAAGTGGCCAGTAAATGCTTGGCTAAATGACCTAAAAGGTAAAATTATCAGTTCTGACATTTTATATCAGAATATGTACTCATTCATTACTTTTTGAAAATCCCAATTTAAGGTCAGACCACTCATTTATTTTAGGTATACTACTTTCTAGTAGCTTCATTGGATTTTTGATGTCACTGATACAATGAGTAAATTGTTCAGTATTTACCTATCTGTTATACTTATTTCTCTAACTCACTAATGTTGTACTAGAGTTCACTAATTTAATTATACAGTTGTGTATTACAACTTAATACACACTTTATTTAAAATTGTTTATAATTGCAAATGTACCTTGTTAATTATACATCTTAATCTTCTCTCTTTCTCTCTTCCTCCATTCAGTTATTAAGCCAAACTTGAATTAAATAGGTGTTGCTATTTTAAACTCTGTAAAAATACAATCTGCATTTTTTTATGTTTCCAAAATATTAGGCTTTACTCTAAAGTTGTAATGGAAGCATGTATGTGTCTTATTACAGTCGCTTCAGGATGGTTAAGCAAAATCTCATTTTCTATCTACAGGTGATGTATCGCCAATCAGTATGTCACCCATCAGTCAGTCACAATTTATTCCACTTGGAGAAATCCTTTGCTTGGCCATCTCATCAATGAACTCAGCACGAAAACAAGTCACGCAAGAAGCATTAATAGAGCACCTAACAACCTGCTTTCCTGGTAAAATATATACTAATCTGTTTCTAAACACATTGATTCATGCACAGATGATTAGATGGATAGGTATATGCCCTGTTTCACTATAGTAATGGATCAGGTTTTCTGTTGATTTTCAATTAGCTATTGTAGACAATATATGCTATTATATAAACAACTATCAATAGATAGTTGTATATATAATTGTTCCATAATATCATCTGTAATATCAGTGTGATTCCCTGCTATGCATTTGTATGGGCTCTGAACTAATTCCTCTTTTATTTTTTAAAAAAAACTACATTACATAACATTTAACCTATATTGTTCCGCTTCCATGATTCTCCTATAATAGTAGAATCTACTATACCTTTACGTTCATTCTCTTCTCTGCCTGGTTACTTATATATTTTAAATAAAATCTATATTCTTTTACTTTACTTCTTGTTCTCTTATAGGTCACATGAACGTATTTTTCACATACTGATATTTATTTGAACGTGTCATATTATTGTTAAGAATAGAGCTCTTAAAAAAAGAAGCCTTAGGTCTGTATACAATGATTAACAAAGAGGCTACATTTATGTTAATTTTATTCCTTTAGTGCTAGGTACATTTCTATCTTCAGTTCATGAGGTCACACATTTTATTTAAATTATTTTACAATCTCTGTATACGAACTATAGTTCTTTCATGGTAGATCCAGTTAATAAACAAGATGAAATTTAGTTTATCGTTCAGACCAACTTTTACTCATTACTTCTAGACTGGCATACTTTTTTTAAGAACAAATAAGAACATTAAATTTTGTGTAAATAATCACAGAATGTTTTCTCAACTTTCTATGGACATGAATGGCATATGATAATTACTGAACATTTAGTAATATTTTCTCATATAAGTACCTAATTGTTTTTTAGAAGTGATTTTCTGTTGTTTATTTTAGATATATGCAATGAGTAATTTAAAATAACATGCTTTACAGAAAAAGGTTCAGTTTCTTGCCCAGGTTTTATATTATTTAAGAAAGTTATTGTATTTTTGTAAGTCCAAATAATGCATCTTTTAAATTAAGTTTTCATCTCTGTTTTACAGAGTTTCCTACCATGTATTGTGATGCATGGAAGGCATATATTGCAAATATAGCAATAGCAGTTACATTTATATACCACTCTATAGTTCCTTACAGCACTCTCTGAGCAAATTACAAACGTCAGTGTATTGCCCCCAACAATCTGGGTCCTCAATTTTTTTTTAATTTACATTTATATCCCGCCCTTCTCCGAAGACTCAGGGCGGCTGAGTCTTTACTGACCTCAGAAGGATGGAAGGCTGAGTCAACCTTGAGCTGGTCAGGATTGAACTCGTGGCTATGGGCAGTTAGCCAACAATACTGCATTCTAACCACAGTGCCACTACAACATCTTCCTATTCAAATATATTTGAAATAGATCCATCAAGTTTTAAAGTAGGAATTGAAAAAATATTAGCAGTTTGAAAACAGTTATTAAAGTAACATATAGTCTGACAACATGCATAGGTTCTGAAATGCACATGTATAGATTGTGTGATGCCTACCTTAACAGCATATGAAACCAATTTGAAATGATGGAATGCATAGTTTACTAAGCAATTGGTGGTGGTAGGGGGAAATCTGAACCACAGCTATATAAAGGAAAAATGTTCTAATTATTTATGGCATCACATTGCCAACATTATGCATTTTAAATCAAATATACTGTATTAAGCAAATGTTTTGTTTATTGAATCTCAATAATACATCTTAGAAGAAAATGATACTAGAAGATTATGTAATATTTGGAATATGTTGTTTCTTAACTATGTATTGTCTAGGAATATACGGCTAGCTGTAGAGCATCTGCATGCTCACGTTAATAGTTGTTGTTCGTCCATCGTTTTCGAAGAGAGCCTTGACATTTAACAGGTTGTGGGCTGTCCATAGTATACATTAATAGTATAGAGACATCTGAATCCCATTATGAAGGCATTTCAAACTATAATGTTAATTTTGAGGAGAGGACTGAGTATCTTACCCAGAATCAATGTCTCTCTCTTTTTTTAAAGTGAATAAATCTTTAGCATCTATGCTACTACTGCTGCTGCTGCTGCTGCTGCGGTCACGTGATCTTCGTTTTCAAAATTCCTTCAAAGGTTCCCAACCAGCCTTGCAAACTCTTCCTTGCTCCTTCACCCACCCAGCAGCAGCCACTTAACTGCCTGCTTGAAAGAGAAAGTAAGGGAAGGGAAAGGGGAGGGAGGAATAGGGAGGAAGGAACCTCCACGCACTCTTTCACCCATGCAGCTTCTCCGACCTATGCTATTCCCCCCCTCCATCTGAAACCATTAGCAAATAAGATCAAATTGGTTGGATTCTAACTGTTTACATAGCAGAAAGTTATTGAGGGCAGCAATATGCAAGGCCCTCTAATATCCCACCCATCTGTGAACCGGTAGGGAAGGTAAGCGAATCCCACCTCTGATAGATACTATGTGTGTTCTCACTTGTACTCCAAGTCGTACATTGCCTTTTGAATCCAAATCGCTTTGTAGCTCTATTGGTTATTATATTTAAAACTCTACGTATATTGTACTGAAGTTCCTTAAAATAATTCCTCTTTCAGGAGCAGCTGTTCATGTGAGAGATTTCAGTTTACGCTCCTTGAGTCTTGCTTAAGGATTATGGTGGGATATATATCTCACTGGAACGGATGGGCCTGTTTTCCATTTGGGTTTTTTAAAGGGATAAAATTGTTACTGTAAGCCATGCAGAGGATTGGAAAACCAATAAAAAGGATGAAATTGGCCTGTGGTGGGAGTAAGATTTTTAAGGGTGCTTTAATCCTCCATAAGACTTTTAAAATACTTGCTCTGTTCTACCGTGTTTCCCCGAAAATATAACCTTCCCCGAAAACAAACTCTAATCCAAATTTTATGCCTGCGCCTAATATAAGCCCTACCCCAAAATAAGTCCTAATTAAGTCCCGCCCACCATCTGGTTGTACGAGGTGGGGTGAGGCGCAGGTGAAAAATCAAGCTAGGGTGGTGGATCGAGCCGCCCCATGTGCCCTGCATTGCTTATCTTAGGACCACCACAGCCAGGCTTCCCATGCTTCAACCCATCTTGCCGCTGTCCGACTTCTTTTGCATCTGCTTGTGGCAGGACGTCACAAGGTTCATTGCGCTGGTGCAGCTGTTCACATACGCCAGTGGTTCTCAACCTTTATAGTGCTGTGACCCCTTTAATACAATTCCCCACGATGTGGCAAGCCCTTTGATACAATTCCCCACGATGTGGCGACCCCAACCGTAAAATTATTTTCATTTTGAATTTATCGCGCCTGTATTGGCTAGCGATCTGAACTGCTTGCGATTGCCTTGAGGATGGAGGCATTAAAGCAGAGACTCCTCCCCTATTAAGTTTATCGCGCCTGAAGCCAGATTAGGCTAGCAATTGGGAGTGATTGCAGCTGGCTTGAGAGGGAGACATCAGAGCAAAGATTTCTCTCTTTTTTAATTCATTGCGCCTGAAGCCGAATTCGGCTAGTGATTTGAAGAGCCTGCAGCTGGCTTGTGGAGTCAACCATTGATTCTTTGACTCACAAGTATACTTCCCTTATTTCCAATGGTCTTAGGCGACCCCTGGCAAATCATAATTCGACCCCCAACGGGGTCCCGACCCACAGGTTGAGAACCGCTGACATATGCAATGACACAAGACACCATGCAACCTCATGCTGCAAGCGGTGGCATCGGCGCACATACATATATAACTAAAAAAAATTCCAGGCCATAGTGAATATAGTCTTAGATGGAACATAAGGTAGACAGCAGAAGTATAAAGAAATATAACTGTTTTTATATTAATGAAATTAATATGATTTTAGATACATAGTAGATTCAAATAAATATTAGAGGAAACAGATTATGTCATAAAAATCTACATTAAGACAATAGTTCATTTATTTTTATCCAATATTTTATTTTATCTTGTACAGTTAACAAATCATGTGTAAAGATATATAATAGTATTTATGTTTTCCTCAATAAAATTAATGGACCCTGTACAATTTAATTTTACAGTATATTATAGGTGTTGTCATTGATTGTCTGGGTATATAGGTACATAAGGTATGAGGATGAAATTTAACTGATCTAACATGAAAAGTGATTTTTCTAATAGCTGAATTTCTTTTTTCACAGTTGTATCATGGCAATAGTTGGTATTAAATGTAAAATGTCTTTACATATAGAAGAGTCCTCTGTTAGTCTTTTTTTCTTCTTCAAGTAATAAGATAGTGATCTGAAAGTCTGTAGTATACATAATAGCTGTAACATGTGCCCCAGGAAAGTCAGTGAAACACAGCTAAGAAGTTGTCTGTATTATATTCAATTTATATGACAACTTACAGAAATTCACCTACATGCTAGAACTATTATGTTGTATTTTACAACTATTAGGAAATGTATGCTAAATTGCTTAATCTGGCATATCTAAGTTTAGTTTGAATAGCATTTTTATATTATAGTTACAAACGTCTAAAAAAAAAACCATCGAAGTGGCAGTGGTCACTTAGATATTAAGGAAAAAGTTTCAAAAATATTTTACTTGGCATGTTCATATCAAAGTAATTTGTTGAATTTTATGTTGTACTTCATTTTTATAGATCATATATATACCACAGATATATTGGGGATATATTTTTACATCATTGTTTTGTTTTTAGGTGTTCCAACTCCAAGTCCCGAAATCCTTCGTCATACCTTAAACATGCTTGTACGAGAAAGGAAAATATACCCAACTCCAGATGGTTATTTCATTGTGACTCCACAGACTTATTTTATAACACCTTCTCTCATAAGAACTAACAGTAAATGGTACCATCTGGACGAGAGGATACCTGACAGGTCTCAGTGTACCTCTCCACAGCAAGGAACTATAACTCCTTCCACCTCGGGCTGTGTCAGAGATCGAACGTTACCTAAAAACCACTGCGACTCTTGCCATTGTTGCAGAGAAGACATGCATAGCATGCATGCATCAACTCTACAGAGGAAATCAACAAAAGACTGCAAAGACTCTTATTGCCCCCCTTCTCTTTGCCAGGTGCCACCCACTGAAAAAAGTAAAAGTACTGTAAATTTTTCTTACAAAACAGAGACACTTTCAAAGCCTAAAGATGGAGAAAAGCAGTCTAAAAAATTTGGGCTAAAATTGTTTCGACTGAGTTTCAAAAAAGATAAGACAAAACAGCTGGCCAATTTTTCTGCCCAATTTCCTCCTGAAGAATGGCCTTTACGGGATGAAGATACTCCTACCACTATACCTAGGGAGGTAGAAATGGAGATTATTAGACGTATCAATCCTGATCTGACTGTGGAAAATGTCATGCGGCACACTGCACTAATGAAGAAGCTTGAAGAAGAAAAAGCTCAAAGAAGCAAGGCTGGATCATCAGCTCATCATAGCGGGAGGAGCAAAAAGAGTAGAAGTCATAGAAAATCTCATGGAAAATCTCGGTCGCACAGCAAAACTCGAGTCTCTAAAATAGATCCTTCAGAGGGTTCTCATTTAGATGTTCCAGGTGAAAGGGAATATGATTTCTATGATCCCCTCATGAGGTCCCCAAGGGAAGGCTGCTACATAATAGAACACAAAAGGGACAACTTTATCATGCACAGCAGTCCTAATGTTCTTGAGTCTCATTTTCCTATGACACCTGAATGGGATGTATCTGGTGAACTGGCCAAAAGGAGAACAGAAATGCCTTTTCCTGAACCTTCAAGAGGAAGCTCCCATTCTAAAGTCCATCGAAGCCACAGCCACACACAGGACCGAAGATCAAGAAATGAGAGATCTAATAAAGCCAAGGAACGATCTCGATCTATGGATAACTCAAAAGGACCTCTGGGTACTGCTTCCTTAGGTACCCCTGAAGACATAATTGAAGCTTGCAGCCAAGATGACCAAGCAACCAGTCAAACATATATAGATGATAGCACCTTAAGGCCTTCACAATCACTTAGTCATCAAAGGGCTCTTCTGTCATCTGTAAATTACAAAGAGGTAATTAAACCTGAAAAGATTGTTGGCAGTGGAGAAATTCCTACTTCCTGTACCTTGTTAGAACAAAGCAAACCAACTGAGAATTTACCACCTTATAATGAACTCAGTTCTTGTACAACAAAATCAGCCATTGACGATTATTTTCAGTGTAATACTTCCAGTGAAACAGTACTCACAGCTCCTTCACCTTTAGGAAAAAACAAAGATGACAGTGACCCAGTGATTTTGGCAGATAGTACAAAAAAAGTCTCTCCCTCAGAAAGACAGTCGCAGCACTTAGCTAGAGAACCAGGAGTTCATAGAGAGGAGTCACCTAAAGGGCCAAGTAATAGTAGTGGGCCAATTGCTTCAAGTCAGACAGCTGAAGTAATTACAAATGGCCGACTAGCTCAACATCATAGCACAGAGTCCAGTAGCCTTGATAAGAGGAAAGAAATATTTAGTAAAGACACACTTTTTAAGCCTCTCCACAGTACTCTATCTGTCAACAGTTTTCACAAACCTAATGTGCCACACTTAAAACCTCATCAAAAGACACCTTCTGAAACTTTGCCGAGCAGATGTGATAAACTTGAACAAGCTATGGTAACCTCAGTCACACAAGTCATACCAATTTCCCAGAGGCAGCAAGAAACAGCTGGAAACCAAGAAGCAGCTTTTGATTATTACAATGTCTCTGATGATGATGACTCTGAGGAAGGGACTAATAAGAATACAGAGGAAGAGAAGAATCGGGATGATGTGGGCACTATGCAGTGGCTTCTTGAGCGGGAGAAGGAAAGAGACTTGCAGAGGAAATTTGAAAAGAATCTCACTCTACTTGCTCCAAAGGAAACGGAAAACAGCAACAGCCAGAGAGCCACACATTCAGCAAGGCTGGACAGCATGGACAGCAGTAGCATCACAGTTGACAGTGGATTCAATTCTCCACGGTAAGATTTTAAATTAACAACATTAATTTTAAGCAGCATTAAATGTAATGTCTCATTGCCATAAACAAATGGAAATATTGCAGATGTCTAGTGTTTTAGTTTGGAGGTTTCCTACAGCTTGAGGCAGTGTTTAGGGTCTTTGATTTGAGTAGAATCTGTATCACAATGGCTTGGTATCAGTCACCTAAATAATTAAACTATGACTTCATATAATAAATCAGACTTTTTCAGAATAACATTTACATTATAGTAGCTTAACTTCCCATGATTGGAAGATTTTAACCACCACGGTTACAGATGCTTGCTGTCTTTGGCTACGGGATCCTACATTTCAGGTGACTGTATATTATAGATTCAGCCTATTGCTAAAAAAACATGTTGGTGCAAGTGAAGCATCCGTGTTTGAAGTGTTGAAGCAGGTTCTGTATATTCACATACAGATATTTTTGATGACTATTGCTGAAGCCAGGCATTCTAGAGAATGCAACTGCTTCATCACTTCAAAGTTTTGAGATGTGTTTTATAGCCGTACTATTTACTGTTTTGCAATAACTAGAGTACCTATCTGTCTCTGTCCACTTGTAGTAATAAAGGTTCAGAGTTAAAATAATTTTTATCCTAAAATGAATTGAAAAATACTATATAATTTCAAATGTTCTATATTTCTCCCATGGTGGAAGCGCTATTTAAAGATAAATAGGTTGTAGAAAGTTATAAAACTATTGACTTCAGAATTATTCTGTCCCTATTGCTATTACAAACAAAGAGAAAACAATACTAGGAAATAGAGTTCCTTTCATTCCAACTTTTGCAAATTTATTTAATGTCATCAAATATTGCCTTCAGAGTTTCAAATACCATCTTTGAAGGGAATTATCAGAAGTATTTATTTTTAAATAAAAGTTGTGCACTTAAAATTAAATTTTGCAGCTATACCATATTCTACAAAGTGAGTTTGCAGATTTTCTTCTTTTCCTAGATATGTAATACATTTGCTTCCTTAATTGTGTTTCTGATTTATCCACATTATGCATTTCTTCCTGGAAATTTCTGACACTTTCAAAACTATGTGCAAAATAGAAATATGCATGAAGTATTGACAGGTTATGATTTTCTTCCTTTTTTCATGCAGTTTTTTAGGCAATTCTTAGAACAGTACAAAATCAGCCCATTCAATTATATAAGAAGGGAATAATGTAGAGCAAAACAGACATGATTGTGGTTGTTATAGCCAGACTCTACTCTAGAAGAAAGCTAGAGCTTAAAAAGTATTAATGCCAAGTCAAAACTGTATCTCTCCAATTGCGCTATTCAGCTATTTGATTCTTTGTAGTACCTTTAATTCAACAGCTTCAATAGCAGTGGATAGCTGGACAACAGGCAAATCAGTCAGAAGTTGCAATCAATATTTACCACTTCAATTGACATTAGATATTTCAACAGCATTGATTTTTAGTATATCTTACAGAGTTAATTTACATTTATTGAACTTGACTAAAAGCCACAATTATTTAAAGTAGAAATTTTCCATCTTTCTCTAGCTAGCTTAGATCTACTGTATATAGAGTATCTACTTTAAAACAGGTAAAAATCATAGAGAATTTCACTGAGGTGGGACCAAAATCTGAGATTAGATACCAAGAAAAGGATTAAACAAACATCCCAGATATATTTTTCCTTAATCTCAGAAAAATATGATACAGATACTTACATACATTGAATAAATAGTTGTTCTTTATATGAAACAGTTACATTATTTTAATAGACTTTGAGTTAGTTTCAGAGTTTGTATTTTTCTGAATGTTGCTTGTCATTTAATGTTTCTATACTTGTGCCAGGAAATCTGAGTTTCTCAGCGCATCTGTAGACTTTCCTGTTCCCTTTGTTTTGTCGTCAGTTTTTGAGTTACGTTACTTCTCAAATTGGTTTGTCTGCTACTAAGCATGTAGTTGTATCAGACCAGACTAGACTATATTATTGCAGCTGCTTTGAATCTTACATAGTTTCACATAATACCTAATAAAATAGGCACAGCTTTCTAAGAGATATAGCTGTCTTTGAATAAAGAAAACTTTTGCTGTGGCTATTTCAATAAGGGCCTTTTTGTATCACTTCAGCGAACATACTATTGATATTATCATAAATATAAGACACCAATCTTTTCCTCTTCCCACAGATTTTACATTTCTTTCAATCTCCTTATTTCCATTGTTTCAGAGAAGATGCATTTCTTTCCTAGTCTTATGTTCCCCTATTCAGTTCTCCAATTTTTCACTATGATCTGAAAATTTAAGGGTATGATTTCAAAATCTTAAGTGCGAATTAGCTGTGCATATTGCTTTTAAATAGAGGTCAGCAAGATATGTCCTTCTGTTTGTTATTAAACTAAGTTTCTGTCATCCATAGTCAGCATAGCTAGTGGTAAGGGATTATAGGAATTGCATTATATTGCATTATTGTATAATAATATCAGAATCGTGCAAATCTGTAATAGCCTATAAAAGTAAAAGTTGGACTTTAAAGAAGCAAGATTGAACTTATGTGTTGGAGAAGTCTCCTGAATATACCTTGGATACCCAGAAAACAAATCATTGGATCATTGAATAAATTATTACACAAGGTACAAATAACCACGGTCTAATTGTTCTACTTCAGACATGCAAAGACATAATGTCCCTTAGAGCAGGGGTCTCCAACCGTGGCAACTTTAAGCCTGGAGGACTTCCAACTCCCAGAATTTCCCAGCTGGCTTTGCTTTGGCTGGGGAATTCTGGGAGTTGAAGTCTTCCAGGCTTAAAGTTGCCAAGGTTGGAGATCCCTACCTTAGAGGAAGGTCTAATTCTGGGAAAGGTGAAAGGAAAGATAATGACCAGCAGCAAAGTGGATGGATTCAGTTACAATGGTGATAAGTGGCCATTTGGAAGCCTTGAAAGACCGGGTTTAGGACAGAGAATATCTATGTAGGTGCTTAAAAAGTCAGAAACTTGATGGCACATAATCATCAATCGGTGTCAGGAAGTTAACTTATTACCCACCTCAGCTAATGAAGGCATGAATTCCCCTTCAAAATGTTGCTCTAGATATAATTACTTCGGCTGTCTTAATCCTGAGGTGATAACAGTTGGAATTGAACATATACGGAGGATGTTACCTTGGAAGGTCAACATATGCTCTTTCATATCTGTCTATTTCTTTGCTGCAATTTACTTACTGTGGACAGCTGATTTGGGATCTAGCAAAAACCCTAACTTTAACCCACCCCCCACCCCAGCTTAAAAGAAAACACAAACAAGTGAAGAACATAAGCAAGGCCATTCTGTCCAGGAATAGGATCAGTTGGCTTTGTCTAGGAAACTGTAATCCCATCAAGAATCAAAGATGAAACACCACCAGATCTTGGGAAGCCAAAACCCTAAAGCCATTCTACTTGCTAATCTTTAATTGGAGCTGGTTCTCCCCATCCAAATCTTCACAGACTCCAAGAACTAGCTTAGCACTTCACAGCATCACCTGACCAACCAGGGTGGTGACATATAACTGGGTATCATCAACTTATTGATGACACCACAACCTTTGTCATTGAATGACCTCACCCAACAATTTCATATAAAAGGAGTAGTGAGAGACACAAGCCTTGAGGCACACTATACTGTAAGGGCCTAGGGTGGACCTCTTCCCCTCAAATAGCACCAACATAAATACATACAGAATTAAAAATATTTATCAATACAGACTAAATTTCTTTTGCAGTGTTCTGTAATTTATTATTTCATATAGCATTATACTCAACATTTAGTTTGTTTCATATGCAGTTATGATTACAGATATGATAATAAGTTTTTGATCGGAAAAAAAATCTGTCAATGGGGCATAGATTTTTTTTATAAAGGTTTCTAACACTTCATCATCATAATGTTATTACAATAATTTCTAGCATGTGACAAATACCAAAGAGTATTGCATTTGTCTAAACCGGGGGCCCCCAACCTGCGGGACCGGGCCATGTGAGTTGCAGGCTTATGCATGTGCAGTCCCACTCATATAAGCAGTGGGCACTCACAGCCTCACTTGCACAAACATCCAGTGCTTACAGCCACTCTCACGCTCACAGTGCCCCAAACACTTCTCTCTTGCATGAGTGGAGCTACCCGTGCATGCACTCTGGCCCACTGCTTGCATGGCCTTGTTCCCCTCTACCTCCCTCAGCCAAGCCACTTGTTCCCAGTGCTCCAAAAACGGAGCGGTGAGACCAGAGGCTGAGTGGGACGAGCTCCCCTGCTCAGTTTCGCTGATTCACTGACGCTGCCTGGACAGGACACCCATTCCACTTCCGCGCCCAGAAGCTTTTGCAAACAGATGAAAGGCTTCAGAGGAGCTATCTCGTGCTGCTTCAGGCCTTCCAAACCTTTGCAAAAGCTTTTGGCATGGAGCAGCCTGAAGGTGCCGAGACTGCGCCCCAAAGGCTTCTGTTTTCTCTTGTATGAGTGGAGCTACATGTTTGTACGCCAACCTGCCGCTCATGCCGCCCAGTTCCCCTCCCCCCAGCCAGGCCACCAAGCCACAAAGTTTGGGGACCGCTGGTCTAAACAACATGTATGCCTAATTTTTATTTGGAAGGAATCAATATTTTATTTCTCTCACCAGCATTTCTACACTGAGAATGTAAAAATGCATAAAGCATCTATATATAAATGAGAACATCTGGTTTCCTTCCAGTATTCTAAATTGATACATCATCATTTTTATTTTGAAATATGTAGTTTGTTTCCTGACTCTTATTCTGGCTCCTTTGTAGTATTACCCATATTCCTGAAAATCAGGAGTCTGGTAGCACCATAATATAAGGCACAGATTTTAATGAACTGCAGCTCACTAAATCAGATTGTTTTTTCATTTATTTATTTATTTTTTCCACCATGATGTTACACCAATGTCCATATTCCTGAAGTGATATTGAAGGTAATAAAAGAGGAATAATCCATAGGAGCTGACTGATCTATTACTGCTCACAAATATGTGGCTTGAGGTCTAATAAATAGTTAGAACTCTCATCTATTTATATTGAGAAATATGGCAGAGATGTTCATTCTGATTTTTCACTGGTATTAAGTTATAAGTAATTTTATATTTCTGTTACAACCTGCATTTAATATGTCACCGATGCATGATATCTTAGAAAAGAGATACTGGCTCTAGTAGTAGTCTTAAGTGCAACAGAACAATTGATTGGCTGGAACTATTCTACTATAAGATGAACAATTAATACTGTATAAAATATAAGTAGCAAAATAAAGTAAATTATACTCCAAAATATGGCAAGGAACAGCCTTATTTTCCAGTACTGATTTTTGTATGTACCGATGTATGTGTAATATTAAAACAATTATAAAAAGAATTAGAAGGCAAGTAAAGGAAACAAGAAAGTTACTAACTTTATGTAGTATAGTGAATCCCAATTTCTGATAATGCTGGCTTACCATGAATCAATCAGTGGTAGTGTGGATTGCTCAATCATCACTCTCAGCAGAGATAAATAGATGGGTAGCAGTGCCATGCTTTACTTACTGACTGAAATCTTATTTTAATATTTGTTGAATATATGTGAGGTATTTCTTCTAGTTAAGCCAATAATGAAACAATAAGAACAAATAATGATTTTTAATTCTGGCTTGGAAAGCAGACAAAATCACCATCACCATGAAAAACAATTTACAGAAATAGTTTCCAGTGTCTCTGTTTACTTGAGCCAATCTTTTTTAGTTGTTAACAAACATATTGGCTTGTGTATACTAAGCCAGAATACTTGGAAATCCTAATTTATATGACATTAAAAAAAACACATTTTAACTACAAAGTGTATTAATAATTCCAGCATCTTTAGCTCCATGGGTTTTTTTAAGTTACATATTTATAAAGTATCATTGTAGATTACCGTATATACTCGAATATAAGCCGATCCGAGTATAAGCCGAGGTCCCCAATTTTACCCCAAAAACTGGGGTAAACTGGGGACTCGAGTATAAGCCGAGGGTGGGAAATGAGGCACCTACCGGTCGGCGAAACCCTCCCTCCCTCGGCCGAGAAGGCTGGCGGCTCCCCCGCCCCGCCCTCTCACTGCACCGGCAGGGCTTCCCCGCGCTAAAGCAAAAGCCCGCCAAGTTCGCGCCGGCCGGTATAATGTGAAAAAAACGAAGAAAAAAAAAACTCGAGTATAAGCCGTATATACTCGAGTATAAGCCGAGGGGACGTTTTTCAGCACAAAAAACGTGCTGAAAAACTCGGCTTATACTCGAGTATATACGGTAATTCTCAAAGTCAATTTTAGAAAGAGCTATGAATAGTCAGTATATTTAAAAAGATCAACACACACACACATACATATATATATATACTCAACAAGTAGTAAAATCAGACGCAACAGGAAATGGTATACACAAGAAAAATATATTTTAGAATGGAAAATGTGGATTGATTATATTCAGAATAAGTATCAGATAAAAAAATATCGAATAGCATATGAGTAAATTTAGGAAATATTTTGTATTAGATATATTTCTGAAGGAGAGGGGAATTGAGAGTGTGATTAAGTGTGGAGAGACTAGAGATTATAATTTAGGAATTATTTTAGATTATGATTGTTAGTTTTGATACCCTGCATTTTGTTCTGGGAAGTCGGGATGGGGGGTGGGGGGAGGGGAATTGGGGGGTTGAGGCTAGAGATGGAGTGATGGTGAATGTACAGGGATTATTGAAGATGTATAAATATAATTAATGTAGGGTCGGGTCTACCCAGTTACCATTTTAGAACGGTGGGGAGGGAGAAAAGAGAGAGTAGGAGGTAGGAAAGAGGAGAAGAGGAAGGAAGAGGGGTAGAAGAGGGAGAAGGAAGGTGTAGGGTGGAGGGAGGAGAGGATGTAGATAAGAGAAGGAGAGGAAGGTTTGGATAGTAAAAGAAGGTAGAAGAGGGGAGTGTTAAAAAGGGGGGTGGTGACTGGGCAGGCCCAACTAAATGTATATAACTGTACATTGAATGAATTGTTTGACATGATTGTAAAAATAAAACTTTTTTACTAAAAAAAAATAAAATTTGCCACTCTTTGGGTAGTGACTTTGCAGCAAACGTTCTTTAGACTCTTTCATATATCTTTATAGACATGGAGGAATAAAGGATGGTTTTCTTTAAAAAAGGTATAAAATTGTGTTTTACTATCTGGGTTGGAATTTACAGAATGTACAGAATAGCATATATCTATAATCAGACACAGAAGGTTCTCTTCATGGCACTTTGCTTTTTTTCCTTATGGCCGACTCATGGATACCTACATAGGTTACATTGATAATTATTTTTTCTCTTTCCTTAGTACTCGTGAAAGCTTAGCTTCCAATACTTCAAGCATTGTTGAAAGCAACAGACGCCAAAATCCAGCTCTCAGTCCTGCACATGGTGGTGTAGGTCCAGTGTTCAGCTTCCGAGCAACTGCTGACCCTCCAACAAGCGAAACTGAAAAACTGCAGAAACCCGCTAATTGCTTGCAAGCTTCTGTTACAAGTGTTTGATAGTGCTTCTGCCTCACATCTTCTGTCTCATCGTATGCATCAAAGTTTACGACACTGAGATTGATGTTTACGTGTTTGGAGGGAAAAAATAAACCAGGCATTTTAACTGCATAGTTTTTGTGTCAACTTAAACTGTGCTGCTAGATAGGCTAGGGGCAACAAAGAAATCTTTATTTCAAGGCATTGCTTTTCACATTTTGCGGCTCTGTAGCAACAGAATAGGGACAATATGTACACTTTCGCTTCACTTATTGTAACTGAGCACATATATGAAAGTCTAGACACTGTAAGTGTAATCTGCATTTTCAATGTCATGCAGTTGCCAACTTCATTTAAAAATGCCACAGATATGTGATGCCCCACCACTGATTAAACTGTTTACCACAGATGTGATTTTTTTTCCTTTATAAACTGAGCCTTCATTGAAAGTAAACAGCTAAGGGTCACCTTGAAGGCAAACAATGCCAAACAAGATTAGGAAAGACCTCAGCTCTACCTGTGAATTATTTATATATCTGTCATTTTCACTGTGAGTCTTCATGACATGATCTTGCAAGAAATCATAGCAAAAGTAAGTTAAAAGAGGTCATGTTTTAAAAATGTGGGAAGAGGTAGGCGCTAATGGAGAAGTTACTATTTTTATGTTACTTGAGTTCTTTTAAACTAAAAAGTAGATATTTGCCTAAATCCTATTTCTTAATTTTGCATATTTGCAAGGAGGGGTTTAATACTTGTAATAGATGGTGAGTAAAGAAAATACTAACTTTGACTGGGACACATCGTTAAGTGACAGGAGAGGTAGCAAACACAGCAAATACTAAATAGCAAATAAAGTTAAGCAATCACTTTAATGTGTTACCCCAGCTATTACCCCCAAATATTACTAATATTGAAAGAATTTGAACAATTATTAAAAAAAGCTCTTTGTAATACAAATAATAGTGGCCTGAAGAGTTGATTTCTTTCTATGGAAGGACATATTATATTTCTATTTTATGTAGATTTTAGAGTGCCTAAATTAGGCTATTGAAATGAGCATACATTGTAGAAAACAGATATAGAGACTAATAAACTTCAGGCTTTTTATTGAATTATATTTCTTTGTAAGTAAACATTGTATGGAAATACTAAGTTTAAGAACAATCACAGAAATTGAAATTAAACATATCTAGAAGTGTTGCTGATATGCAGAGAGATCACTTTTCTGATATGAGAGGTGAGAAAAATTGATGCATTGATGCATAGAAAGCTTAATTAGATTTTTCATCATCAAAAGCTAGGTCCATAAAATACATTATTTACCTCTCACATAAAATTCACAAAGTTAATAACAGAAGTTCTGTATGCATTGATTTATTATAAAGTATATGTCCTGCAATGGCTAATCCAAAGTAATTTATTTTTGAAAAAAAAAGTATACTAAATTAATGGTTAGAAAGGTTTACAGTTTCAGAAGTAAACTTGAATAATATAAAGGGCCAAATTCTGCTTCAGTTATTTATGCAATCCCACATTGCAGAGAATTAGTTTTTCAAACAATCATAATTGTGGTGCAAGTCAAACTATGAAATTCAGTAAGATCAGGAGTAGTGTAAATTGTTGTGCACATTGACATTTACACTATTTGTCTTTTGTTGATCTTCAGGTGATAAAATCAAACATACCATTAAAGGCAGTATTTCATTAGCTATTGGTAACAATATAATTTCTCAAGCTTCATTTGTGTTCTGTGTTGTCTTCTGAAGGTGCACTTTGAAACCGGTTTTGAACGGCTTGCAGGTGCTTCTTGAAATAGCTTTATAAATCTTAGACTTACTTGGTTTCAGTTTACATTTTGATCAGTTATTCCATTGTTAAATCTGGGGGGTTTGGAACCTGTTGAAAAACTTAGAAGTATCTTTTGCATTTCTGAACAAGCAGGAACCGCTTTCTTCCCTTCAGTTTTGGGAAGCGTTCCACCATGCTTCCTGAATCACTTCATTTTGAGTTGCAACCATTCTATACTTAGAACAAGCAGTACAGGAGAAGGACTACATACTTTATTTATTATCATGTGTAAATTCTGTTTCCTGCAAAGAGAAAGGTAGCACCCACTGCACGTAATGAAGAATATTATGCTGCTTGATTCCTTGGTCGCCTCTCTAAATTTGAAGCTATGTTGTAATAAACCAGTAAGGCATTGCTGGACAGAATTTACTACTGACACATAAAACATTAGCAGTATTTTAATAGATGCAGATTCCAAATAGGTTTTGAGGAAAAAACTGTTACCATAGTCATTATAATTTGAATATGAAATATGTTCTGATAGTACCGTATGTATTAGTTCACCAAGTAAAAATTGTAGAAACAGATTGCTTAACTTATGGCCAAAAGCAAAAATTAAAACACAGTATTAAAATGGGGCAGATATTACCACATATGGGAAATTACTTTTTTCATCAATGAGAATTATTGAAATGGGTACCTGTAGCAGTTATGCAAAATAAATCACACCACTGTTACATTTACAGATTATCTTAAGTTGACATTTAAGGGTTCCCAAAGAAGAGCTTTAAAAAGGTCCTGGCTATGTTGGCATGGTTATTGGCCAATAGTATGTTTATGACTTTTTATTAGCATTAATGTAATTCTTGCAACATGTAATATAAACAGAAGTTACAAAAAGAAATGTTCTTATTGTGCATTATTTTTTAAGGAAAGCCCATCTTGAGATTATAGATATATACCCACAGGAGTGGAGCTTGAGTGTTGAGTGACAAACTGTTATCCTGTGATAAATTTACAATGATCTTATATTAATTACATGGTTGATTATCCTCCTTTTACTATATCAGCTGAAAGGTTTACAAAACCAGAATGCGTTGAATTTCTATGTTGTGACTTTAAAGGGTCAACACAAATCTGTCGGCATTTTGCACACTGAATATGTATTATTATAATACAACATATTACTTTTATGGTAAAAAAAAAGATTTTTTTACACATATAACTACCTCCATGAATTTGATGAAATGCAGCAACATTTTAAAAAAAAGGTAATGTTAAGAGCAGCATTTAAAACTTTTATGAAGAAAAAAGGCCATGATGTTCTCTCGTGTGTCGGTGCTTGTGTATGAAGTCATTTTTCATTGCCATGATTTCCTGTTACTGTGTTAAATTGGCTTTTGACTTTAGTAGTACAAGATTTTATAAAAAGTTGTAGAATCTTTTAGATAAACAAAGGGAGGATCAAAATTGTCCTTTGTATTTTCATTTCTGTCGAAATGTCGACCTGATAGGAAGTCAAGTGTTGCTTGTAATTTAGAAGCCTGTTAATAGATACAGTATATGGAATATGACTGGCAGTTTAGGGCTTAACAGGAGACACGCCGGCTATTTTAACTGCCTCCATTGGAACACTTTGGGCCCTATTCTGCCCTACTTGTGGGTAGAAGCATGCCAGAATTTAACTTGCATCCTAACATTAATTGCCCATGGGTGTGATAAATTTCTCAGTTTTTGATCTTAGGCATTTTGGGGGTTAAATGTTATAAGTTGAGTCCTTTTCACAATGAAATAAGTAGTCTGATGTCTTGCCATTATGACATCGGGAATGTAGCCACAATATAAGATGAAACCACTGATTTTCATTTTAAGATAATAATCAGGTTGTTTCCTGTTGGTTTTTTTTAATGAGGAGCAGTTAAGAAGTACATTAAAAAATCTAGAGAAAGTTGGGAAGATCAAGAAGCATTTAAATGGCAGCTGCCTTACGACAACTATATTGTTTCTGATGTACTAGACATACAGGTTGGATTTTTCAGTTCAATGTAGGATTTTTAAAAAGATAATTGGAGGAACATATTTTCAGAATATTTTAAGATGTTAAAATAGTATTGGCTTTATTATATTCATGGCCATGGACACAGTATGCCGGAAACATACTGCAATCATACAGCAAAGTTATCCAGATTCTGCACCTGCAATCTGAATACTAGTTTGCTCCTGTGCTCCTTTGTTCACCTGAAAGGAGAACCACAACTAGACCTTTCCTAATGACAACCCTATGCAGATCTATCCAATAATCCCCAAAGGTGAAGGGATTAATCTCCCTTATAGAAATGCAAAAGATGCCAATTCCCAGAATTCAAGCTGTATGGTGCAGTCATGGACACAATGACCACAGTCCTCCCTGAATATAATAACTAGATAAATACAAAAGAGTTGTGTAATTAAACAGCATTCTTACTCTCAGTAAATCACCAGCATTAGCTGTCCATCAGAAATGGCAGCTACTTCTATTTTGGGAGGTAGTGAATGATTTTAATAAAAAGAGTAGGTCATGAAACAGTGGTAATAGGTTGCACTGATATTGTGCCTTGACTTCACAAGTCCAAACTCCACTGAAATACAATGACTTGCTTTTAAGTAAGTGTTCTTAGGTTCACAAATTTATCAAGTAAGGGTGCTGTCATCTGACCTGAATTTATTGTACATCAGAGCATCTTTGCCTGCCTGCTTATAATAAATGTTTAAAATAAGATCAGTATTAATACGGCAGCATTAATTTAAAGTTATTGAAGAAAAGAAATTATTATGAAGCCTTGCACTAGCTCTTACCAGAGTGCCAAAATGTCTCACTTCCAACAACATAACAGTTCCCATTGACAAAAAAGAACAAAAATTAATGCAAGCAAAGAAAATAATTTAAATATATTTTATGCGGGATTTACCTTAACAGGAAGTTGCTAAATTCATTAATGTAGTTTGTTGTAGTTCATACTTCTTTCTGCTCCTCCATGCAAGTGATATTATAAAATAGAAAAACTTTCAATCTTTTTTGTGGACTGGCTTTTGAAACAGAAAAGAAAATCCCCTTTCTGTCCTAAGCATTCAGATAATTATTGTAAGCATTATTTTTTTTCCAGGTCTGTGGCACTTTCAAACTGCCCAGCCCTTATCTGCCCTTTTGAGAATTTAGACATTCTTGGATTACCTACCAAGAATGGTCACAGCCTCTTTGAAAGCACACAAACCAGCTACTGGAAGTTTTCTCTCCATACAGCTGGCATTTTAAGCCTTTCTCTGCTGCAGATTTATATACGAGGTGCTATCACTGGATTTGGGATCAAGGGAAGGCTAGTAAGATATCTCATGATATTGTTACATGCTGTCATTCCAAATCTGCTTTCATGTTCATTGGTGCAAATCACATTTAATTGAAATGATAAAATATACATAGACTTTGCGTTTTTAAAATGGCTTGAATATTTGTGTTTGTTTTAAAGATAACATTACTGGAATAGAATCATTAATGTCATAATAATGGTTTCAGCTCAGCTCAAGATGAATGCATAAAAATGTTTGTATGATGTGCATTCAGTACACAAAGTGTAAGACAAATGTGGGGGTTACATAATGTGTGGAACTAAGTATATTGTACTACAGTTTTTTGCTCATATTGCAGTCTTCCTTGGATCCGCAAAGACAGAGAGCTTAAATATCAGGTGATAGATAATTAGGAAAACTGCTGATCCCCCATTTTTGATGCCGAGACAGATTGAAAAACAGACCCGCAGCATAGCATGATGGCAAAATTAGCAGGACAATTCAGGCTTCTTCTGTGAGCCTCCCATGGATAAAACAAAATACGGTGCCTCTTCTAACATGTGACTGAAGCAAAGGCTACACTCAACACTTCAGAGAAGTGTAATGTATTACTAGCTTATGCAGCAGTATAGAACAGTAGATGACTTCTCTATGTTGGACAGGTAGTTTGAATAGAGTCAATGGGATTTACTTTCATTGGAGAAATACACACAGAGCTATTGTATTTCATAATTTGGGCCTGCAAGCTCCTATCATGTCAAGTATATGATACACAAACACTTCATAAACTCACCAGAGTGCCTCCACTTTGAGTTCTGGATCATAAAAGGTATTCTAGACAAATTGCTCTTCTCTCTGTGAGAAACTTACCCACACACACCCCTTGATGCTAGTTGATAATCATCTGTAACAGTACTCTGATTTTCAAGTTAACAATGCTGTTAAAATGGATATATATCAAACACCTGCCTGTGAGCATAAAAGATCTCAATAGGGCCCAATGAGTAACTTATATGTCATCAAAAGACTTTCCATTTAAGGGTTCATAATTCTGCAGGTAACCTTCTGTGAGTGACTGAATGTGACTGTTGCATTAGGTTTAAATGAGTAAATAAATGCAAGTGGGACTTACTGTATGCTAGAAGGGAGTTTTGCAACCAAGACAGCCTTGTACAAATGTGTTTGCACTGAAAAAGAAATATTAAAATTACTTGGTCTCTGGTTGCTGTAAAGGTCATCCAAGCTGGATGTTCTGTTTATATTGTACAGAATTTCATATGAAATAATTACAGTTCATGAAATGTCTTCCCTTAACGTTACTGATTTATAACAGCACATTTGTGACATGGTTTTTATTGTGTCAGTGTACCATATTGTAAATGATGATAACTTGTCATGCTTAGTAAAATAACTTAAAAAAAGGACAGGGATTTTTGTAAGTCTATATTTGAAAGTCCCTTCATATGGTAATACTGTGTTCATGTTGTTTATGTAGTGTTGTGTGAAATATCCATTTTGGATTGTGTTACTTTTTAAAATATTAAATAACATTTGGTTATATGTTGTGTTTTCAAGCCTTTTTTATTTTATTTTGCAAATTCCAGTGCTGTAAGAAAAATGTGCATACAATTATGTTCTGTGTTTTCAACTCATTTTATCATGTGAATGTTATACTTTTGTGTGTGTTAGAATTTCTGTAAAAAAATTAAGCTTTATGCCACCTAATAATTAATTTATTAATTTATTTTGCTAAATGCTAAATGCTGTCTCTTCTCAACTAGCAGTTGTTTTCCTCCTTAGGAAGAGGAAATAAGCAGACTTTCTCATCTTGATTCCTTAATGGTGTGCTTGAAACCTGGCTCGCCATTGAGGTATGAATTCTCCTTACACCATTATCTTTAAACGATTATAATAATTGAAATATAATTTTCTCACATCTTATATATTGAAAGATCAGTTTAAGAATACTTATGAAGTCTTCCTTTAGTGAAGAAAAGCTTTCTTTCATTTATACCCACTTCTTCTCCAAGGACCTCAAGGCAACTAAACATCATTTTCCTGTGGCAACAGTCCTCTTAGTTAGAGAGTTAGTAGCTGGTCAAACATCAAGAAAGCTTCATGGTCATGTGGAATTTGAACCTAAGAATATATTTGGACTTGCCTAATACAAAACAGTTGAACTGTATAATTTAGAGTCATCTGTTGGATTGCTATATTTGTTTGACAAGAATCACATATCTGACCCTTCACTGCAGGATTCTGGAAAGAGGTCTTTTTTCATACCTGATATGTAATAGTTTATTATTAAAACTAGCATTTTTCTAAAAATTAAGCATTTAGTAAAAAGATAGGTATGCAGGAACTGAAGCGTGCAAAACAGTTTGAATTGCCCAGTTTCGAGTTTGAAACCATTGTTTTGACTTTAAAACAGCTGTTTTGTATTGGAAAAGGACCCTTTGGATCATTGTGGGATTGTTTTGAAACAAAACAGATGTTTTAGAACACTTTCTAAAATAATCGAAACGTCTGTGCTCAAATGCAAGACAGGCTGTTTTGAATTCAAAATAGTATATTTGGAATTTACAGTGGTTAGAATTCAATCTGGTTTGCATGCCACTGTGCAGGATTATTTTGGGGTGAAATCATTTTGGCATCTGTGCACACCTTTATGCCGAAATATTGCATTTCTCTCAAGTGCTAAACAACCAAAAAATCACCAAACCCTAGATTTATCATGTTCAGCTCTCAGTTTCTTGGAAAGAAAGAACAACCAAAGTTTGTAGGGCACTGGTCCAATTTGAGTGGGGCACAAAGGTTATATATTGTAGGATAATCTCATGGACAAAACTATTTTTGCAGTTTGTGACTTTTAGGGTCTTTGGGGGCCTAAATGGCATACATGACTAGCTTGAAAAATTACCAGCAAACTTGCTGATTGGCTCAAGGGAACTCATGTTCTACCGCCTCAAACATACCAGATGTTCTCTCCCAGGCTTCCAGCTTTATTTGCTTTTCACTCTACAATTCACTTCCTGAGACCTGAGCTCTCTCATGCAGACAGCTGTGCTGTCTCAATCCAGAAAGTTTCTGCAGGGATATTGAAATGCATAAAACCACTCCCTAAGTGTCCAAATAGACTTCTTTTCACCTTTTAACCCATGTTTTTATTTCCTCCAGTACTAGTACAAACCTACTGAGAAAAAAAGTTCCATAAGGTTCAGTTATTAGCCACGTAACTGGCTATCGGACTATTATTTCACCTTTTTGAGAGTTTTGTATTTCAGACAACATCCTGGAAAAACATATTACTCATTTAATTACCACCAAGGGGAGGGGAAGGGGGGACCTGATGGCATAGATTGGAACTACATGGTAAACAATAGCTCAAGGAATCAAACATAATGTGTCAATGTTATCATAGAAAAAAGAGGCCTTACAGTCTGGGGAGTGATAGAAATTTGTCATACTGTATTTCAAATGAACATGCTTTTAAAAAGATTCTTAGTACTGATTTAAAAACTGCAGCTTTTCTGTCACTTTACTGAGCTTTATTATGCATTCCAAGCATTCTGTCAGTGATCAGTGGTGATACTGACAGAAAGGGTGGTTTCAGGTATAGAGTTATAAACAGAGAAGTTCTCATCCATGCTGCTTTGGGGTAGGACATGCTGACTCACAAGCAGGCTGCTGTCATTTGAATGACATTAGTGGGATTGGGGGTTATCTAGAGCACTCACACTGTAAGCATTCCAGATAATTATTTATTGAATACATTTCAATAAATTTCACACACACATACCTGAACCTATAACCCATTGTCTGTTAAAATGTTTTTTTTTTAATTCCCTAATCACTAATTTAAGCAGATCATGGTAAGGACACCTACCAAAGTGGACTTTAGGTGACATTGGGTGCCCAACAGCTGCCATTAATCTGAGAAAGTTTAACAGATGTTGCTGCCCAGGCAAAGTGGAGCTCAGGAAAGGATGTGTGCATGTCCATGAGAGAAAAACAAAAATGGAGAAGATTGTGTTAAAGAGTTGAGTATTATGTGAAGGGGGCTCAGATTCAGTGTTTGGACAATGAATTTGTGAGTTTCATGATGGAAGCCATACCAGAAAGAAATGATACGAACCAAACATGATCTGAATCAATGACTTTTTACCCTGATAGTATTTTCAAGAGGGATTGTGACAAAGGTAGATGATTTGTAAAACACAAGTTCATACAATGAATCTACTGTAATTTGAATGCAAACCTGTACTGTATTAATCAGTTTATGTGGCTTATTTGAGACTTGGAGATGGGTTTTATCTAGAGAGCTTCATAACTAAAAAGAGACGTGTGAGGCTGCCATATCCCAAACTACATTCCTTTCAGTGCATTGTTAAAACCTGCTTCTGCTCCTATTCAAAGGTGTGTATCAGCAAAATGTAGTTTAACAAACCAGGTTGCAGGCACAGGAGACAAATGCAGCACGAGGAAGCTATAGCAAGAAGAATTTGAGTTCATTTCAAGGTTCAAGTGACATAGGTCTATAAGGTTGGAGGCAGAGAAGTATAGAAGTCCTTATACTTCTAACTCTCTTGAGTAGAAGAGAATTCTAGGCAGATTAGTAGAGAATGAGAGAGCCCCATAAAAGAGGCTCTTTTTATTAGTTTCCTGTGTTTTACTTTAAATTCAGGCATTTGATTTTTTTTCTTCAATTCACACACTCACTGTTTCTACATGATTTTTATTCCCAAAAAATCATTTCTCCCAAGGATCACATTCTTACAATCCTACACCCTTGTGTTTTGTCTCCTTGACACAATGGTGACACTGCATTACATAGGTCAGAATCTGCATTCATGACTGTTATGAATCTGCTACCATTGAAGTGTGTAGGCAAGATAGGTTCCTCAGGGTCATCATCTGAGAAATTATCTGGGGTCATTGCCTATAATTATGGAAATGCTAATATCGGACATACAGCAGAATGCCCCATATGGCGGAAGTCAGTTTTTTGTCATCCCCACCCCCCCAACAGTCTTCAATCTATGGTATTTGAGCATGTTATTAATTGGTAGGTTGCCTCTTGGCTGACAGGGAAGGGGGAGTGCAGCAGGATAATAATGAAAGTAGGAAGGGCAGCGTTTTCTAAAGGGATTTGTGTTTTATTCTTGCTGAACAGGAAACTTCCCTGCCTTCCAAAGCTAATAGCCATATGCAAGAAGCTTTTCACTCTAGTTACACTGAATATGTCTGTTTAATAAAAGCACATCTGGGAACACTTGAGCAAACCACTTCCCAAAAGATTGGAGGCTTTTAGTATGACTTGAAAGCACATTAAAGAATTTAAGAACTCTAGACAAAGAGAAAGACAGGGCAGATCGTGAAATTGCTCGAATGAAGGAGGGTCAGTAATTCTGCCATAGTAACTCCTTTTTGTTAGTTTCAGCTGCCAGGCCCCTCGGCAGTGGGGGTTGTGTGCGCTTGTGCTATTCGTCTTGCAGTTCCCTGAAACTGGGGAATAGCTGACTATTATATCTGATTGATGGTTTGGTTTTCAAGTTTATTTCACTCTTCACTCGATTTTGGCTCTTCTTTTCATTTGCCTGTTGGGGAAGCATTGTTAGATAGCTGCAGTTTGGGGCAGAACAGGGAGGGAGTGTTAGCAAATTAGTGTGGGCACATTAAACAATTCATTCATTTCAACTGAGGGCAAACAAAGTGAGTGACATTTGGTGACAGCTAAGAGTAGCAGGTAGTCTGAAAAAAAAACTAGCAAAATGATCATTAGCAGAGTAGATTTTATGACAAAGAAGTTTAAACTACAAACCAGGATCTGACCATTTGGAAGAAAAACAGTGGGATGCCATAGGCAGGAGTCAAGACCTATACCCCACCCCCCAAAAAAATGGCAAAGAACAAGCAAAAAAGAGAAAAGGATGACAAACTGATTTAAGCAGGGGGGAAAATAAGACATGGATAAAGTGTTTGAGTTCAAAAAGTAACAATTTAATACCAAGGGAAAAAACAGAAACAACTACAAAGAAGTGAAAAATATGTGAATGCAAAAATAGACTCTGAGGCAAAGAGTGTTGATAGCAGCATCTCTGTTGAAGGAAAAGAAGAGCTAACTGTTCAGAAAGTCCTTTTTTAGAGCATTCAAAGCAACACATGAAGCATAAACAGAAGGAGGAAGAACAGTATTCAGTTTTAAATTCTAGAGTCAGGCGGAAAGAATATGATACAAATAGTATCTCCTTTGTACAGAGTTGATAATGTGAGTTTGTTCATCTATTTTGTTCATCTATTGTAGGATTTTGCTCATCAGAATGCTGCATGTGGGTCACCTAAGATGATACCCATAAGTTACGATGGGCTATTAAGCCTAAAATATCACCTGCCACAGTGCCTAATTCAACAGAGGGGGAAATAGGATTTTTTTGCTATTTTTATTTTATTCAAAAAAAGGTTAAAATACAGATCCAAACTTCAAAAAACAGACAAAAATACCCCTTCAAAACAAACAAGACATTTTAAAAAAATCCCATCAGAAGGAAAAATGAGGAAAAATTCTGATCTGATCTTTTATTACTTTAGAGACTATTTCTTGTGACAGTTTACCATACCATCCCTCTGCCTGATTCCCAGAATTTAAAACAATTGTGAATTTATTATTCACATAGAAATGTCATTTTTATATGGATTGACCTTAGATCAATCAGCTCTACTAACTATAATAACCAAGGATCTTTATTCTAGATGATGACTCTCTGAATGCATTCAGACTTGCCAAATGTTCTTGCTTCTCTTCTTGCAAGTTTCCCCCACCCCCAAAAAGTTGGCTTAGAACAGCTTTTCTGGTCAATCAAAAAGTATTATTCTTGCATTTATTCAAATTCATTCCTTATTCTTCTTGCCTTGTCTTGCTTTTTCCTCTCCTCACTTTTTTGTAACTGCTCCTTTTTCACTTTTTGTATTAAGTTTCTCACAGTCTTAAATTTAGATTATCGATTGCTTAGAGGAAAGATGTGGGGTCTTCTTTGACTACATATTTTAAAGCGCAGTGGAAGAATTACTGCCCTTGCACCAATGTTTTGGATAGAAATAAAAAGGTGTGGAGATAATGGAGTTTCTGACAGTTTGCTTCATTATCCTCATTTTCTTTTTCCTTGAAATATTCTTCTCTCCCTTCCTCCATTTTCAAATTTATACATCCTATTCCAGAATATCCCAGCTAACACAAATCAAAAGTTTTCCTATTATAGTAAGCAATACTGGAAAAACACAGTAAATTTATATTAATATATAAAGATTAAAACATTCTGCTTATAAAATTCTTCTGCCAAGAAAAATACCAGTTGAGGATGAGTAATGCTCAGGGCATGGAAGAAGACTACGAGACTAAATTTCCCTGGAAATTATCAACCAATTCAGTCTTAATTATTCTAGTTCTGATCAGTTTTATAAGCCCCAAAAAAGAAAACCCACAGGTCTCATTTCCGCTTTCTTTATTTTACCCAGAAATCTGATCTTAATCTTTTCAGTCAGTTTCACATTACCAATAAAACAACCACCATAGTCTTTGACTTAATTTTCCTGCCTATATTAACAGCCTAGGCGGAACTCTTGCTTCGCCCTCACTCCCAGGCATTGTTACTTCCAAAAGTGAGCAAACTGGAAATTAAACATTTAATACTATATAATATAAGCTGCAAAACTTTCCTGGGCCACCTCCAAGCGCTGAACTAGTTTGATTTGCTATTTTCCTTGTTTTAGAGTGCCAAAATGATTGTCAACAGCCTTTGTTAAAATGTTTTTAAGCTATAGAAGACATTGGGAGCTAATTCGAGAAGCAGCAATCCACACAATGCCCTGGGTCCATATTTCTGTTGCTCTGTCAGCCTTTGCGCTTCTCTAATGTCCATAATATCCTTTAAAACAGGGGTGGGCAACTATGGCCCTTTTAGAACTTGTGGTTTAAAACTTTCTGAGATTGCTTCCCATTCAATAGTCAAACATTATTATTTGCCCATATGTGTATGCTACCTTTATGCCTGTGTTGCATTAGGTGAAAGAACTGCATACACATGAAACACAAACAGCCCCCCCATAATTGTTATTACTTTCTTGCCTTTTAATTCCTATTTAGCAAGAGTGTCTGTACGATGCAGCTAAAAAAAATCAAGACAGTGACTGTCCATTTTTATTTGCAGATCTTTGGTATTGCCATAACTTTTTTGACCATCTGCTACTTACGGTAATATTATTTTGCCACAGTTCAATTACCCTGTTCTAGTTTTCCAATTTTAGAAGAGTTAAGTATCAGGAGTGAGGATGCTTTTCAGTACTTGGGTATGCATAGTGTGCCATTCCTATGATATAAGCTGCAATCAAACATGAATACCCTCAGATACACATGTAAACTCATGCCCACATTCTTCTCCTGACTATAGGTTTCACTGCATATATGGCAAACTGCATTTGAGATCATGTTCATCATGTGGATTGGAATTTAGAGTGTATTAATGGAGACTCAGGCCTTATATAAACTAAAGTGATTGGCTATAAGGGGCTAGACTGGGCTAAAAGCAGGGGTGAAATCTAAAATTTTTCCCTACTGGTTCTGTGGGCGTGGCTTAATTGCGTGGGCATGGCTTGGTGGTCAGATGGCTGGGTGGGCGTGGCCAATAACAATAAATAATAATAATAATAATAAACAAAGTATAAAAAACAAGAGGTACCAAAAACCAACATTCACACTTTACACACACACAACACAACACAATTGACTCACACACAATGTAAAAGCAGCTGCACTTCACACTTCACACAGCCACAAAAAAGCTCAAAAACCAACTTTCACACTTTACACACACACAACACAACTGACGCACATACACACACACACAAAATACCACACAGCTTTCTGAGATTTTGTGTTTTTGTGTAGTTAGAGTGAAACACTACAGAAACACACCAAATCTCAGAAAGCTGCACAAATATTTTATTTTATTTTATTTTATTTTATTTTATTTTATTTTATTGTGGATTTCAATTCCCAGAGTTCCTCAGCAAGCAAAGCCAGACAGCATTAATCACTCAGCGATGAAATAGATTAGCTAAGTTTAGATTAGTTCTGTCTGGTGCTGAAAGCAAAACTGGGCTTTCCGGCTGGGAAAAAAGCCATCAGTAATCAGGTAAGTGCCTTAGAATCTCTTAAAAGGAGGTTTTCTACATGTTTTCTACAGAAAACATGTTTTTTAAGGTTCTGCTGATGAGGTGAGATCCCCAGAGTAGCCTTTAAATTTTTTATTTTTTTAAGTTTAAAGGCTCTGCCGATCTCAGCTTAGGGGCGGGATCCTCAAAGTCTTTTTTTTTTACTTCTAAAGGCATGTTTCAGCTGAAGCAAAACCTTTTAAAAGTAAAAAAAAAAACCTCGATGGTGGGGCTCAGCAGAGGCGGGGGAGCGGGGCCAGGGATTTTTGCTACCGGTCTTCTGAACCACCAGCTGCCATCGCTACCGGATCGCGCGAGCCGGTCCGATCCGGGAGCATTTCGCCCCTAGCTAAAAGTAGCAAAACCCAGATAGAATTGTTTCTTCCCTAGCAATCAACTGAAAATTCCCACTGTAGCTTAGAACTTTGGATATAAGTCAAAACCACTTCTATATCTCTTTATATGCAAAGGGGTACCATGACCTGCATTGAGCATTAGAGTCTACAGGAAGTGTTGACCCCAGTTTCACTTTGAGGGACATGGATGAATGCCCAGGAACTTTCCTTTCTAACACCATGGATATAGCTGATATACTTGAGCTACTGGTGAAAAACCTCCAAACCACCATTTAAATAACTGGTATGGTCCTAGCCTCATCCTATAGTTCTTTCCCAACTGCTTCTTTTAATGAATTTCAGCTAGCAAGACAAGGAAAAGAGCTGTTTTATCAGACTATTCCATTCCATGGAAAATATGCATTTTCAATTTTAAACCGTTTGCATTCTTAATCCCTGGTTTTGAACATTGGGAACTGTAGAACAGCATCTGGATTCAATAAAATAATTATCTTCTTAGTTGAGCTTATCAGACATGGCAGAATATACTTTTTTTAGTTTTGGTTTATTAAAATACATTCATAGACCAAACATGAGTTTAAAAAATCATTATGTTGTATCCATCTTGGCCTTTTGGCTAAGATTGGATGAGGTATGGAGATGTTTTATTGGTTCTGGTGCCTTCAAGTCTGTCTTGAATCCTGACAACAATATGAACAAAATTATGCAGTGTTTTGTTGTTGTTTTTTGCAATATTTTTATATGTGGTTTGCCTTTGCCTTTTTCCTAGGACAGAGACAGAGTGATTGACCCAAAATCACCCAGTTAGTTTCTGTGCCTAAGAATCAAGGCTAGAACTCAGTGACACCTAGTTTCTGACCTAGTTCCTTTAATCATTACACTAAATTACCTCTCACTAGACCTATGACAAAATTACAAGTTTGAAAATGGATTAGACTCAAATTATCTACTGGTACCATTTTTTTATTCTAGAAACTGAAAATTTCTGAATACAAAAATCTGGATCTCTTTATTAATTTTATTGGTTTCCACAAAAGCTCTGAAATAGATCATCAAAATATTTTTAAATAATATAATAAACCGTTAGGACTTGACATTCCCATACCTTTCCTTAATCTCGCAATGGCATGCTTACAGTTTAATAATGCTGTTCTCTTTTCTCTTCCATATTCATTTACAGATAATACGGTTTAAAAGGAAAAGAATATGCATCAAGATACATTGTGTTCTAAGCCTCTCATAATTTCCTGGTTTTGCTATAAATTGGTGGAAAAGGCGAGCTTAAATTAAATTTCAATTTTCTAATATATTTAGCAATATGTTCTAACTTCAACTATGCAAATATAAAAAGTTGAACAGGAGTTATTTTAAATAAGATTAATTTTCAGATTGCTTCTATCAGAAATGTGTATTTATATTTAACTTTATGCATAAAAGTATAGTCCTATGAATCCAGAAGAGGGAGCTCTGAGTTAGATAATAAAGTAGTGCTACTGTAATCATAGCTAAGATACAAGTTGACTTTTTGCCTGGGTTATTATTTACCACTGTTGTTGTTGTTGTTGTTGTTGTTGTTGTTGTTGTTATTATTATTTACCACTCTTTTTCTTATACTCAAACAAAAAAATCCAACATCTATAAGAGAAATATTGCACAAAGGGAGAGGCTTTTAAGCCTTTGAGGAGTAAAACGGGTCATGTCCCCATTTCAGAGCGTGAGTATTCAAAAAATATTAGCCCCGCAGAAAGTGCTTGCCTGAAAGTCACAATGACTTCAGGTGGTGATTTTAGTGATGGATCTATTTCTAATTGTGAAGCCTATCAATCGGGTATCCTGGTTGTATACAACCAAATATGCTGCTTATGTTTTTACATTTCATAAACAACTATCTGGATCTGAGTCAATAATAAAATAAGTCAATGGCATAAAAATTGAGTTTCTCTGAGAGAGGGCATATAGTCAGGGAGTCCACTAAACAACCTGATGGCTGAATTTGCGTCAGCCACAGCTGCAGCTACTGGACTAAGAATAAATGTATCTCAACATATAGCATAATATAATGATTGAAGCATTAGGTTACCAGTCAATAAACGACAATAGCTAGGAAAAGGCATCATTGTCATACAACTGATGATATATGCTCCTCATCATGGAAGTAATTGAGCCTTTGGTGGTATCCCCAGCTAATGCATCTGGTCTTTCTAAATTGGAAACAGTGAAACACAACTCATTTATTCATCTACCTGAAGAAGAGCTATCACAGGAAGAGGGCATTGATTTATTCTCTTCTCCATAGCACCTGAGAACAGGCAAGAAGCAATGGGTAGAAGCTTGTCAGCGAGAGATTCTAACCAGGAAATGAGGAATTTCCTAATAGTGAGAACAATTAATCAGTGGCATAGCTTGCCTCCTAGACTTATGGGTACTCCATTGATGGAGGTTTTCAAGAAAAATTGGACAATCATTTGTCCAGGATAAGAACTCATTTATTGAGCAGGGGATGGATTAGAAGACCTCCAAGGTCCCTTCCAGCCCTATGATTCTGTGAAATCTTTCAGAACTCCTGGAACACTGGGGAACTGCCAGAGACTGGAAAAGAGGTGATATGATTCCAATCTTCAAAAAGAGACAACCACCATCAGATGGATTTGCGATTGGCTGACTAACTGCACTCACTGTTTATCCCTCAATGGAACTACATTTACATGGGGAGAAGCATGCCGCAGAGTACTTCAAGGTTTTGGCTTTGGCCCAATGCTCTTCAACATTTTCATAAATGATCTAGATAAGGGGTTTGAAGGGATGGATGACCAAGTTGGAGAGAATTGCTAATACTTTGAAAGATAGACTCAAGACAGGTGAGGTTTTGGCTCTGTCCAACATGACGAAGTTCAGTGGTGTGAAAAGTAAGGTCCTGCAATGCAGAAGTACAGGATAGGCGGTTCAACATTAGTGCCTGTGAGAGGGAACTAGGTGTCCTAATGTACACCATTGAAATCTGAGCCAGCAGTGTGCTGCAGCTGCCAGAAAAGCCAATGCAATCCTAGACTGTATTAATAGAGGGAAAGCATCAAGATCATAGGAAGTAGTAGTACTGCTCTAAACTGCACTAGTGAGACCCACTTGGATTACTGTGTCCAGTTCTGGTCACCAAAGATGTTGAGGCTCTAGAAAGAGTGCAGAAAAGAGTAACAAAGATGATAAGGGGTTTGGAAGCTAAATCATATGATGAACAGCTAAGAGAACTAGGTATGCTTAGCTTAAGTTAGAAAAGGCTTTAGACCTGAAGCTACTGATAAAGGAGAATATTTGTAGCATACGGATAATGATTTCCTGCAGATGTTTCATTACCCAAACTAGGTAACATCATTAGTATGCTGTTATCTAGTTTGGGTAATAAAAGATCTACAAGAAAACAACCAAGCTCAGAGAATACCAAGGACCCCCTCAAAGGGCTGTCACAGGGAAGAGAGATCGATTTATTCTCCATTGCACCTGAGGGCAGCACAAAAAGCAATAGGTGGAAGCTCGAAAGATGATGATTCGATGATTGTCCATCTTGTTAGGATTCTGTCTCAATTTATTGGCCCTCATCCACTAATTCACTACACCTAGATATTGATTTAGAGCATGCCCAAGCCCTCCTGGTGCAGAATGTTACTGTTGTCATTTTGTTGACACTGAACCCTGAATGTTCGATGAGAACTTCCATTAGCTTCATGTGCACTACTCTTAATTGCTATAAATTGTGCAGGCTATAAATGTGATAGGTTAGGCACATAGTAGATGATAGACGGATGTTAAAGAGTCCTGGGGACAAAACAATGCTCTGGAGTACTATGTAGCATAAACGCCTGGATACAGAGGCACAGCCACCCATTATTGCTAAGAATGACCCCAAACATAGAAGAAAAAGCACTCTGACATAATGTCTGTAATCCCAGCTCACACTGGCATTTTATCAATAAGAATACCATCAATGTACAATAACAGCTGACCAAATCCCCTGGAACCAGATAAGCTTTTTGAGGAATAGACAAATCCTTTCCCATCTTCTGAGCACTTATTCTTTGTATGAGTCATCCTGAAGATTTGTAATTTTGTTCTCAAAATGTCTTGCACATCTGTCACAGCAGCTCTCTTAAGTGTTTTCTGACAATACATTCTTAGCCTGCATAAAGAGGAAGGCTTCGTTGGCACTTAGTAAGCATGACTGAATATACTGTACTATGTTATGACTAATCAATTTCAAAATGAAGCTTCTTACCCCATTTGCACTCTAGTTTTTTTCATTATCTGGAACTCCCCAGAAAGATCATGGAGAAACCCTGATGTCATAGTGCTAAAGAAAAGGAATACTATCAAAGGACCGCCCTCCATGTCCATAAAAGGGATTACTACAATCACTGACTCTAACTTCTGTAAAATATCCCAGTACCATCAAAAATTCATCAGCTTCTATAAGTTTCTGGCAGAAAAGTCCTTCATCTCTGCAGAATAGGAATGCCATCATAACAGAATAACAACATTAAAGTGAACTTGGAGATCTTCTAGTCCAGGGGTCACCAACCTTTCGGACCTCAGAGACCACTAAATTTGTAATTTTAAAACCTGTGGACTATGATAATATGATCTGCCTAATGACCAGCTGGGTGGGTGTGGCAAGGAGGTCATGTAACTGGGTGGGGATGGCCAACTCAATGTCACATTGAGGGGCGCCTTGGCAGCCTCTACTCGCTAGTCTTCGCCTCCCCGCCCGGGCTCCTTAGGGCCCCAACAGGAAGCAGTTGCTGGAGCTAAGCAGCCACCAGGAGAAAGAGTTGGCAAAGCAGCTCAGTTCAAACTGGATCTGACTGAGAAGGAGGCTCAGCCGAAGCACCTCACTGAGGACTAGGAGCATAGGCTTTCCAAGCAGAAGGAAGACCTGCAGGAGTTCAAAGCCAGGTACCAGCGCCTGGAGGCTCAGCGGGCTAAGATGATCAGCCAGTTCCAGGCCATAAGGCAGTCCCACTGGAACAAGGCCCTCTGGCTCTTTGCCACCAGCGGCACTTCCCTCCAGCCTTTGTCCAAAGTGCCAGGAGGCTGAAGCAGACCCCAAGTCAGAATTTCTGCCCCCCTCCGACCCACACAAAAAGACTCCGAAGGGGGAGACTCTCTGCAGCAACACAAACGTTCATTGCATGTGTCCGTCCCAGGGGCTGTAGTTTGAGGACCCCTGATTTAGTGCAATATAAAAAAATACAAATAATTTATCTGCGGACCACCAAAATTTTCTCACAGACCACCAGTTGGTGACCGCTGTTCTAGTTCAAGCAGGAAACCCCATACCATTTCAGACAAGTGACTGACTCTCCAATCTTTTCTTAAAAACCTCCAGTGTTGTAGCAAGCTTGAGAAATGAGACAAAACCATTGTGAAGTTTAATCAGAACAATGAGTTAACATTAACTGCCCCGATATCCCTAACTATCCATCCCACTCATCTTAAAGCAAAAATGAAAATAAGTTTTAACTATTCATTAGCCTGATTATAATTTGACAGAGATCCATGTATGTCATAGAGGCCATGAAATTCCAGCAGGCCCTAGTAGGACTGTCTTGGCATAAACATCAACATTGCCTCCCAAATGTTGGGAGGAATTTTTTCTTAGAATTATGGAAAGACAGCACACTGGATATCACTCTTACAATTTAATCATAGAGGAAACTGAATGATACAGTGGTGGTATACTAGTAGTTTCTCTATTCTGTTGATTCAACAACTAGTAAAAACCCACAGTTGAAGTTTTTTCATAAATGGGAAGATATTCCTGCAGACCACAAAAAGGTCTTTAAATCTTGTCCCTGCAACCAAGAAACCAAGTCAACTGTTCTGGATCAAATCCATACCAACCAGCTCATCTATCTAGAGTTCTGAAGCACTTTACAAGTCAATTCTTTCATTCATGGTGAAGTCATAAATCAGTACTGTAAAATTTTATAGTGATCTGACCTGATATTTAATAGCAACTTTGCAATAGCTTTCATGGTTTAAATTTTATATTCTAAGGATAACTGAAATTCTACATTCAAATTTTGGAATAATTTAAGGCAACTCTATAGATTTGGTCTTGATCGGAAGACTTCTATATGTTAATAGAATGAAGAAATAAATTGGAAACTCCGTTACTACTAAAAAAAACCACATGTATTTAATGATTATTCAATCACCCAAAATATCTTTAACATTGGTCTAAGGACAGCTATGTTATAAAAGCTCTGATCTCAAATAGCACGATCTTTATCCTCTGGAACCACGCTACTGATTGAGTGTAATAATTTTCACCTAGTTTGCTGTGTGTTGAAAAATTCATTCTGTCAGCCTTCTGTCTCTCACCTGCATTTTATGCTTTTGCACTTGGGTTGAACATGAATAAAATTAAGATAATTAAAAATGACAAAAGAAGAATTTAGAACATATCAGCTAAATAGTGTTGGGATATTTCATGAACATACCGTAGTGTTGATCTTCTGTGCACGATTCATTACATAATGCTGAATAATCTTGTATTACATAAATACACGCTTCGCCATCGTCACCTAAATTTGGATATATTTAGATGTATCTTTTAAGGTTTTAGGGTTTGTTTATTTAAAGACAGAATACACACTCCTATATGATCATTTTCCCTGAAGAAATTAACAAAGGAAAATGGAATTAGCTAAAGAAATACTGTAATTTATACAAACTGAAAATATTCTTATGTAGCAGACATATTCCTGTAAAGGTTGTCTCTAAAAACCCGACAAAGATGGATTTATTAAAAGAATTATTTGATTTAATAATATCATTCATACTGATCCAACGAAGGAAAAAACATCAGATTTAAACTTTTGCCTTGGGAAATAATTTCTCTTGAGAAAGTTATATTAATTTGTGGCCTATTTTAATGGTGAAGCTGTGCAATCTCTCACTGAACACTTTATTATCAGGATAAATATAAACACTGTTGACATTTTCTTTTTTCCAAGGAAGACAGTCAGTCCACTTATGTAGTTGTGTGTACTTAACTGCAATTTATCTTTAGATCATATGCAGATTTTTTTTTCATAAAAAGTAGAAATTTTGGCAGATTGCTGCAACTTCTGTGTGGTATCTGTGTTTGAACTGAATATGCACAATCAGCAGTGAAAAGATTGTAGAAAACGGCTGTCAAGGCTGACTGGTAATGTACCTCTACTTGCAACTTGACAACAGAAAGGAAGGGAGGGGGAAGGAGAATGCTTGGAATGTATTGGCAGCTGGGAGGAAGATCCTGATACTTCAAGGCCATGTGAACCTTTCGGAAGGCACAGAATGTTTTCCCAAAATAAAAAGGTCAGAGTCTACTATGGCTACACTGGCATGTACCGTATATCACATACAGGAAAGCAGGATTCACAAGAAGAAGTGGTGTAGAGTAATATAGCAGATGGAAGTGGTATTAGTGGATAGATTCCTCTTCTAGGCACTTTTGTGATGATTTAGTCTTGGATTAGAAAGTAGATATTGGATAAATCTGCCATATTTATTGGCGCTATCCATAGCAATTAAAATATTTTCCTAGTCTTCTACTCATTGTCTTCCATTGATTCCCAGATGGTTCATCTTAATCTGCCCCAAACCTCATTGCTTACCTTAATCCAGGTACCAGAATGGCTTCTAAGTCAAAAGTAGATTGCAATTCCTGTGACCAAGGGCCAAAAAAAAAATCAAATCCAGTTTAACACACCAATTGTTTAAAATGCAAAACAGAAACAGATGACTAGCAAGGAAACGAGATTATGTATGCCTATCACAACAAATTGATTGAGGAAACTTGTGATTATCACCTATTTCCAATCAAAGGTTTTCTCCTAAAAATATATTCAAAAGCTTGTGAGGAAAGTTTTCTACAGGGGAAGAAATAGCTTCCCCTATTTATTTGTTGCAATTCCAGTCAGGTCAACCAAAGGCAAGAGTGACTTCATTATTTCAGTTTCCCCATATCAGGCAGGTCTGCAGGGAGTGGCTCAAAAAAGTCAAGATGGTGACCACAAGGTGCAATCAGAGCTTATCCCCGCCTCCATCTTCTATGCATTGTGCCAAACATAAAAGAGTCAGGATTGTGACTGCATAGTTGTAGCCACTTCTTGCCAGTGGTGAGATTCAAATAATTTAACAACCGGTTCTCTGCCCTAATGATTTCTTCCAACAACCAGTTCACCAAACTGCTCAGAAAGTTAACAACCGGTTCTCCCGAAGTGGTGCAAACTGGCTGAATCCCACCACTGCTTCTTGCCCCTTTTTTTTAACCTCTTGAGACCACTCCTGTCCCCCCATATACTGATATGTCTATGCCCTCCACGTTAGATCTGGAAGCCTGCTTCGGATCCTATCAATTAAAAAGGGCCATCCTCTGGGATCCAAGAAGATTGCCTTTTTCATCATGGTGTGTATCCTTTGCAAAAACCTTGCCACCTGAGGGTGTTCTGTCCCCCCACCTCACATAGGAAGACATACGAGCAAACGACATCTACCAGTAATGTATTTTTACAAGCTGACCTGAATCCCTTTAGCAGATAAAAGTGCTGGCAGCTACTTTCCGAATGTCTGCCAAGTTTCTTATCGCCTCTAGAAACAGGAGTCAGTATATCTGTAGTCCGTTGCTGGAGCAACCAAGAGTTCAAAGAGTAGTCAGAAGTCATTCACAAAGTCCAAGCCTTAATTCCAAAAAATATCCCATCTGAAACTCATGATATGCAGTTTTTGTCTGTCACAGTGCCTGCAGAGCAACCCCACCCACTTTTATCCCCTGTGAGGCGTGGCTCAGTGACTCAGCAATCTCTGGCCCTTCCACGCCTCTTCCTTTGCTGTGCACGCCTCTTCCTCTGATGCTGCCTGGGATCAATCCAAGATTGATCTTCATCACTCCCTATTAGTGGGTGCTCCGACATGCCTTCCTCCTGGCCTTCAGCTGGAACCTGAGGCATTGCCCTAAAGGAGAGTCCTGGAGAGGGAGGCCTTGTCAGCTCCTCCTGGCCTTCAGCTGAAACCTGAGGTGTTGCCAGAAAGGAGGGTCCTGGAGAGGGAGGCCTTGTCAGCTCCTTCCCATTACTTTCAGAGTCATCTTCCTCCATGAGGACAGGATCAGGAGCTGGAGTCACAACAGAGGGTATATTGGCTTCAGCCCTCTTGCCCTTTCAGAAAGTGCTAAAAACCTGGTTGTTTGCCCAGAAGGAAATTAGTGAAGCCTAATTGGGTGGCTGATGTCATTCTGTGGTTTTTACCCTTGGCTATGGTATGATTAATCTTTTATATTGTAATTTCTGATTTAATCTTTGTTTACCAACTAGGACTGTGGAAAGGGAGGTGGCCATGCAAATCTAAACAAAGAAATAATATGGCTATTGACCTCAATGAAGAATGTAGTGGAGCTAAAAATGACATTGATGTAGGCTGAGGCCTAGTAAAGGTGCAGAGGCAGGAGGTTTTCTCCACAGGGTGATTTTTCAGTCTTCACAGAGAAATCCTACAGAGCACAGCTTCTGGATTTCTTTCCAAAATCTTTTCAAGCAGTGGTCATAGGAGGCACCAGCAGATGTGTAAGGTGGTGTGTAACATAGTGAATTCCCATTTGTGTGTGCAAGCATACGCCTGGGCACTAAAATGGATAGTACAACTAGATATATTGGCTCTAGAATGGAACACTCAAAAATATTTTTTCTAGAACCTTCAGCTTCATCTAGGCCATTTCTGAGCTGACCTTTCTTTTGTCAGCTTCTCTTCCCATGCCAATTTGATCCTGTACTGTTAGGGTTTCAGAGAAGACAGAGAGACAGATGGAGAGAGTCCTGACCCTGCTTGCATAATTTCTTTCCAGGCTTCTGTTAGGCTGAGAAGAGAAACAGAGCCTCACGTATCCTTTTTCACAGTATTCATGCTTTCACAGTTCAACAGTATTCTAAATATCAGTGCCTTTCTAAGTTCTGCTTCCCAATCCCACCCATTCATATTTTAAGAACTGTGCATTTGTTTACTCTCTATGTATATCATTGCTTTATAAAATGAATTGTTGATTTTTTTTCAAAAAAATCAATACACAAATCAATTCAAAAGACATTTTAAAAATGACTTTTCCATAGTCAAGCAATCCAAGTAGTTCTTCTTTTATTTGAATACCTCATATTTGAGGGAATGATACAGCTATCCTGCTACACATCTGTAAGCTTCTGCAAACACGTCTAAAAAGTTCTGCCTCAGAATCATTTTGCTGAACAGCAATCAATAAAGCAGGTTTTATCCTATGTACACTGTTCAAAATAATACCTCGGCTCAAAATTCCATTCTACCAATATACAGTCTGGGGTAACCAAACTATTATTAAAAGAGTTTTAAAAAACAGTCTAAAAATTATGTGAAGAGGAGACAAAGAGATAATGAAACTTTCTGACCACAAGAATACGAGAGATTACTTTGTATGTTCTTTTTTTCCTGTTTGTCTCTCTTGCAAAATTGTAAAATTTGATCATTTTAATGAAAGTTTTGAATGACGTTTTTTAATGGGAGGGAACAGTGCTCCAAAGAATTTAAACAGTCTGCTCTATTAATATAGCATGCAGACCTTTAAACAATAGATCTTTGTTTTCCAACTATTGCAAATGCCTAACAAGAACTAAATTGCCTTCTATATTCAATAGCCAAATAACAAAAGGTTTTATTTTCCTCCATTCCAATTGATTCAACGATTCACTTGAGATTTAAAAGCACACATCAATGTCTATCAGTTATTATGGAATTCTTCTGCCTGGCTTTATATGTGTATAGTTCTGTGAAATGTACTTGGGGGAGTATATTGCGGATCCAAGCAGTGTAGCCTTTTGTAATTGACAGGAGGAAATTTTGTCAATGTGCAGATTTTCTAAGTGTTGTCCAGGATTTTTTGATAGAGCACCAAGAGTGCCAATAGTCATTGGGATCATTATTATCAGCCCAAGTCAATTCCCTAAAGTTTGAAGGCCTCTTTATTGTAGATTCGCTATCACCATTCACCACTGTACCACATTGGTCTCTTCTCTTCTTCTTCCCTCAAGCTGAGCTCAGCAATTGGTGACTAAATGGTATGCTGTCCATAATTCTCTTGAAAGAATCTGATTATGCTGAGGCTACAGAAGAAATAATTGAAGGTGATAAAGCACTTTTCATCTTTCCAAAGGGTTGTCACAAAGAAAAGGAATAACTAAAGGAAGCAGGTTCAAGTTAGTATCAAAAGGGATTTCCTGACCTATCAGTCACCGGAACAGGTATCCACGTGAAGCGCTGAGGTCTTTACTGGAGGTCTTTTTAGAGAGGTTGCCAAGAGGCTCCAGTGGACTTTACACAGTGACTACATACTATTGATCAGTTACAGGCTATCACCTTCCATGTACGTATACTAGGAAAAGTCTGGGGCGCAAGTCTAGAACGTTGGAAGTATCATTTAAGTCCATTTTTCCACTGCTGTCCATACAACTGGTTCCAATGTGCACTATGGCAAATTAGTCCACCAGACTGGCTGTCAGAGAATTATGGACAGCATAGAAATAACACATCATGGGAGGTGGCTGACTGTGAAAAGCTGATCTAAATTTAAATGTATTGCAAATGCAGAAAACTGCTAGAAAAAGACGTGATTAGCAAGTGAGTTTGTCTGTTTTGAGTTGGTACATCTTGATTACTTGCTTCAGCCCCTTGGGGATTAATTCTGGAACTGATGGCAGAAGGCGGAAAAGGGCTTTGGTAATGGACAACATGTGCCCATCGGAACCAACTCATGCTTGTTTTTATTTGTTTATAACCCTCCAAGCATTTGGCTCCAGGATTTTCAGAAATTAATTTATATCATTTTCTCCCAACAGCATTTTCCATTTCAATGGCAGCATTGAAACGGAAGGGAGGGAAAAAAACTAGACACACTGACTGACATTGTACTGAGACTGGTGTTATACAAACAATGAAAACAGAATAAGTCCCAGCACAGAGCTGCTCCATTGGAACGCCGGGGCCAAATTGGCATTATCTTTCAACATACAGGCCACTCTCGACCAGGATCCATTGTTTGGCAGTGGCGGGATTCTGGCGATTTTGCACATAACATTATACACATCAACTGATCTGATCGGTGCAGCTCTGAAGTTAGACTTGAAATCTGAAACAAGACAAAGAAGCGTTTTAGAGCAGCAGTCCTTGTCAGAATGCTGCAAGCACATCTATTATTTAAAAAAAGTGAACATGCTGCCTGCCATGTACTGCATCTCCAGGGGAGGTGTAAAATTAAGAATACATTGGATAATGCATGGCACAGAGCAAGCTAATAATACTTCAAATAAAATAATAAAATGCATCAATAATAATATCACAGTGGTTATACATAATTCAGGAGTTCCTTCATGAACTTTTAGTGCCAAAGTTAATAAGCATCTTTTCAGCATGTATGTATGTATGTATGTATGTATGTATGTATGTATGTATGTATGTATGTATGTATTTATTTATTTATTTATTTATTTATTTATTTATTTATTTATTTATTTATTTATTTTATCACATTTATATACCGCCCTATCTCCCAGGGGACTCAGGGCGGTTCACAGGCAAGTAAAAAGCACATATAAATACAGACTAAAATAACAGTTAAAAAACTTATTCTACATGGCCGAATTATTAAAAGCAATATAAATAATAAAACCCATTTAAAACCAGTATAAATTTAAAATCTAATCCAGTCCTGCGCAGATGAATAAATGTGTTTTAAGCTCGCGACGGAAGGTTCGGAGGTCCGGAAGTTGACGAAGTCCTGGGGGGAGTTCGTTCCAGAGGGTGGGAGCCCCCACAGAGAAGGCCCTTCCCCTGGGTGTCGCCAGACGGCACTGCCTAGCCGACGGCACCCTGAGGAGTCCCTCTCTGTGAGAGCGCACGGGTCGGTGAGAGGTATTCGGTAGCAGTAGGCGGTCCCGTAAATAACCCGGCCCTATGCCATGGAGCGCTTTAAAGATGGTTACCAAAACCTTGAAGCGCACCCGGAAGGCCACAGGTAGCCAGTGCAGTCTGCGCAGGATAGGTGTCACATGGGAGCCACGAGGGGCTCCCTCTATCACCCGCGCAGCCGCATTCTGAACTAACTGAAGCCTCCGGATGCCCCTCAAGGGGAGCCCCATGTAGAGAGCATTGCAGTAATCCAGACGAGACGTCACGAGGGCGTGAGTGACCGTGCATAAGGCATCCCGGTCTAGAAAGGGGTGCAACTGGCGCACCAGGCGAACCTGGTAGAAAGCTCTCCTGGAGATGGCCGTCAAATGATCTTCAAAAGACAGCCGTTCATCCAGGAGGACGCCCAAGTTGTGCACCCTCTCCATCGGGGCCAATGACTCGCCCCCAACAGTCAGCCATGGACTCAGCTGACTGTACCGGGATGCCGGCATCCACAGCCACTCTGTCTTGGAGGGATTGAGCTTGAGCCTGTTTCTCCCCATCCAGACCTGTACGGCTTCCAAACACCGGGACAGCACTTCGATAGCTTCGTTGGGGTGGCCCGGTGTGGAAAAGTACAGCTGGGTGTCATCAGCGTACAGCTGGTACCTCACACCGAAGCCACTGATGATCTCACCCAACGGCTTCATATAGATGTTGAACAGAAGGGGCGAGAGAATCGACCCCTGCGGCACCCCACAAGTGAGGCGCCTCGGGGCCGACCTCTGCCCCCCTGTCAACACCGTCTGCGACCGATCGGAGAGATAGGAGGAGAACCACCGATAAACGGTGCCTCCCACTCCCAATCCCTCCAACCGGCGCAGCAGGATACCATGGTCGATGGTATCAAAAGCCGCTGAGAGGTCTAATAGGACCAGGGCAGAGGAACAACCCCTATCCTTGGCCCTCCAGAGATCATCCACCAACGCGACCAAAGCCGTCTCAGTGCTGTAACCGGGCCGGAAACCGGACTTGAACGGGTCTAGATAGACAGTTTCATCCAGGTGTAGGGAAACTGATATGCCACCATATTTCTACAACCTTCGCCACGGCGAAGGTTGGAGACCGGACGATAATTACCTAAAACAGCCGGGTCCAGGGAAGGCTTCTTGAGGAGGGGCCTCACCACCGCCTCTTTCAAGGCGGCCGGAAAGACTCCCTCCAACAAAGAAGCGCTCGTAATCGCCTGGAGCCAGCCTCGTGTCACCTCCTGAGTGGCCAGCACCAACCAGGAGGGGCACGGGTCCAGTAAACACGTGGTGGCATTCAACCTACCCAACAACCTGTCCATGTCCTCGGGAGCCACAGGGTCAAACTCATCCCAAACAATGTCACCAAGACCACCCTCAGACGTCCCACCTGAATCACCGCAATTTTGGTCCAGACCGTCCCGAAGCTGAACAATTTTATCGTATAGATAACCGTTAAACTCCTCAGCACGTCCCTGTAACGGGTCATCCCGCTCCGCCTGGTGAAGGAGGGAGCGGGTCACCCGAAACAGGGCGGCTGGGTGGTTATCTGCCAACGCAATGAGGGAGGAGGCGTAGCAACGCCTCGCTTCCCTCAGTGCCACTAGGTAGGTCCTATTATAGGACCTCACTAGTGTCTGATCAGCCTCTGAACGGCTAGACCTCCAGGAACTCTCTAGGCATCTTCTCCGGCGTTTCATCCCCCTCAGCTCCTCGGAGAACCAAGGAGCCGGTTGGGACCTACGCCGGGTCAGAGGCCGCAAAGGCACGACACGGTCTAAGGCCCCCGCCGCGGCCCGTTCCCAAGCCGCGACAAGTTCCTCAGCCGTGCCGTGAGCCAGACCCTCAGGAAATGGCCCAAGCTCCGTCCGGAACCTCTCCGGGTCCATCAGGCGCCTGGGACGGAACCAACGTATTGGCTCCGTCTCCCTGCGGTGTTGAATGGCGGTCAGAAAGTCCAGGCGAAGGAGAGAGTGATCTGAAGGAGGCGAAGGAGAGAGTGATCCGCCACCCCCCCACCCCTACCCTGAGCCCTCGGCTGATGGAATGCACAGAAACCCGGTGGGCACATTTCAACAAGGGGCACGCCCCCTTCAGTGCCCAACCAGGTTTCCATAACGCCTATAAGATCCGCGGCGCCCCCCTGAATAAGATCGTGTATTAGGGGGGCCTTATTGACCACGGACCGTGCTTTGCATAACATAAGCCGAAGGCCCAGGCTCTGAGGGTCTTGACCATCCGGGGAACGGGACAAGTCAGAGGGATCGGGGCGTGCAATCGCCTGTAAACATCGAGCGCGCGCCCCCACAAAACGATACGATCCCCCACTTCCGCCATATCTGCCCCTCCCACTTACCGTACAAATAGGACCACCCTCACTAGAAGGAACACACTCCCCCCCCATAACCTCCGAACCTAATAAATGACCGCCGCGAGCACACGCAGGAACTGGCTCCCCACCCGACGGGCTACCCCCAACACCCGCCCTAGCCCTCCCACCCCTTAAAAACGCCCTATCTAAAAAACCCCAAAGGCTCTTTTTCTTCGCATGCCACCTCTGTGGATCCCAAGACCCGTCATTGAGGCCGGCCCTTGATAATGAAGCGGGCCATTCCTGCGAGGCGGGGGCACCTCGCAGGCGCAAGAGTTCCAATGCAGAATATCGCATATATAATAACTAAAGGCATAAATAGGAGATAGAGGCCGACGAGAGGTAATAATGTCTAGGATGGCAGAGTGTAATGCCAAGTCCAAATGGATACCCATCCTCCGATAAATCTTTAAATGGTGGCTGGCTTAGAGCTGGTAAAAGATGGAATAGTAGGCAGATATAGTCTGATGATAAAATTATTACTACTCTGCCCAACGCACAGTCCTAAAATCCATAACCTGAAAGAGGTGGTACTTCTCTCCCCGTCAGCGGTATCACAGACGTTTCCCAATAGATGTTTCAGAATAGATGTTTCAAAAATAGGCCCCCCAGTAGATCACCAATCAGGCTCCAATCATCTTCCCCAAAAATTCCAGGAATAATCATGACCCAAGAGTCTCAACCGGCCATGTAAAGTGCATGATGACAAAATGCAGCTGACAAATGTTACAGTTGACTGTGTAACATTATAGTCCCGGGAAGAAGCAGGCCCAGCTAGGCCAAATCAGGCCGAACTAGGCCAGGATACCTCAGCCCCCTCCCCACGTCTTTCCACAGAAAGTCTCAGAAAGTCTCAGGCAGGGGCCACAAGGAGGACCCTTCATAGCCCTTCACCCCAAGCCAAACCTGGGAGAAGACCTGGAAAGACCAGGAAGACCAGGAAGAACCGGAACAGTCCAGAAATAATTCAAAAACGCCAGATGTCCAAACGGGGAGAAGAAACAAGCCGCGGCCTTCTAGCAGCCAAATACCAGCCGCGGCCACGCCTCACGCCCGGGAAGATGGTAAGATGACCGCCATCTGCAGCTCGCCCTCCCCGGTCTCGTTCTCGGCAGCCGTGAGTCCGAGGAGGTCCACAGACCCCTCCCACGGCTGCCCGAGAGATGATATGCCTGACTGGGGGGCGCAGACCGCTCGGCAGGCCACCTGGGTGCCGCCATCCCCTCCTCAATCGCCCGTTGTCGGCTCCGATCCCCTGTTACGCCGCCATCTTGCGCATGCGCAGAGCCTCTATGTAGACCATCAGTGTTGTATATGGTTTAATTTGGGGGATGGGCAGGGCACGAATGGTACCACAGAAAAAAGTCATGACCCATTAAGGCCAAGAGAATAGCCAAAAGACAGCATTTATTTATTTATTTATTATTCGTACTTTTATACCGCCCTATCTCCCTAGGGACTCAGGGCGGTTTACAGCCATATAAAAAACATAAATATATACAAGGTAAAACATTAATTTAAAAAACTTATTACATAGGCCAAATATTTAAAATAGAGATATAAATAATAAAACCCATTTAAAACCAAATTTAAAATTTAAACATTTAAAAATTTAAAATTCTAGTCCAGTCCTGCGCAGATAAATAGATGTGTCTTAAGCTCGCGACGGAAGGCTCGAAGGTCAGGAAGTTAGCGAAGACCTGGGGGAAGCTCGTTCCAGAGAGTGGGGGCCCCCACAGAAAAGGCCCTTCCCCTGGGTGTCGCCAGTCGGCACTGCCTGGCCGACGGCACCCTGAGGAGTCCCTCTCTGTGAGAGCGCACGGGTCGGTGAGAGGCATTCGGTGGCAGCAGACGGTCCCGTAAGTAGCCCGGCCCTATGCCATGGAGCGCTTTGAAGATCATTACCAAAACCTTGAAGCGCACCTGGAAGGCCACAGGCAGCCAGTGCAGTCTGCGCAGGAGAGGTGTTACGTGGGAGCCATGAAGGGCTCCCTCTATCACCCGCGCAGCCGCATTCTGAACTACCTGGAGTCTCCGGGTGCTCCTCAAGGGGAGCCCCATGTAGAGAGCATTGCAGTAATCCAGACGAGATGTCACGAGAGCATGAGTGACCGTGCATAGGGCATCCCGGTCTAGAAAGGGGCGCAACTGGTGAACCAGGCGAACCTGGTGAAAAGCTCTCCTGGAGACGGCCGTCAAATGGTCTTCGAAAGACAGCCGTTCATCCAGGAGGATGCCCAAGTTGCGGACCCTCTCCATTGGGGCCAATGACTCGCCTCCAACAGTCAGCCGCGGCTGCAGCTGACTGTACCGGGGTGCCGGCATCCACAGCCACTCCGTCTTGGAGGGATTGAGCTTGAGCCTGTTTCTCCCCATCCAGACCCGTACGGTTTCCAGACACCGGGACAACACCTCGATAACAAGAGGCTAGTGAGGAATGTTATCTGTAGCATTATGGAGCTTATCTATCCTGGGAATGGCACTTTAAAATATACAGTCAATATAGAAATGTATATTAAAATAACTCAATTTTGAACCTCTCCCATTAACAAATCAGCAGCAGTGTACTTTGAGTTAAGTACACAAAGAGCTGACACAATTGCCCCAATTAGGACAGAGTGTCTTTCTCCAGACTTGATTAAGATAAGAACAATTATATTGGAGTTTTATGGTGAAAATGGATCTTTGAAGATGATTAGCCTTAAATACTTTTTGCATGACTCTGACTCTAGAAATCAGTGTTGATGTCAGGGTTAAATAATTTAATAATTTAAATTATAAATTTAATTATTAAATAATTAAATAATTTAAATTTCAAATTTTGAAAGATCCATGTTTTTCTATTCTACCATCTATGGTAATTCATATATGCATTAACAAAAAAGAGATTTTTTTAGTTATCGCCTGTTAATGGATTGTATCTGCTGAAACAAATTTTAATAACATGGCTGGCCATTATGCTGTCAAAGCAAAGAGAATGTTACTTGCAAATGAGACATAAAATCTGGAAATGGATAAATTCTGAAACCATATTCTTTACTTTCCTGGAAAATCCATCAGTTATAATCAATATCTATTGATTATATCTAATCAATAGATATACGGAAGAAAGGAAGGGAGGAAAAGCTATATGGTCATCAAAATTTTTAGTTGTCCTACCTGGTCCATATGCAAAAAAGATTCCTCTCATATCTATGAATTCATTATCATAGCCATGCCATCCGTTCTGCCAAGCTTCCCGTTTTCCAGTGCCATTATCCCAAAATGGAAGTGATTCCCTGCTCTTCAGAATGAGAAAAATGTTATTATACTGTAGTATTAATATACTGTAGGCATAAGATGGTTAAAACATTGCAGTATACAGGTAGTCCTTGACTTACAACAATTCTTTTAGTGACTGTTTGAAGTTACAAAGGCACTGAAAAAAGTGACTTTTGACCATTTTTCACACTAATGACTGTTGCAGCATCCCTATGGTCACGTGATTTACATTTGGATGCTTGACAATTGGTTCATATTAATGACATTTGTATTATCCCGGGATCGTGTGATTTCTGTTTTGCAACTTTCTGACAAGCAAAGACAATGGGGAAACCAGATTCACTTAACAACCGTGTTACTAATTTAACAACTGCAGTGATTCACTTAGCAAAGGTGGCAAGAGAAGTCTTAAAATGGGACAAAACTCACTTAACAAATTTCTCACTTAGCAACATAAATTTTGGTCTCGATTGTGGTTATAAGTCGAGGTTGCAAAAAGTGGTCACATGACCCCAGGACACTGCAGCTGTCATAAATGTGATTTAGTTGCCAAATGTAAATCACATGACTATGGGAAAGTTGCAGCGGTCTTAAGTTTGAAAAATGGTTATTTCTTTCAGTGCCATTGTAATTTTAAATGGTCATTAAAATGAACTGTTGTAAGTCGAGGACTACCTGTACTGACAAATTCAGACTGAACAGAAAAGTTTAAATTTTTTGGCTTTGACATACTGTACAAGTTACTGAACCCACAGCAGTATCTAGCAGCGGTGAAATCCTCTGAAGTCTGCTATTAGTTTTGTGAGTATGCTACCGAGCGTGTGCAGCACTAAAAAAGGAACATTTTGAAACCTTCCAAGTCTGCAAAGGTAAGTAGAACAGCAAAGGGGGGAAATCCGCTGTGCCACACAATTTAGATTAGCTAGAAAGCAGGAAATCCAACGATTTTAACTAATATAAATCATGCGTCACAGCTGATCATCGGAAATACAGGTTCACCCGAACCCGTAGCATATTTTTTACTACCGGTTCGCCACAACCAGTCCGAACCAGTAGCATTTCACCCCTGGTATCTAGTATTGTTGAAAGATTTAATTTGAATTATAGCTTGCTGGCTGCAGAGTTTGCAAATTAGGTAAACCTTGGCAGACATTGTTTCATCATGCACAAACCACTGGTAGTTAGCTTCCTGGAACTGAATTCAACAAAACAGCCTTGTAAGGAGGGGCCTTCCAACATTTCTATGTGCTATTGAATTGTGCCTTCCCAATATCCACTGCCTTGATTTATTCCCTAATACAATCTGCCAGTTATAAAACAGTTCCTAAATAGGAATGAGTATCTAGAAAATTAAGATTTATTCTTGAGTCTGAAGTGAAGCTTGAAAATCACATGTCCCAAGAATTCAGAGATTCTTCTTGCTGATGAGCATTTCAATAAAAGGAACAGACTTTCTTCGTTGGTAAAAAAAATATTAATTGGTTCTTCACAATAAATTCATGAAGTTTATGATAATCTTAGAAACAGAGAAACTGTTTCCAAATCCTTAATTCAAAGTCTTTCCCCTGTTTTTTTCCCAGTGTCCAGCATTCATAAGCCTACATTAACAATGGAAAATCGAAGTTCCTGCCCCTATGTAGGTTGGCTTTGTTCATGCTTGGGGGGGGGGGGTATTTTTATTGCTCCCATCCTTTTGTGGATTAGCCTTAATTTCAATCTTAATGAGTGACCCTACCAGGACCTCCTCCTCCCATTGTTGTTTTTTGTTTGTTGTTTACATTTATACCCCGCCCTTCTCCGAAGATTCAGGGCGGCTTGCAGTGTATAAGGCAATAGTCTCATTCTATTTGTATATTTTTACAAAGTCAACTTATTGCCCCCCCAACAATCTGGGTCACAATCTTGCTTTCAAGGCCATTGCAACTACCATTATTTTAAAATTGTAGCACAAATAGAAGCTGAGAAAATTAAGAAACAATACCCAAGATTAATTTATGATATTATTAGCTCCAATTCACCAAACTATAAATGGAAAGTAATCACTGACTGATTGAATTATTAGTCAGTGATTTATTTGTTGGCATTACTCATGAAACATTCAGCATTGCTGAAAAAGTAAAGGTAATTTCTGCTATCAGTAGAGGCAATGTCTGCATGAACCTGGCTGTAGCTAAAATGATATGTCTTATATTCACTAGAAGAAACCGTTATGCATAATCATATTGAAATTATGCTTCTTTATTATTCATATTATGCATATTTATCGTTAGCATAATCAAGACAATTTTTTAGAAAGTCAGAGACAATATCATGTCTGACCAATATGCACACATTTATTTGATAACAATCAGAGCATTCTGAGTGACAAATTCTAGAACATGTCAATAGTCTCAATAACTATTCTGTTTCTTTTGTTTCTATAATAGCTATTCTTGTCCAGTCCATGGACTGGCATCAGTCTGCAGCACGCCAGCAACTGGGCCGCACAAACAAGCGAAATCCCATCCGCAGGATGCACGTAGCGCATCCAAAACCATGCCCCCTCTGATCTGCGGAAACCCCTTGCTCCACAGAATCAGTCCCTGGTGCCCAAAATGTTGGGGGCCGCTGTTCTAAATTGTTCGTGGAGAATCCCAATTGATAAAAATCAGGTTGTAGGAACTTACCTCTACTATGAACCATCTTTCCTCAGCTACCAGTGTCAACGGAGAAACAAATTTTCCTTTTTTATAATAAAATCTATCAGGGATATCTTCTTTCCTATAGACTGTCATATGTGGCACATTTTTCAGTTTGTTATATATCTGCAAAAGAATAAAAGCAGTGAAATTGCTTTCAGCATACAAAATTATTCCACACCAAAGTGAATGATCATACTGAAAATCAAACCACTTGTCAAGAAGATTTTCCTTTAAATACTCCTACTTTTGCTTCTTGCAGTCTATTAGGAAAAATTCCCAACAATAAACAGATAAAAGGTCAGACATTAGAGGGTAGGAAGTTTGATTTTCTTCTGCTCTTCTTTTTGTGACTTTTATAGCACAAAGTCTTCAAAAACAGATTCAAAACACCTTATATGATTAAAAATAATGACAGAAATTTCAAGTTGGAAAAAGGCTGTTTAATTTTGCTGGAACTGTTTTGATGCTATATTGACCATACTGGAACTATGCCAATCTCAAAATTGCCCTGGTTGTATTGAGCTTGGAGGCATTTAAAATGACCTAAACAGCCATTTTAAACTCAGATCAGGATGTTTTAAGCTGCAAATTAGAGGTCTGCTTGGAGGCATTTAAAATGACCCAAACAGCCATTTTAAACTCAGATCAGGATGTTTTAAGCTGCAAATTAGAGGTCTGCATTAAACATGTTTTGCATACTACTAATATTAAAAATACTAGTAGTATGCAAAAGCGCCAAAGAATTGAGCGCCAAAGAATTGAGGCCTTTGAAATATGGTGCTGGAGAAGACTCCTTGGGACTGCAAGGCGATCAAACCGGTCAGTCCTAGAGGAGATCAATCCTGACTGCTCTTTAGAAGGCCAGATTCTGAAGATGAAACACAAATACTTTGGCCACGTAATGAGAAGGAAGGACTCACTGGAGAAGAGCATAATGCTGGGAAAGATTGAGGGCAAAAGAAGAAGGGAAGACAGAGAATGAGGTGGCTGGATGGAGTCACTGAAGCAGTCGGCGTGAGCTTAAATGGACTCCAGAGGATGGTAGAGGACAGGAAAGCCTAGAAGAACATTGTCCATGGGGCCGTGATAGGTCAGACATGACTTCACAACTACCAACAACAACAACAAGTATTAAGAATGAAGGATTTTAATACTCAGAACAAAAGTAATTCTTGTTTAATAGGAACCTTGCCTTGGAAAATTGCTGACTATTCTGAGAAATCTTGGAAGATAGAAAGTTTGGTATGGTGGTTAATGCACCAGGCTAAAAAGCAGGAGACCATGAGTTCTAGTCACACTTTAACCATGAAAGTCAGCTGGTGACTTTGGGCCAGTAACTTCCTCTCTCACCTCACAGGGTTGTTGTCATGGGGAAAAAGATGTGTTGGATATGTTCACCACCTTGAGTTATTTGTAAAAATAATAAACGGGGATACAAATGAATAAATGGTGCCATCTTAGGTTTTTGGTAGTCCCAGGCAACTTAGTTGAGTTCTTGGAAATTATTACATCTCACCAAACTCTTTGCAATATAAGAGAATATACAAGTAGTCCTTGACTTACAACAGTTCATTTAGTGATTCTTCAAAGTTACATTAGCACTGAAAAAAGTGACTTTTGACCATTATTCATTGCCGCATCTGCATGGTCACATGATCAAAATCTAGATGCTTAGCAATTGACTCATATTTATGACCGTTGCAGTGTCCCAGGGTCATGTGATCACCTTCTGAAAAGCAAAGTCAGTGAGGAAGTCAAATTCACTTAACAGCCATGTGACTAACTTAACAAATGCAGTGATTCACTTAACAACTGTGGAAGAAAAGTCATAAAATGGGGCAAAACTCACTTAATAAATGTCTCACTTAGCAACAAAAATTTTGGGCTCAATTGTGGTCGTAAGTCGAGGACTACCTGCAGTGGTGGGATTCAGCCAGTTCGCACCACTTTGGGAGAACCGGTTGTTAACTTTCTGAGCAGTTTGGTGAACTGGTTATCAGAAGAAATCATTAAGGCAGAAAACCGGTTGTTGAATTATTTGAATCCAACCACTGACTACCTGTTGACTGTAGTTCAGTGCACTTATGATTACCTCCTTAAGAAATAAAATGCCTGCAATCAAATAACCAGGCTCAGAGTACATCAAGGATTCCAAGCTGTTTATATAAAGATAAAGGGAAAAGGGAGATCGGTGTTCTTTGTGACTGACACTTTAACTTCAAACCTAGTTAAAGATCTTCTTTTTTCCAGTGACAGTATTTTGGAGGAACAGGTTGGGGATTTCAGTGGGAAAGAAAAAGAACAAGCTCACTACTTTTCAAGTTTTGTAACATACATAACCATTTTTTTGCAAGAAATCTAGCTTGGAGTACCTTGACAATCTTTGCTACTTTCATACAAATTGACAAACTATAGATCAGCAAACCAACCAGTTAAAAATATGTACCATGTAAAATCTATTTATCTCTATTCTATGCTATAGTAAACCAATGTAAAGCTTCATAATAATTCCAATAGTTTGATGGAAATCCCAAATTCCAAAGGAAATCCATAGAAATGTATGGTTCTCTGTTTATTCAAGGTGATGATATATGCCTTCTTATACTTGCTGAAAAGAACAGAAAACAAGCACATGGCTGCAGACATCCCTGCTGAAAAGTGTGGATGTTTTTGAAGATTAGCCACACCCAGAGAAATTGTTCATGAGCCATGCCGTTCTGTCTCTGGCTCTTATAGACATAGGTGAAACAGAAGAGATGGACAATGTAGTGGTACATCTTTCTTTCAAATAAAGGGGTATTTTTTTATGTTAGACAATTTTAATTAGTTAGTAGTTTTTGTTTATTTTGGCACTTCCTTTTTTTGAAATAAGTAAAATAAATCTATGTCTAATGCAGTGCAGTGGTGGAATTCAATTTTTTTTATTACCGGTTCTGTGGGCATGGCTTTGTGAGTGTGGCAAGAAAAGGATACTGCAAAATCTCCATTCCCTCCCCACTTTGGGCCAGCCAGAGGTGGTATTTGCTGGTTCTCTGAACTACTCAAAATTTCTGCTACCCGTTCTCCAGAACCTGCTGAATAGCATCCCTGATCTAATGTCTCCATACATGTTTGCCTATGTGTGTGTTGTGTGTATGCATATATTTGTGTATGGATGTGTGTGAGAGATCTACTCATTTCAGTTTTGGGAAGAATTTCAGGATTGATTTCAATTGAAATTTGATATTATGGAAAAGTTGGACTTTGTGTCTGAGTTGATTTTTTTTGCCCAGCTACCCTTCTCTTATCAAGATCATCTTAAATTCAGAGATTCTTCCTTCTGGATAAATACAGTATGAACAGTTTACAGTATATTCCTATGAAGATAAGTAAGAAGATACACCTCTCTGTCATTAATGTGGAAAATATGAAAATGAAGATTCCTGGCGTTCTTTCCACATTCCTGTCCTTTGCAGAACATACTGGACTGTTTGTGAATGCATAAACCTATCAAGACAACTTGGCATATTAAGCACATCAACAAATAGCCTAAACTACATTAAGAAAAACAAAATGTTGCTGTTCTTGCCTCATTTTCCTTGCCTTTCTCTGGCCAGAGGCTTACAACTGGCCCTCGGTCCTTCACTTTAATAACATCACTCATGTTGATGCACTTTTTCAGTTCAATCACTTTATCCATCCAGTCAATATCAGTCATCCCATGATCAGAAAAGAAAACAACATTTAAATCATTCTGCAAATTCTTGTCCTGTCAAGAAAGGTAAAAGAAAATAATTGCAGCATGAAAAGGAGACCGTTTGCTCTCTCTTTTTTTTCCAGCTAACAATTTTGCTAATAGTTGCCATGGTGCTGTTAGGCAGAAATGCATAGAAGGCCAGCTATGTTGATGGCATTCAAACAGATGATTTCAGAAGCCTCATCATTTTTCACTTGATCTGAAAATTTGAAATCTGAGGAATGAAATCAGGGGAATCAGAGGAATGCTTTGGAAGGACAAGTTGTGCTTCCAAAACTTGAAGCAAAGTTTTCTCTTAGTCCTATTCAATTGACAAAATATAAGGAGGCAGAGAAACTGTTCACCCATCGTTTTCTTTGACAGCACCTTTGGTTACACTTATTATTAATTAATTAATTAGATTTATTTGCCACTCATCTCACCTTGATAATTAAGAATTAATTAATAAGAATTAAGACTATTATATCATTTCCTCCAGTTAAGTATTCCCAGGTAACAGAGATTTTGGACACAAAATTTGTGATTCTGGAAACTTGGGGATCTTTATGTAGGAACTTTTAACATGAAAAAAGTCACACATGCAAGCCAATAGCCTTCACTTTATTACCACATTTTTGGTATGTTCCATTTCTGCTTTCTCAAGTTGATTTTGGGGGGATAATGAACCTCCCCCATTCATTTTCAGTTTCTAGCAAAACATGGATCTCGCCATGCCTGCTTCTGCACGCACATTACTAAGTTGTATAGCATATGGTACTGAAGGAGTGTATACAGTTTGTGCTACCATAATAATTTCACAAATGTGAAGACCTTTCCCAAAGGCAAAATCTTCAGCGAAGGACTGCAAAAAATCACATGAGAATGATCACTTAGAAAATTTCCATTAAAATATTCTGAGTATGGGATCTCATGGAGATTCACTGGCTTGGGAAAACTCCACTGACTGAATGTAGCATCTTGGGATATGCATGTTCCTTAATATTCAGAATAGAAGCAGTAAGTAACCTATGAAGTAGTCTTTACTGAATAATTGCAAATATTTAATAAAAAAGTTGAAGAGAATAAAAGAAATATCTTTAAAAGGATATTGTAGCTTCCAAGTGACAGAAACCTTGATAAGCTTAGACATCCTGAGCAAAACGTTATCCACCGCTTTTACAGCATTCTTCCTCTGATAAGATGAAGGGCCGAAACGATGACCTTCTACATCAATCCGTTCATAGTATATGGCTGCCATATCAGCTGCACCATTGCTGTAATAGGTACATAACCACCAAAGAATTAAATGTAACAAAAACTTACTTCTAGAGTGCATTTTCAACCTGATCTGAATTTTTTTCCTGCTATCTTGGCATGTTTTCTAAGAGAAGAGTTAGCAAGGGGATCCCTTGTTCGCGTAATTCTTCTTGTTTTATTTTCAGTCTAAAATAAGCCTACGTGGGCATCCCAGTTCTAACCACACAGCTTCTTCCCCACTTCTTCATTAGTTAATTGGCATTTTTATTCTTATGGGTGATTCTTTTAAATCAGTTCTGATGAATCAGTTGTCCTACAGAAGCAATTGAACTTTATTGTGTTCCTGACTTTGGCTCTTCTGAAGGAGGTTTCCAAGAATTATAATTTAAGCATTTTTGGGAGGTAAAAGTTTCCTCTCCACTATTTTATTTTTTATTTTATTTATTTAATTTTTTTATTACTTTTTTGCAACAAACAAACAACAAAAAAAAGAAAATACATTATTACACCCTTGTGCTATACATAAAAAAAGGAAGATTTGGGTCTTCGGATATATCCTCACGATCGCCAAAATCCACGTTCTCGAGGTACAGGTACCGAAGCGTCCAATGTTCCAAGCGCAAAGTCCACAAAAGGTTTCCAAGTCTTCCAGAAAATATCTTCTTTATACACACCACTTCTAATTTTAATATCACATGTCATTTTATCATTTAAAGCTAATTTCCACATTTCAGAATTCCACTCTTCTATTCTAAAAATCACATCTAGTTTCCAATATCTAGCTATTATAATTCTACCTATTATAATCATAATTCTAATCAATTCTTTTTCATATTTTGTTAATTCTATTTCCTTAATTACCAACAATAATATAGTTTCCACTCTCAATGTTATTACTTTCCCCATCATTTCAAATATCATTTTCTCCAATTGTTGCCAAAACTTTTTAACCTTATCACATTTATACCACATATGTTCATAAGTCCCCAATTCCATCTCACATCTCCAACATTTTTTACCAATTTTTTTATCCATTTGTGACAATCTTACTGGGGTCAAATACCATTTCCAAACAACTTTATAATTGTGCTCTTTAATCCTTATAGATAAAGTTCTCATAATTCTACTATTCCAATTCACATTCCAATCTGACTCTGGTATTTCAATATTAAGATCTTTTTCCCAATTTGTCCTCATCACTCTTTGTAATTTTTCATCAGAATTTATAATCTTATAAACCCTACTAACGAGTCCCTTTAGCCCAATTTCATCTTTCATAATCCGAGATACTAAATATTCAAATTCAGTTTCACATCTATTTATCGAATAATTTTCCCTTAATTTTTTTGTCCATTTTTCTATCTGTATTTTTTCAAACCAACTTAACCCTAATTTTTCAATAATTTCTTTATTCCTCCTTTCATTTTCCATAACTTTTATCCAATCTCTAATAATTTCTATATTTTCCTCTTTAATCACTTCATTACGTTTTATATTATTTTTAATCGGCCAAATTCCAATTGTCTCCCCCAAAAAGATTATATCCGGAATTAAAATTTTAACAAATTTATTCCACATTTTACTTAATCCCTTTAACCAATAACTTCTAATTACACATTTTGAATTTGCTTTATCTAAAAACCACCTTGATCCAAATTTCTCTATATCCCTTAACTCTAAGTCTCTCCAATAGTTACCGTATATACTCGAGTATAAGCCGAGTTTTTCAGCACGTTTTTTGTGCTGAAAAGCGCCCCCTCGGCTTATACTCGAGTCTACGTCTTGATGTACTTCGGGAACCCCGCTTTGGGAGAGGCCAAGAGGCGGCGAGATCGTCGGCGGGATTTGCCCAAGGCTGAGCAGTTCGCGCGCGGACCTGAGCCAAGCCGGTCGCAGTCCAGCGAGCGGTGAAAGCGACATGCGGCGCCGCTCCGCTTTCACCGTTCGGCTGGACTGGGACCGCTTGCTCGGGTCCGCAGTAACTCCGCCAGGCTGTGCCGCCAAGAAACCATTTAAAAGCCCGCCAGGGCTTTCTTCTCCTCCGTGCTTCAAGTTGGGCTTTTAAATGGTTTCTTGGCGGCACAGCCTGGCGGAGTTACTGCGGACCCGAGCCAAGCCGGTCGCAGTCCAGCCGAGCGGTGAAAGCGGTGGCGCTCGGCATGTCGCTTTCACCGCTCGCTGACTGCGACCGCTTGCTCGGGTCCGCAGTAACTCCGCCAGGCTGTGCCGCCAAGAAACCATTTAAAAGCCCGCCAGGGCTTTCTTCTCCTCCGTGCTTCAGAAGTTGGGCTTTTAAATGGTTTCTTCGGCACAGCCTGGCGGAGTTACTGCGGACCCGAGCCAAGCCGGTCGCAGTCCAGCGAGCGGTGAAAGCGGGCGGCGCCGGCATGTCGCTTTCACCGTTCGGCTGGACTGCGACCGCTTGCTCGGGTCCGCAGTAACTCCGCCAGGCTGTGCCGAAGAAACCATTTAAAAGCCCGCCAGGGCTTTCTTTCTTCTCCTCCGTGCTTCAGAAGTTGGGCTTTTAAATGGTTTCTTGGCGGCACAGCCTGGCGGAGTTACTGCGGACCCGAGCCAAGCCGGTCGCAGTCCAGCGAGCGGTGAAAGCGACATGCGGCGCCGCTCCGCTTTCACCGTTCGGCTGGACTGCGACCCTTCGCGTAACTCCGCCAGGCTGTGCGCGAAGAAACCATTTAAAAGCCCGCCAGGGCTTTCTTTCTTCTCCTCCGTGCTTCAGAAGTTGGGCTTTTAAATGGTTTCTTCGGCACAGCCTGGCGGAGTTACTGCGGACCCGAGCAAGCCGGTCGCAGTCCAGCGAGCGGTGAAAGCGGTGGCGCTCGGCATGTCGCTTTCACCGTTCGGCTGGACTGGGACCGGCTGGCTCGTCGCGTAACTCCCGCCAGGCTGTGCCGCCAAGAAACCATTTAAAAGCCCGCCAGGGCTTTCTTCTCCTCCGTGCTTCAAGTTGGGCTTTTAAATGGTTTCTTGGCGGCACAGCCTGGCGGAGTTACTGCGGACCCGAGCCAAGCAGTCCAGCGAGCGGTGAAAGCGACATGCGGCGCCGCTCCGCTTTCACCGTTCGGCTGGACTGGGACCGGCAGCGGGTCAGGACTCCGCCAGGCTGTGCCGCCAAGAAACCATTTAAAAGCCCAACTTCTGAAGCGGAGGAGAGAAAGCCCTGGCGGGCTTTTAAATGGTTTCTTCACAGCCTGAGGAGGTGACCTTCAGGGGATGAAGAGGAGGAAACACACACACACAGCCGGTCGGACGGCGCGGTTCCTTTCTCTGCTCTCTCTCGCTCGTCAAAGGCGCTGGAAGGGGCGGAGGCGCGAAACAGCAGCAGGAGCAGCCGCTCGCCGCTTCCTCCTCCTCCTCCTCCTTTCGTGGCGGGCTGCTTCCAAGTCTGGAAATCTGTTTTGGGAAGTGGTGGTGCAGCGGCAGTTCAGCCCTGTCGGCCGGGGAAGGAGGCGGTGGATCGGATTCTCGCGCCACACGAAGTCGGCTGGAAAGCTTGCTGCTTCTTCTTCTTTTGCTTCTCTCCCCCACCCCTCTTTTCGGCTCTCTTGCAAGCGTTGCTGCAGCTCCTCGGCTCCTTTTCCCGGCGCCCCAGAAGGCTCGAGCCTCTGCTGCCGATTGAATACTAAAATAAAATAAAAGCGGAGAAGAGCAGGCGCCGCTTTTGGTGTCCGCGTCCTGTCGCCGCCCGGCAGGACGCGTTTAAAAGGCGGGGAGTTGAAAAGAGGCTGCCTCTTGGGTTACCTCAACATCCATTCCAGAGCCGCTAAAGGCGGCTGCTTGGCCCGCCCTGGTTGAGGCAGGCACAAAAAGGGTCCCTGGTGACCCAGAATTCATCCTAGCCCCATTGACTGGCCTTTGACTCGATAGGATTTAGCTGACGGGATTGTTAAACAGCTCGCACCTTTCTTCTGGGAGAGAAGTCACTCTAATAAATATTGGGAGGTGTTTTCAAGGAAACATAGGGGTCCACCTTCTGCCCACAAGAAATGTAGGGAAATGCCACCATTCCCAGCCTTCTGAGCACATCAGCTTATCCTGGCAGAGGATGAGGAAAGTCGCATTTCAAAGCCTTTGGAAATCACCAGCTTGGAAAAAGCTAAATTATGTAGGGCTATTCAGCTACAACTTCGTGTTTAGGTTTTGTCTTTTGAGCGAGATAATGATAGCTAGCTAGCTAGCTAATTAGATAGATAGATAGATAGATAGATAGATAGATAGATAGATAGATAGATAGATAGATAGATAGATAGATAGATAGATAGATAGATAGATTAGAAAGAAAACAGAACAAAAAAACAGAATAATAGAGTTGGAAGGGACCTTGGAGGTCTTCTAGTCTAACCCCTGCTTACATGAAACCTTATACCACTTCAAATGCTTATCCAATATCTTCTTAAAAACTTCCAGTGTTAGAGCATTCACAACTTCTGGAGGCAAGTTGTTCCACTGGTTAATTGTTCTAACTGTCAGGAAATTTCTCCTTAGTTCTAGGTTGCTTCTCTCCTTGATTAGTTTCCACCCATGCTTCTTGTCCTGCCCTCAGGTGCTTTGGAGAATAGTTTGATTCCCCCTTCTTTGTGGCAGCCCCTGAGATATTGGAATGTTCCTATCATGTCACCCCTAAACTAGACATACCCAGTTCACATGCCCCGTGAGACGTCTTGCTTGCATGTCACACACACGCTCGCTGGGAAAAAAAAGGATGGAAGGAAGGAAGGAAGGAAGGATGGATTGATGGATGGGCGACCGCTTTGAGCGCAACCCTTCTCCCGCAACTAAGGGGGTCAATGTTTTCCCCAATCCTAGGGTGTGGGGAAACAGTCATTCTTTCTTCCCCCCTAGTCTCTCCCGAGATCGCACTGCAGCGCCCATCATCCCCAGCCGGCAATCTGAGCTCGTGCCATCGATGTGGTCCTTGAACTTCCCCCTCCTTGTTTCTAACCCAGCCTAGGATGGCGGCGTGGAGGGTATGGTGGTGGTAAAGCGACCAGGAGAAAGCTTTCGCTCTTTTCGAGAGGTCCTCTTGGAAGGCTGCCTTGGAAAGGGAAAGTGGGAGGGGCAGAGATTTCTCCTCAAGGTCCCCTTGGAAGGCTGGGTTGGAAAGGGAAAGTGGGAGGGGCAGAGATTTCTTCCTCTCGGGTCCCCTTGGAAGGCTGGGTTGGAAAGGGAAAGTGGGAGGGGCAGAGATTTCTTCCTCGGGTCCTTCTAGAGTCCTTGAGAAACTGATATCATACAAGGTTAATAAATTATACTCCTCCTCCTCATTGATGAGTTTTCATCCTGAAATTGATTGAAACATTGTACCATCATATGCTGCCATAGTATAGTGTTAACAACATCTGTAAAGATGATATATGAGCATGACACTAAGTTTTTCTATATTTCCCCTTTATTGAAAAACTTCCATCATGCTTCTTTCTGAAAACAAAGGTCATTATAATATACCTCATTATATATTTGATTTGATGATATTTCAGTTAATAAATACCATTTAAGGTGTTAAGCTTCCTTTCTTTTTCAGCAGCAAAGTGAATTACAACTTTAAAGAACTTTATTACTTTATATTCATTTATTTTAAGTATAGATTTTAGATTTTTAAACAAATATGTTTAGAGCTTTTATATCTTTCAAGTTATTCAAATTATCCCCTCAGCAGGTATATAATGGCATCCAATTCCAATATCATGTTGGGGGTTTTGGGCAAGGGAGGAGGAACGAGCACCACCTTTCGGCGCTGGCATTCCGATTTCCCTTTGTTTAGAGCTGGGAATCCTCCTTCCCCCTTTTGCACTTTTATTGTTTTTCGTTCAAATAAATATTCATGTTATTTTACTTGGCTCTATCTTTATTTTTTACATTGACCAGTAGCTGCCTCATTTCCCACCCTCGGCTTATACTCGAGTCAATAGTTTTTCCCAGTTTTTTGTGGTAAAATTAGGTGCCTCGGCTTATATTCGGGTCGGCTTATACTCGAGTATATACGGTATCTTCACCTTTAAATATTTTTACCACTATCCGGATACCATACGCACAGTAATAATTAAATAATTTGGGGATTCCTAATCCACCTTCCTTTTGATTTTGATACCACATTTTCTTCACTAATCTAGGTCTTTTGCCACCATTACAAAATTTATCCAATTTTTTCTGATATCCTTCAATATCTTTCTCTGTCAAATTTAGCGGTAGCATCTCGAATAAAAAGTTGAACTTGGGCAGCAACATCATCTTACACATTGCAATTCTACCAAACCAAGACAACTTTAACATTTTATATTTGTCTATCTTCTTCTCAATTTCATTAATCACCACATCATAATTAATTTTTTTCTCTCCACTATTTTAAACTTTTCATAGATTTTTCAAAGTGCCTGATTGTGCAGGTATCTGTTGGCGAGACCTTGCTTAAACACTTTTTGATGTTCAGATGAATCTGAACTGGGAAGGGAGAACCTGCTTCATGAAGTTACCTCTACTCCCCATCTTGAAGATCTAAACACACTGTTGTGGCATTACTTGAATATATTACTTGAATATACGCTATAGATTACTTGAATATATTACTTGTATATATTACTTGAATATATGCTATAGAGCACTGCACACCAGAACAACTAGACACAAGAACAGTTTTTTCCCAAAGGCCATCACTCTGCTAAACAAATAATTCCCTCAACACTGTCAAACTATTTACTAAATCTGCACTACTATTAACCTTCTCATCGTTCCCATCACCAATCTCTTTCCACTTATGACTATATGATTGTAACTTTGTTGCTGGTAATCCTTATAATTTATATTTATATTGATTGTTCCTGATTGCTTATTTGTACCCTATGATTATCATTAAGTGTTAAATTGTACCCTATGACCATCATTTGTGTTGTAAATGTTGTACCTTGATGAAGGTATCTTTTCTTTTAAGTACACTGAGCATATGCACCAAGACAAATTCCTTGTGTGTCCAATCACACTTGGCCAATAAAAAATGCTATTCTATTCTAAAAAAAATAATATTTAAATTAAGTCTTTTTCAAAGTCAGATCTGCAAAGTTATGGTTTATTCATGATTAGATCTCCAATCATGGATATCATCTACTTTCTGAAAGTAGTTCAAGGAATGGAAAAGATGTACCATACCACTAAAATCTTCTCCTTTGTACCAATTTCTTCATCTGTATTGCTTTATCATTCCTCATCTCCTATTTGGGTAATGGAGGAAAGCATGCAAAACAAATTCAAAGTATGCAAACTTCAAAAAATCGTATAGGGCAATTTTTTAAAACTTTAGTATATTGTCTCAATGCATAAAAGTTTGAAAGAAAATCTGGAAATGAAGGATGGTTTCTCCAGGTCACCTCTAATCAACCTCTAATTTCAAGTAACTGTATGAAGGTAAATCCTGTCTGATTATGTCTCTAATTAATCTCCAAAACTAGAACAATGGTATATAAAATGCCACTATTCTATCCGTATCAAAGTAATACATAAGGAAATGTTTCCAGAGATAAATGTTAATAGTACTGTGCTTACAGAAAACGTGACTATTTCATGTTGTCTTTTCTTAAAAGTACTAAGTAAAGCAATATGTATTAATTGTCCTTTGGCACTTTTTGTAATGGCATTGAGAAAAATTTATTTGCAAGTACAAGGCAGTAAGTTAACAATATTATGCAACATTTGCAATTCACAATCTAACTCTTGAAGTAACTTCTTTTGAGGTGAGGTGCTAGATTAAAAAAACGATTTGACTAAAATTTTTCAGTTCCCACAAAGTTTGAATAAGTCTTGCATGTAGAATAGGACTCGTCATCAGGCAAAATAAGGCAATGGCCTCATTAACCAAATCAATAGCACAATACAAACCCCTTGATTTTCATTTATTAGAGCAAAATCCATGTAACTTCAGCTGCTTAATTTTCAAGTCACTGTTTGGATGTAAAGAATTGCGGCTCCCTATCTTGATTAGAGATTCTGTCAGTTTTTGGCTGAAAATTACCCCTCTCTATTCACCTTTAAAGTGAACCTTGCAACCGGAAAGAGAATGTCTGAAAGCAAATCTTGCAAGAGAGATTTTCAGCATGATGTCCTAATTTAGACTGGAAGCATGTTTTCAATTTAAGTCTCACCACTGTTATTTATCCAAAATAAAACCAGACAGTTTCAGCATGAGTTATATGATGTCTAATTTGGTCTGACAGTGATGCTGTTATACAATTTTCAGTCTTCTCATTGTCCTTTATTTTTGTTCATATGCAACTCATACTGAATCAAACTACATCTCAGTTTCCCAATGTTTGTATGTTAGCTGGGTATATTAGCATACTAAACAAAATGTCTTTTAAGGTTCATAAGAACAGTGACTTTGTCAAGTAAACATAACAAGAAAAGTTCCACAATGAAGATTTTTTGCATTTTTTCCATTAATTTTTTCCTCTACCACCAAACAATACTATATGGAAAATGTTATGTATTAACAGTTGTACCTTTAAATATTTGAGCGGGAAATCAGCACGTTGCTGATTGGACGAAGCCTCCAGCAGAACTGTATAAAAGGAGAGGTTTTTCCCCCAGCCTGTTGCTGGGTTCACCCTATATTAAAGAGCTGTTGTCACTACCCTGGTCTCCAGCCTCGTTACTTCCCGAACTTAACATTGGCGACGAAGGTGGGATCTCGAGGCTGAGGAGAACCAGAACCGAGCTGAAGCACGATAGACCCGAACCCAGCAAATCCAGGGCAGAAAAGGCGAGATGGCCAGTTACACTCCACCCGCACCGTTCGATCCGGCTAAGGAAAAATGGGGAACGTATATGACCCGTTTCGAAAGTTTCCTAGAAGCCAACGAACTGCACGGAGTTCCAGACAACCGAAAAAGGGCTTATTTCTTAAGCCACTGCGGTCCGGAGGTCATCGACATCGCGGAAGCCCTGGCAGAGCCAACGCCGTTGCAGTCGGTGTCGTGGCCAACTTTACAGACTTTGCTAAGGAACCGCCGCTGCGCCGTCAAATACGGCGGTTTGAATTCGAGAGCGAAGGCAGATGGAGGGCGAGTCTATCGGTGACTACATGGCCGCCCTGAGAAGAGCGTCCAAGGACTGCGGATACCGTGACCTAGACGAGGTGCTCCTCGAGCAACTCATCCGAGGGGTCAAAGACATCCGTTTACGGCGACGGCTGCTAGCAAAGAGCAACCTAACGCTGGCCAACGCTCTGGACGAAGCCAGAGCACATGAAATGTCATCCCAAGCGGCAGAGACGCTACAGAAGCCGGTTCCACAAAGGCGGCCAAGGCAACGGTGCACCAGGAGGAGGTTCAGACCGAATCCGACGGTGAAGACGAGGAAGGGTCTGCCGCGAAAACGCGACAAAGGGGACCGAGACGAATGCGGAAGCTGCGGGGTCAACATCAGCGCCAACGCTGCAAATTTAAAGATGCGACATGTCGGCGGTGTGGGAAGAAAGGGCACCTAGCTCAAGTTTGTCGAGCGCCCAACCTTCCCGCCGAAAATTCAAATCGGCCAATCAGAGCGCGGAATCGGCAAGGCGACCGCGATTGGCTCAAACAAAAAGGCGCGGATTCCAACCAAACAACGGTGGTCATAGGCGCGCCTCGACCAAAGTGGAGAAGAAGATCTTCACCAGGCCAAAAATAGAGGAGTGCGGTGCGGCTTGAAGTGGACACGGGATCAGCGATCACCATCATGTCCTGGGACACTTTGGCGAAGTCGCTGCCGTCCGTCGCGAAGCGCCACCTGCAAGCACAACGACTACGAGTCCACGACTACCAGGGGAATCGCATCCCTGTTCGAGGGACCACCTCCGTCCGAGTCGAGTTCCGCCCTCACAAGAAGACCCTGCCCATCACGATCGTCGAAGGAACTCTGCCCAGTCTGTTGGGACTAGACTGGTTTCGTGCCCTGGGCATGGGAGTGACTGGCATCTACAGAAGTGACTGCAATTTGAAAGACATTCTCTTTAACGAGTTCGAAGATGTCTTCAAGGACTGCCTGGGCAAGTACAAGGGGACCCCTATTTCCTTCAACCTAGACCCCCAGGTAGCACCCATTAGGCTTAAGGCGAGGAGAGTCCCTTTTGCCCTAAAACCAAAAATCGATAAGGAGCTGGACAAGCTCATAAATCAGGGGATTTTGGTGCCAGTCGATCACGCAAAGTGGGAGACGCCAATCGTCACCCCCATCAAACCGGACGGGTCAATTAGAATTTGCGCTGACTACAAGGCGACGCTTAACAAAGCCTTACAGAAAAGCGCGTACCCGGTTCCCGTAGTGCAACATTTATTGCACTCTTTGGGGCAAGGGCAAGTCTTTGCAAAGTTAGACTTGGCCCAAGCCTACCAATAACTGCCAGTAGACGCCCGCACAGCTGAAGCCCAAACGATTGTGACACACAGGGGGGCCTTCAAGTGCACCCGATTGCAATTTGGGGTTAGTGTGGCACCAGGGCTGTTCCAAAACCTGATGGAACGACTACTGCAAGGGCTCCCAGGGTAGTTCCTACTTGATGATGTCCTAATTTCAGGGAAAACATGGAGGAATTGGGAGGCGGTTAAGAAAGGTCTTGAGCATTTTCCGGACAGCGGTTAAAAGTCAAGACAAATAAATGCCAGATAGGGGTCGAATCGGTCGATTTCTTGGGCTACCGGATAGACAAGAAAGGAATTCACCCTACTGAGAGCAAGGTTAAGGCAATTAGAAGGCTCCAGCGCCCAAAAACAAAGCAGAGCTGCAGGCATTCCTGGATTGGTTAATTTTACGCGGTCTTTTTAAAGAACAAAGCAACTGCTATGGAACCGCTGCATAGGCTCTTAGGGAAAAATACTGTTTGGTCTTGGGGAAAGTCAGAAAATAGGGCTTTTGAAGCAGTAAAGAACCTGCTCTCAAGTGATAGCCTGCTCATCCAATATCACGACTCATTACCCCTAGTGCTGGTTTGCGATGCATCCCCTTATGGGGTGGGGGCTGTACTCAGCCATAGACTTCCAAACGGCACAGAAGCCCCTATAGCGTTCTACTCTAGAACGATGTCCTCCCCAGAGAGGAACTACAGCCAATTAGACAAAGAAGCACTAGCCATTGTATCAGGGGTCAAAAAATTCCATGAGTATGTCTTTGGGCGGAATTTTGAAATCGTGACTGACCACAGACCGCTACTAGGATTACTGGCTGGCGACCGCCCAACGCCTGTGGCACTTTCGCCACGCTTGACCCGATGGACTATATTCTTAGCCGCTTATTCATACAAGCTGCAGCATCGACCAGGAAAAGAAGTGGGGCATGCAGACGCGTTAAGCCGATGCCCACTACCAGGGGCGATCAAGACCCCACTCCGGGACACCCATTCTCCTTATTGACTCGTTGGACTCTGGCCCAGTCACATCTAAGGAAGTGGCTCGGGCATCATACCGACATTGTGTTAAGGACTGTACTCGGTTGGGTACAGAGAGGGTGGCCATGCGCGGGCAACGGTTCAAAGAATTTGTTAAAAACGAGATGAGCTCTCGGCTCAAGGGGTGCCTGTTATGGGGTGATCGTGTAATAATTCCTGTTAAGTTAAGGGAAAGGTATTGGACCTCCACGAGGGTCACCCAGGCATCGTAAGGATGAAGGGTTAGCTAGAAGCTATGTATGGTGGCCACTCATGGACGCAGAGATTGCTGAGAGGGTAGGGAAATGCCAAGCTTGCCAAGAGTCCAGACCGCTACCCCAACAGCCCCAGTCAGAGAATGGGAAAAGCCCCAAGGGCCTTGGTCAAGAATCCACATTGACTTTGCTGGCCCTTTCACGCCAAACGTTCCTAGTGGTGGTGGACGATTTTCCAAATGGTTGGAGATCATACTCATGAAGTCCACCACGGCGAAGCAGTAATCGCAACCCTGCGCCACCTATTCGCAACTCACGGGTTGCCGGACACTCTGGTGTCCGACAATGGGCCCCACCACGGCAGCCCAGTTTGAAGAGTACCTGGCAGAGGAAGGCATCCGACATGCCCTCTCTGCGCCTTTCCACCCTGCGTCGAATGGCCTTGCAGAGCGTTCCGTCCGAGCGCTAAGGAGGCATTGTCCAGGCTCAAGCCAGGTGACTGGCAAACAAAATAGACTTTTTCCTAGCCGTCCAGCACAGAACCCCAAGCACAGCCACTGGAAAAGCCCAGCCGAATTGCTAATGGACGGAAACTCCGTGCCCACTTGACTGCTTGAACCCCATTACACACCCGAGGGTTACAAGGGGAACTAGAAAAGACAAGGAAATGAGCATAGGCGACCGGTGTGGGCCGAAACTATGGGGACGGCCCGAGTTGGGTCGCAGGACAAGTAACAAAGATAACAGGCCCAAAATCGACGTGGTAGAGCTACCAGACAACCGAGTGTGGCGCCACATAGATCAGTTAAGGAAACGAATAACTGACCAAACCAAACCAATAGAGGCAGGTAATGACCAATACCACTTTGAATCCACAGCTGACAATGACCCGGGAGGCGCAAGACTTAGCTGAGGTCCCAGAGTTCCAGCGACCATCAGGTCCCGAGGGAAGCAGCAGGAAAATTCCAAAATTAATCCAAGGCCGGATGGCCAAGAAAAGAGTCGGCCAATAATCCGGAGCCCGATGGCCCAGAGAAAGAGCTGGGAGGAGAAACAGCCCTCCGACCAGCTCAAAACACCACCCAGAACTGAACCGCGAGGTCAGAAAGAACTAGAGACGCCCAGGTTATTTGCGTGACTACGAAAAATAACATGTAAATAAATATGTAAATAGAGACAAAGTGTTTTCTGGGAGGGAGGAGTTATGTATAACAGTTGTACCTTTAAATATTTGAGCGGAAATCAGCACGCTGTTGATTGGACGAAGCCTCCAGCAGAACTGTATAAAAGGAGAGGTTTTTCCCCCAGCCTGTTGCTGGGTTCACCCTATATTAAAGAGCTGTTGTCACTACCCTGGTCTCCAGCCTCGTTACTTCCCGAACTTAACAGAAAATATGGAATATTTTATGCTATTATTAAACTGATATAACAAGATCATAATTTTTCATTTTTCTGTCAAGGAAATAATTAAAATGGTTTGATGGTTTTACCTTAAAGACTCAATGGCATTATTTACAGCATTGGAGAAATCGGCATCCGTTGGAACATTTTCATACGGTATACAATAGTTAGGTCGAATTCCAAGGATTTCAATTTCGCAGCCTAAGAAGAAACATTTCATTAGTTAAATCTTGCTTAAATTTTAAACCTAGATTGTGTGATATAAATTCAGGTTGTTTCTTGGATGGATTTTGGCTCTCAGACTGAAAGTTCATTAAAAAAAATGTAATGAGAATAGAAGAATTCATATTAAAATCATTAGTATAAATATTCACACTGAAAGATAACTATTGATGATCAATTGACAATCAAACCCATGTATCTGCATGTGCGCATATGTGCATGTTTGTCTATAAATAAAAAAAAATCTATAATACAACTTGATCTCTTTCCACTTATAACTGTATGACTGTAACTTTGTTGCTGGCAATCCTTATGATTTATATTGATATATTGACCATCAATTGTGTTGTAAATGTTGTACCTTGATGAAGGTATCTTTTCTTTAATGTACACTGAGACATATGCACCAAGACAAATTCCTTGTGTGTCCAATCACACTTGGCCAATAAAAATTCTATTCTATTCTATTCTATTCTATTCTATTCTATTCTATTCTATTCTATTCTATTCTATTCTATTCTATTTTTCATGATTTGGTGCTTATTTTATTTGAATTATCATTGCACTAAATAATAGATCATTAATTATAATTCATGAATTATAAGCAGATATCTCAAACTCTAAGAAGAAAGTACTAATTTCAATATCTTCACTCAAAGATGGAAGCAGATGCAGGTATTATGTGTCTATGTTGTACACACACACACACACACACACACACACACACACACACACCCCATCTTTGTCTTCAACTGAGTTCTACATGATCTCGAACAATTTCTGCTTTCTGTTAGAAGTAATGTTATTTGACAAAAATGGTTGTCAAATTAATTTTTCAAAAACTAACTGTAAGTCAAAGAACAGCTTTATCCAGTTCATTATTTTTTATAAAACGAATGTATCAGACTCTTGATTTATTTCCCCATACAGTCTTCTTAAAGCTGTTTGAACCAATACACTTTCTGACGCCACAATTCTTTTTCAACAAATATGTTACACTGAGACTTAGAAACTAGCAGCAACAATTTCAAAAGCGAAACATCAAGTATGGATAAGGAGACCCACCATATTAATATTTATTGGTGCTCTACTCACATAAAAAATACAAGAATTTAGTTTTTAATAATTCAGATGTTCTGAAATCATAGTGTTGTGATAATTATTTCCACGGCATACAGACAGATAAAATGGAATAAAAGAAAGTATAGAAAGTTTTGTAAACAGTTTGGATTTCATAAATTGGGGCAATTTGCTCCTCCTTTGAGGGTAGCAAATAGCCTTCAATCAAAGATTGGAGAGATATTGGTTAAAATAAAGAAACTATGGTTTGAAGAAAGTTGATTGCCAGCTTAGTTGATTTGAGTGTGGTTAGGGAAGGTTAAGACATAAAAAAATTCGTTCTTTTCTAAATTACAAAGAAACTACCGTGTTTCCCAAAACTAAGACCTCTCCGGATAATAAGCCCAATCGGGCTTTTCAGTGCATGTGTTAAAATAAGCCCCCCCCCCAAATAAGGCCCACATCAACTATTTACACCCATGCGTAGCTGGTCCTGCCATTTCCTCTGGTTGCTTGCTGTGCAAATAACAGGAGGTGAGGAGATGAGGCTGGAGGGGGGGAAAGGGGAGGATGTGCCATTCCCTCCCTGTTCTTTGCACAGGCTGAACAGCTGGCTGCCACTGCCCTGACATGTCCTGCTGCTGCCACTGCCTCATGGAGCAGGACTCTGCAAGGCTTGTGCCATAGCACACATGAACGGCAGCACTGCCGCAAGGTTTTACATTTCGGTGCAGCCATGAGCGGCAGGATGCCAGCTGTGCTGGTATGATGAAGCTCACGGCGGTGCTGCAGTTCTTGTGTGCAATGGCACAACAAGCCTTGCAGAGTCCTGCTCCACGAGGCAGCGGAGGTAGCAAGACACATCAGGGTAGTGGCGGCCAGCTGCTTGGCTGGCATGAAGAACAGAGAGGGGAGGCGGCGGCGGTGGCGACAATGAGACATGCAGTCCCATGCTTGTCGCATCCTCCACTCCCAAAATAATATGATAAACCCCCCCCCCCATAATAAGGCCAAGCCCTTATTTCGGCATTCAAAAGAAAATAAGACCCTGTCTTATTTTCGGGGAAACATGGTATTTCTAAAAATCTTTATTGTACCATATTGGGCCTGTCTGTTTCCCATGAAAAAACATGTTGAAAGGTGATAATCGTAACAGAAATGATTGATCATTACATTTATATTCAAATTTCAACTGCTCCATCAAAACAGTAGGCTTTAGATTTCATACTGACTTTTATGTTGCTTTTTCAGTGCCACGATCGAATCCTGAATTTTTTAAAAAAAAGTTATTTCAAATGCAGGGTCTGAAGTGCATTTTACAGAACAGCTTCTCATATACAACTCCCTACCTACATTTTGAAACAGTTCTCTTCTACATTCAAATCATCAGGAGCTCAAAATATTTCAAGACCAAAGTAGCAGCGTCTTGAATTGTACTAAATAATTTTACCTGAATAAAAGCTCTTCCATTCCTCTCACCTTAGAATGAAATGCATCCTTTCCTGTACCTTTATTGATTGGACTCTGAGACATGAATGAAACTCTCATCATTTTCAAATTAAATGTATAAACCCTAGTTTACTAACTGGGTGCTGGACGATGTAACTGAAATCTTTTAAAACTTCCCAGATACGTACAGAAAGTCTGGGGAAATGCTGTTATGATTTTGTAGAGAGAAGAAATGAATTAAGTGGGAATTTATTCCCACTGAAGAAGGGTCAAAAATTTAATTCAGGGACAGTGTTGTGACCCAGGTTCCTGGACCCGGACTCCTGGACTCGGATGATTCAGAAAGTGAGGGAGAAGACCTGGCCAGCCCTGCTTCTCTTGAGCCCTTTCCCTCCCTGGCACCCACTCAAAGGGAGGAGGAGGGGCCGGCAAAGCCTGATTCCATGGAGCCTCCTTCTGATTTGGCAACGCCCCAAGAACAGTTTTGGAGTGATGCAAGGTTACGAGAGATCGGCGCGCAGCAGCAGAAGAGTTGGGACAAAGCCAAGTCATAATTGTCATGCAGTGACATCTGCAGAGACTATAAATAGGAGGCGGGACTTCCTGGTTTTTTGTCTTGGACAAAGTAATGAATTTGGGCGGGCAATCTGTATCAACGGAGGGAAGAATATATTCGTGAGTAATTCTGGCCTTATCTATAATTTCCTTGTTATCTCCAGAAACTTGGCAGGCCCGTGGGTAGACGTATAGGACATTTATATATATGTAAATAAATCAGAAAAGGAGGCCTCTGACTGACTCTTTGCTGGGAGTATTGGGGAAGGAAACAGAACATTTTGTCCAAGACCTGACTAAAACATCTTCTACCAAAGATGGACCAGCAGCAGGTACAACAGCAGTTACAGCAGCTACAAGCAGCTAATCAACAGCTCCAGCAGCAAGTGGCTCACTTGGCAGGCCAACTTGCTGCCAGGAATGTGCCTGCAGGCCCCGGCCTCCCACTCCTCCTCCTCGTCGCAAGTGCCCGATAACCGTGCCGGATAAGTTTTCTGGGCAGCCTGAGATGTTCCTGACCTTCTTGGGACAGTGCCAGCTCTACATGGCTATGCGGCCAGAGGATTTCCCAGACGACCGGGCTAAGGTGGCCTTCGTGATTAACCTTCTTTCCGGCTCGGCTGCTCGATGGGCCACACCCCTCTTGCTCCAGGATAGCCCCCTGCTGGCGGACCAACAGCGTTTTTGGCAGCACCTGCGCACCATGTCGAGGACCCCGTTCGAATGCTGACGGCAACCAGGCGCCTTAAGGAACTCTGTCAAAGGAAATGCCCCCTGCCGGAGTACATCGCCGAATTTCGCCTTTTGTGCCAGGACTCTGACTGGAATGATGCAGCGCTGGTGGGCCAGCGTTCCAGGAGGGACTCTCAGAGGAATTGCAAGATGAGTTGGCCCGGTGGAGGCGCGCGACCTCGACAACTTGGTCCCCCTTTGTCTCCGACTCGATGCCCGTCTGCCTGCGGCGACCATCCCGTCGCACCTCGGGACCCGCGTCGACATCTGCACCCACTTCCTGCACCACCAGCACCCAGGGTCGCCCCGTTTGTAACCGCTGAAGAGCCCATAGAGTTGGGAGCAGGCCAGACTCGACAGCCCAGGAGCGGATCCGAGGCGCCAAGGAGGATTGTGCCTGTACTGTGGGCCCGGCCACCGCGCTTCTTGCCCCAGAAAGCGAAGTGGGGCACGCACGCCGTCCCGAATCACAGCGTGACCAATCGGAAGCGGGCAGGCCCGACCTCGGGAAACCCTAGGTCGGGCACGCATTGCCCCCACTGGACGCTATGCGGAAGTAGACTCTGGGCCCCTCGGCATCTGATTCTGGACACACGGATATGGTTGGGGAACCAGTCGGACGGGCTCCAGGCGCATGCGCTGGTGGACTCGGGCCACAACAAACTTTATGGACCAGGCCTTTGTGACCCAGTTTGCGGTCCCCGTGGTTCCGGTGGACCCTCCGATGCGGTAGAGACAATTGATGGGCGAGAACTGGTGTCCGCCCCATTAAATTCGCCACCCAGCCTTTGCGCCTGGCTATTGGGGACCATGAGGAGGCGATCCAGTTTTATGTCACGGCGGACCTTCATTTTCCTTGGTCCTTGGGATGGCCTGGCTGGACCCACGATCCTCAGGTGGCCTGGTCGCGGAACACCATCTCTTTCCCGAGTCTGCAGTGCCGATCATCCACCACACCTGTGCCGGCCAGAACGTCCCCACCGCTGCCATCACCTTGCCTCCTGAGCTGACGGACTTCGCCCGGCGTGTTCAGCGAGAAGGAGGCGGACGACTACCCCGCATCGCCCTCACGATTGCCCGTGGACCTTCTGCCCAACGCACCACTGCCTGTGGGACGCCTGTATTCCATGTCGGAGCCCGAGTTGGCCGCCTCAGGGACTTCCTGGACAAAAACCTGGCCCGAGGGTTCATCCGCCTTCAAAGTCCCTCTCGCCCCGGTCCTCTTCGTGAAGAAGAAGACAGGGACTTGCGCCTGTGCTGTGATTACCGCGGCTGCGCCATTACGATGCGGAATCGCTACCCCCGCCGCTCATCCCGGAGCTACTGGAGAGGTTGCGAGGCCACGATCTTCACCAAGCTCGATCTGGGGCCTACAACCTGGTGCGGATGCGAGAAGAGGCGAATGGAAGACGGCATTCGCACCCGACACGGACATTACGAATACACTGTCATGCCATTTGGGTTGACCAACGCTCCCGCCGTTTTCCAGCACTTCATGAACGACGTGTTCGAGACATGTTGGATCGGTTCGGTTATCTACCTCGACGACATCCTGATTTACTCCCGGTCCAGGAAAGCCACCTTCGACACGCCGGTCTGGTTCTGCAACGCTATGGAGCAACAACTCAATGCGGCTGAGAAATGCGTCTTCTTCCGGACTTCCATAGAATTCCTCGGGCATATCATCTCGCCCAAGGGCATAGCCATGGACCCATGTAAAGTAGAAGCTTTGTGTAGCTGGGAAGCCCTCGCCGGGTAAAGGATGTTCAGCGCCTGCTGGGCCGCCAACTACTACCGGACCTTCATCCCGGGCTTTGCCACACTGACGGCTCCACTTACCCAGCTCCTCAGGAAGAAGGTTGCGTTCCGGTGGGGTCCCCCGCAGCAAGAAGCATTCACAGCCCTCAAGAAAGCCTTCGTCACGGAACCCGTCCTGAGGCATCCCGACCCGCTCCGGCCTTTTGTGGTGGAAACGGACGCGTCCAATGTGGCTCTGGGGGCGGTGCTGCTACAGGCTCCGACGAATGGTGGCACACCTTTCCTGCACTTACTACTCGGAAACTCAATCCTTCCGAGCGCAACTACACTATCTGGGAAAAAGAGTTGCTGGCTATCAAGGCTGCATTCGAGGCTTGGCGACACCATCTGGAGGGGGCCCGACATCAGGTGGAGGTCCGAACGGACCATCGGAATCTCGAGCACCTCACCACAGCTCGGAAGTTGAACCAGCGGCAGATCCAGTGGTCATTGTTTTTTGCCCGGTTCAACTTCCGCGTGACCTACATTCCCAGCGGTCACAACCGGAGGGCGGATGCCCTGTCCCGCAAGCCAGAGTACCCCTGCGCCAAGGACCCCCTTCCTCCACGGACAGTGCTGCCGGCAGAAGCCTTGGCCGCAGCACGGGAGCCAGTGGACTTGCGGGCCCAGGTGCGAGAGGCGCAGCGCCAGGACACCTGGTCACAGCAAAGGAGAGCGGAGGTGGGCCCCACGTCTCCTTGGACCTTGGAGGAGGACTTACTCAAGTTTTGGGGGCGATTATATGTGCCCACAGGACCACTCCGAGCTCTCGTCATGACCCAGTGCCACGACAACCCTGCAGCAGGACATTTTGGGTTCTTCAAGACCCTCCACCTGGTGACACGGACCTTTTGGTGGCCCAGTGCGGCATGATATACATGCCTCACGTGACATCCTGCGTGCCGTGCCGGCAAGCCAAGACCGCCACGGGGCACCTCCCGGCTCCTCCAGCCCTTGCCGACACCCGACAGACCCTGGGGCGATCTCTATGGACTTCCTGACAGACCTGCCGCCGTCTCTGGGTTCACCACGGTGCTGGTGGTGGTGGACATGCTCACCAAGATGGCACACTTCATCCCATGCCGGACTGCCCACAGCCGCAAAACGGCCCGCCTCTTTCTGCAGCACATCTTCCGCCTCCATGGTCTACCGGACAGGGTGGTTTCGACCGCGGAGTTCAGTTCACAGCCCGCTTCTGGAAGAGCCTGATGGCGCTTGGAGGTGCAGGTGTGTCTGTCGTCATCGCACCATCCGGAGACCGACGGGTGCAGAGAAGGTCATCGGTATACTGGAACAGTATCTCCGTTGCTTCATCAACCAGCAACAGGACAACTGGGCCGACTACCTGTCCCTGGCGGAGTTTGCTTTAACAACTCTCAGCACACCTCTACTCAGATGACCCGTTCTTTGCCAATGTGGGTACCATCCGCTCTTCCCTCTGGCACCACCGACTCTCCTGTTCCCAAACGCAGACCTTCCTGACGGAATTGCATGCGGTCCAACAGTTGGTACGCCAGCAGCTGAATCGGGCAAAGGAGGACTACAAACGGTCCGCCGACCGCTCCCGACGGGCAACGCCCGCTGGCAGTTGGAGACCGGTGTGGCTCTCACCAAACACCTCCCGTCCGACCGCCCGGTAAAGAAGTTGGACCACCGATTCATCGCCCGTTCCCTGTCGAGGCAGTCATCAACCCGGTAGCCTACCGACTGACCCTGCCACGATCCATGCGGATCCACCCGTTTTCACCGGTCCCTTCTGGTTCCTGAGGCCACACCGAGTCCCCTTCGGTGCCCAACAGCACCCGCCACTGTCGCCGAGGACGGATCGGAGGAATACGAAGTCCACAGCGCACGAGACTCGCTGGCTGAAGGGTCGTTTCCAATATTTGATCGCGTGGAAGGGATACGGGACTGATTTCTCCTGGGTAGATGCCTCCACGCTCATGCCCCTGACCTGGTGCAGGCCTTCCATGAGCAGAACCCAGCCCGACCGCATCCCGATCGTCATCCCGGGGAAGGGCCCTGTGGTGAGGATAGTGTTGTGACCCAGGTTCCTGGACCCAGACTCCTGGACTCGGATGATTCAGAAAGTGAGGGAGAAGACCTGGCCAGCCCTGCTTCTCTTGAGCCCTTTCCTCCTGGCACCCACTCAAAGGGAGGAGGAGGCCGGCAAAGCCTGATTCCATGGAGCCTTCTGATTTGGCAACGCCCAAGAACAGTTTTGGAGTGACGCAAGGTTACGAGACGTGATCGGCGCAGCAGCGGAAGAGTTGGGACAAAGCCAAGTCATAATTGTCATGCAGTGACATCTGCAGAGACTATAAATAGGAGGCGGACTTCCTGGTTTTTGTCTTGGACAAAGTAATGAATTTAGGGCAATCTGTATCAACGGAGGGAAGAATATATTCGTGAGTAATTCTGGCCTTATCTGTAATTTCCTTGTATTCTCCAGAAACTTGGCAGGCCCGTGGGTAGATGTAGCCAGGACATTTATATATATGTAAATAAATCAGAAAAGGAGGCCTCTGACTGACTCTTTGCTGGGAGTATTGGGGGAAGGGAAACAGAACAGACAGCCACACTGGATGGGGGTAGGATTTAAAAAAAACATAGGGTACCATGTGATCACAGTTCCACCCCTTTTTACATAAATCATGTCGCAGGACACAGGATTTCAATGAGGTGGGTATAGCCACCATCAGAACTCTTTTTGACACCATCTGCATATGTCACTCGTTTAACTTCGATTAGACTAAGTATATTCATACTTTCTAAAACCTAAGTGATTGCATAATCATTTATAAATATGAGATTTAAAAAATCAACCCTTGGAGGAAAAATAACATATTTTAATCCCATTTTAGTAACTACAGTATTTGCACTGTTCCAAATAGTGGCCATATGCCAAATGCTGGATTTGTCATGTGACTTAAAGTCCCATATATTTTCAAACTAAGGTTTAGCATTTTAATGACTTGTTAATATGACCATCTTTAGTTCACCTGAACACACCTCTTGTGTTCAGCCACAGCCCCATCCTCAGCTGCTGTAAGTGTGAGCATTGTGCTATTTATACATTGTTGTAACAGCTACATCAATGTGTAAATTTAAGTTAAGGAATGTTCTCTTGTATAGCCTCATAGTCCGCAATGAACACTGTAAAAAAATGGTAAGTCTATGAACTTCTGTTCTTAGGTATCCAGTAGGTTTGACCTTCAAAAATATGCTAATGGACATTGTTTTGGCTGCTGTGAAATACTTTAATGAAACTTGGTACCAATTATTTCAAAAGTAATAATCATTATTTTTATCACTACTCCATTGCAGTACTGTTGGATACAATGATTTAAGTACCTTATTTAGCAGCAAACCTTTTAAATGAATTATTATATATTATTTAATTATTAAAACATATCCATGTTTGAATATTATCAATATTTAAATACAAATACCCTTTTTCATTATTCCATTTAATAAAGATAATATAAGCTTGTAATATAATATAAAAATAGAATAGAACAGAAAAGAACAGAATAGAATAGAATAGAATAGAATAGAATAGAATAGAATAGAATAGAATAGAATAGAATAGAATAGAATAGAATTATCACCAAAAGACACTATATTTGAATGGAATTGAGGAACAGGGTGGAAAAAGAGCTTGTAGAATATAAGTTTGTCATATTAAAGAAAAGAAGACCGGATTGACCTGTTCCTCTGTTTGTCAAAACTGAGCAAATCAATTTACATTGTCCTTTTATTCATTATTTATTGCTGCAACACTATCCATTGTGTTGAATTTCTTAATATGATGTTGTATAAAAGGCATGACTAAGTACACACACAGGAGATGATCTGAACTCTGTAGAATCAGAATGAAGCAATAACAGTCTTATTGCCTCACTCTATGGGTAGTCCTTAACTTATGACCCCAATTGAGCACATTTCTGTTGCTAAGTGAAACATTTGTTGTGAATTTTGCCCCATTTTGTGACCTTTCTTGCCTCAGTTATTAAGTGAATCACTTAAGTTGTTGTTAAGTAATGTTGTTAAGTGAATTTGGCTTCCCCATTTACTTTGCTTGTTAGATGGTTGCAAAAAAGGAACATCTGGCCCTGGGACACTGCAACCGCAACCGTCATAAGTATGAGTCAGTTGCCAAGAGTCTGAATTTTGATCATGTGACCATGGGCCTGCTGCAATAGTCGTAAGTGTGAAAAATGGTCATAAGTCATTTCCCCAGAACTTTGGTCACTAAATGAACTGTTGTAAGTTGAGGACTACCTATATGGCTATGCCAGCACCAACTTGGCCACTTAAATCAAACCCCATACATAGAAACAATGCAATGGCTAACAAAGAATTGGTCTAGCAAAAAACATTTGCTAGACTAATTCTTGAATACAGCTCGCCTGTCTGGAACCCATACCTCATATCGGACATTTATACAATTGAGAGTGTCCAGAAATATTTTACAAGAAGAGTTCTCCACTCCTCTGATCACAACAAAATACCTTATGCCACCAGACTTGAAATCCTGGGTTTATAAAATTTAGACCTCCGCCGCCTTCGACATGACCTGAGCTTAACTCATAGAATCAAGAGATGCAATCTACATAGACTTCTGCAAAGCTTTTGACTCAGTAGTAAACGATAAACTTCTCCTAAAACTAAAATCCTACGGCATTTCAGGACCTCTTCATAATTGGATAACTGCTTTCCTGTCAAACAGACAACAGGTGGTCAAAATTGGCAATGCTCTATCAAATCCTGTTCTTGTCAAAAGTGGTGTTCCTCAAGGCAGCGTTCTTGGACCAACACTCTTCATACTATACATAAATGATCTATGTGACCATATCTCAAGTTATTGTGTTCTCTTTGCTGACGATGTCAAACTACTTAACACCACCAACAATACTTAATTATTGAATTATAAGAATTAAAGAGGAATCAGAATTAAAGCTGCAGGCATGTTTTGACTGCACTGATTGGAATATTTTTAAAGATACCTCTGCAGACCTGGATGAACTCACAGATACTGTAACATCATATGTCAGCTTCTGTGAAGACCTATGTGTACCTACAAGGAACTTGCGAATACACAGTAACAACAAACCTTGGTTTACACCTAAACTTAAGCAGCTACAACATTCCAAAGAGGAAGCCTACAAAAAAGGTGATAAAATGCTGTACAATCAGGCCAGAAATGCACTAACAAGGGAGATAAGAGCAGCAAAAAGAAGCTACTCTGAAAAGCTAAAGAATCAGTTTTCAGCAAATGAACCAGCAAACATGTGGAAAACTCTTAAAAATATCACCGGCTATGGCAAACCTCCTTCCCAGGCTGAAGGTAATCAACAACTGGCAGATAACCTGAATGAGTTTTACTGCAGGTTTGAAAGGAAACTACAGCCACCCATCTCCACAACCCCTATCCAGACACACCAACAACAGCCAAGCCTCCTACAACTGACCCCATTTCATTGGGTTCACAACCCTAGTGATCACAGAAAAGGAAGTGCAGGACCTATTTCACAGACAAAAGCCAGGAAAAGCTCCAGGCTCAGACAAGATAACTCCTTCTTGCTTAAAAGTCTGTGCTGACCAATTGGCCCCATCTTCACCCATATTTTCAATAAATCACTAGAGATGTGTTATGTTCCTTCTTGCTTCAAACGCCTACCATCATCCCAGTGCCAAGAAGCCAACCATCAAGGAACTGAATGACTACAGACCAGTTGCTTTAACATCTGTAGTCATGAAAACCTTTGAAAGGCTAGTGCTTTCCTACTTGAAAACCATTACGGATCCGCTGTTAGACCCCTTGCAATTTGCATACCGAGCAAATAGATCAATATATTACTTGTATATATTACTTGAATATATTACTTGAATATATTACTTGTATATATTACTTGAATATATTACTTGAATATATTACTTGTATATATTACTTGAATATACGCTATAGATTACTTGAATATACGCTATAGATTACTTGAATATACGCTATAGATTACTTGAATATATTACTTGAATATACGCTATAGATTACTTGAATATACGCTATAGATTACTTGAATATACGCTATAGATTACTTGAATATATTACTTGTATATATTACTTGAATATATTACTTGAATATACGCTATAGATTACTTGAATATACGCTATAGATTACTTGAATATATTACTTGAATATATTACTTGAATATATTACTTGTATATATTACTTGAATATACGCTATAGATTACTTGAATATACGCTATAGATTACTTGAATATACGCTATAGATTACTTGAATATACGCTATAGATTACTTGAATATATTACTTGAATATACGCTATAGATTACTTGAATATATTACTTGAATATATTACTTGAATATACGCTATAGATTACTTGAATATATTACTTGAATATACGCTATAGATTACTTGAATATATTACTTGTATATATTACTTGAATATATTACTTGAATATATTACTTGAATATACGCTATAGATTACTTGAATATATTACTTGAATATACGCTATAGATTACTTGAATATATTACTTGTATATATTACTTGTATATATTACTTGAATATACGCTATAGATTACTTGAATATATTACTTGAATATACGCTATAGATTACTTGAATATACGCTATAGATTACTTGAATATACGCTATAGATTACTTGAATATATTACTTGAATATACGCTATAGATTACTTGAATATATTACTTGTATATATTACTTGTATATATTACTTGTATATATTACTTGAATATATTACTTGAATATATTACTTGTATATATTACTTGAATATACGCTATAGATTACTTGAATATATTACTTGTATATATTACTTGAATATATTACTTGAATATACGCTATAGATTACTTGAATATACGCTATAGATTACTTGAATATACGCTATAGATTACTTGAATATATTACTTGAATATACGCTATAGATTACTTGAATATACGCTATAGATTACTTGAATATACGCTATAGATTACTTGAATATACGCTATAGATTACTTGAATATACGCTATAGATTACTTGAATATATTACTTGAATATATTACTTGTATATATTACTTGAATATACGCTATAGATTACTTGAATATACGCTATAGATTACTTGAATATATTACTTGAATATACGCTATAGATTACTTGAATATACGCTATAGATTACTTGAATATACGCTATAGATTACTTGAATATACGCTATAGATTACTTGAATATATTACTTGTATATATTACTTGTATATATTACTTGTATATATTACTTGAATATATTACTTGAATATACGCTATAGATTACTTGAATATATTACTTGAATATACGCTATAGATTACTTGAATATATTACTTGAATATACGCTATAGATTACTTGAATATACGCTATAGATTACTTGAATATATTACTTGAATATACGCTATAGATTACTTGAATATATTACTTGTATATATTACTTGAATATATGCTATAGAGCACTGCACACCAGAACAACTAGACACAAGAACAGTTTTTTCCCGAAGGCCATCACTCTGCTAAACAAATAATTCCCTCAACACTGTCAGACTATTTACTGAATCTGCACTACTATTAATCGTTTCATAGTTCCCATCACCAATCTCTTTCCACTTATAACTGTATGACTGTAACTTTGTTGCTGGTAAACCTTATGATTTATATTCATATATTGACCATCAATTGTGTTGTAAATGTTGTACCTTGATGAACGTATCTTTTCTTTTATGTACACTGAGAGCATATGCACCAAGACAAATTCCTTGTGTGTTCAATCACACTTGGCCAATAAATTCTATTCTATTCTACTACTACCCTTCAAAAAGATCTTGACTTTGTATCTGATTGGTCTAAACTTGGCAACTCCAAATCTCAACCAGCAAATGCTCAGTCCTACATATTGGAAAAAAGAACCCAAACACTAAGTACAAGCTTGATGGACATTACCTTACAGATGACCCCCACCCTGTTAAAGACCTTGGAGTTTTCATATCAAATGATCTAAGTGCCAAAGCCCACTGCAACTACATAGCAAAAAAGGCTCTAAGAGTTGCAAACCTAATTTTGCGTAGCTTCTTTTCCAAAAATTCTACACTACTAACCAGAGCATATAAAACATTTGCTAGACCTATTCTTGAATACAGCTCACCTGTCTGATACACCACATCTCTGACATTAATACAATTGAACAAGTCCAGAAATATTTTACAAGAAGAGTTCTCCGCTCCTCCGTAGACAACAAAATACCGTATACCACCAGACTTGAAATCCTGGGATTAGAAAATTTAGAACTCGTCCGACTCCGACAAGACCTGTGTTTAACACATAGAATCATCTATTGCAATGTCCTTCCTGTTAAAGACTACTTCAGCTTCAATCACAATACAAGAGCAAACAATAGATTCGAACTTAATGTTAACCGCTTCAATCTTAGTTGCAGAAAATATGACTTTTGTAACAGAGTTGTTAATGCTTGGAATACACTACCTGACTCTGTGGTCTCTTCTCAAACTCCCAAAATCTTTAACCAAAAATTGTCTACCATAGACCTCACCCCATTCCTAAGAGGACTATAAGGGGCGTGCATAAGTGCACAAAAGTGCCTACCGTTCCTGTCCTATTGTTTCCTTTCATTGTATGTGCTTGTATATAATGTTGTGACAAAAAAAAAGGAATCATCTGTTACAACGTCCTTCCTATTGAAGACTACTTCAGCTTCAATTGCAACAATACACGAGCACACAATAGATTTAAGCTTAATGTGAACTGCTCCAATCTTGACTGCAGAAAATATGACTTCAGAAACAGAGTTGTTAATGCCTGGAATGTACTACCTGACTCTGTGGTCTCTTCCCAAAATCCCCAAAGCTTCAACGAAAAACTGTCTACTATTGACCTCACCCCATTCCTAAGAGGTATGTAAGGGGCGTGCATACCGTTCCTGTCCTAATGTTCCCTTTGATTGTATCCAATTTGTATGGTTATCACATACTTATGATTATATATATATATGCTTTACATATCATATAGTTATTTCATGCTTAAACTTATACATAATGTTGTGACAAATAAATAAATAAATAAATAAATAAAGTTTTCTCCAAGAAAAGTTGGTTTAAACTTGCCCCTCCCCCATAAGCTCCTTCCTCCTGTTCAATTTGCTGTGGAAGGACTTCAAACTGTTCAAGTGAAATTTGAAAGTGTGTGTGTCGAGGGGGGGGGATCTTTTGGGTTGAAGGAAGTGAAGGAACAAGCAGCAAAACTTTTTCTTTTCTTCTTTTCCTCTGATGAAAGCTTTCTGTTGGCAGAGGAAATCTAGATTCCACTCAGGCCCTATAATCCGACATATGCATTCGTATTTTGCTGATATTTTTGTACATGGTGATCCCCTATAGAAACTCCTATTAAAACACAAAGTATTCAGTTTCTCAGTTATCTGGAAAGAACTCTAAAACACCTCTAGGCTACAGGGAATACAAAGAATTCATAGAAAATGAATCTCTTATTTTTCTGCTATCCCTCTCTTAAGATTTTTTTTTTTGCATAGGGTTTACTGCCGTGTAGAACAGTCATCACACAATAGCAGGAATGTTTATTTTTTATTTTATTTTATTTTTCAAATTTATATACCGCCCTATCTCCCTAAGGACTCAGGGCGGTTCACAGGCAGTTAAAATACATATAAATACAAATTAAAAAACAACAATTAAAAAACTTATTCTATTGCCTAATTTAAAAACAATATAAATAATAAAAAAACCCTTAAAACCAATAACTTTAAAATCTAATCCAGTCCCGCGCAGATGAATAAGTGCGTTTTAAGCTCGCGACGAAAGGTTCGGAGGTCCGGAAGTGGCCGAAGTCCTGGGGGGAGTTCGTTCCAGAGGGTGGGAGCCCCCACAGAGAAGGCCCTTCCCCTGGGTGTCGCCAGACGGCACTGCCTAGCTGACGGCACCCTGAGGAGTCTCTCTGTGGGAGCGCACGGTCGGTGAGAGGTATTTGGAAGCAGTAGGCGGTCCCGTAAATAGCCCGGCCCTATGCCATGGAGCGCTTTAAAGATTGTCACCAACACCTTGAAGCGCACCCGAAGGCCACAGGTAGCCAGTGCAGTCTGCGAGGATAGGTGTAACACGGGGCTCCCTCTATCACCCGGGCCGCGTTCTGGACCAACTGAAGCCTCCGGATGCCCCTCAAGGGAGCCCCATGTAGAGAGCATTGCAGTAATCCAGGCGAGACGTCACGAGGCGTGAGTGACCGTGCATAAGGCATCCCGGTTCAGAAAGGCGCAACTGGCGCACCAGGCGAACCTGGTGAAAAGCTCTCCTGGAGACGGCCGTCAAATGGTCTTCAAAAGACAGCCGCTCATCCAGGAGAACGCCCAGATTGCGCACCCTCTCCATCGGGGCCAATGACTGCTTCCCCAACAGTCAGCCGAGGACTCAGCTGACTGTACCGGGATGCCGCATCCACAGCCACTCAGTCTTGGAGGATTGAGCTTGAGCCTGTTTCTCCCCATCCAGACCCGTGACGGCCTCCAAACACCGGGACAGCACTTCGATAGCTTCATTGGGGTGGCCCGTGTGAAAAGTACAGCTGGGTGTCATCAGCGACAGCTGGTACCTCACAAGCCACTGATGATCTCACCCAGCGGTTTACATAGATGTTGAACAGAAGGCGAGAATCGACCCCGCGGCACCCCACAAGTGAGGCGCCCGGGCCGACCTCTGCCCCTGTCAACACGCTGCGATCGTCGGAGAGATAGGAGGAGAACCACCGATAAACGGTGCCTCCCACTCCCAATCCCCCAACCGGCGCAGCAAGATACCATGGTCGATGGTATCGAAAGCCGCTGAGAGGTCTAATAGGACCAGGGCAGAGGAGCAACCCCTATCCCTGGCCCTCCAGAGATCATCCACCAACGCGACCAAAGCCGTCTCCGTGCTGTAACCGGGCCGGAAACCGGACTGGAACGGGTCTAGATAGACAGTTTCATCCAGGTGCAGAGGAAACTGATATGCCACCATACTCTCTACAACTAGTACTCTGATTGGAAATTATGTTGTAAAATGCTTATTGAAATCATTCCACGTTTTACACTGAGAATAGTTAATCATAAACATAGTCATGCAGGGGTGATTACAACGTATCATGCATCTATAATCTGCCACTAGGATTAGGGAGAATAGAATAACAGTATAACAGTATGAAGCATAAATTATCCAGAGAAATATATTATGCTTGGATATCTCATGATTTTTAAAGTACCGTATTTTTCAGACTATAAGACGCACCGGAGTATAAGACCCACCTTAGTTTTTGGGGAGGAAAATAAGAAAAAAGCTGATTGAGGGTGGATCGGCCTTCTGGAATACCCCCAATCAGCTGTTTCCAGAGGTGAACTTTAGCAACAGGTTCGTTGATTGTGAGCTCTGTGTCTTGCTTTTTTTCCCAGCCTCTCAAATCTCCATTTCAGCGGCTTTTTTCAGCCTCTCAAACCTCCAATTCAGAGGCTGGACAGGGCTATATTCAGACTACAAGACGCACCCAGATGTTCACCCTCTTTTTCGGGGTAAAAAGGTGCGTCTTATACTCCAAAAAATATGGTGCATCTTGTTCCTTTATATTAAACTTGAAGCAGTCTAACCTGAATATGTTTTTAAATCATTTTAAACAATGCCCTTCAATATACTTTGCAAATATAAGAAACAAAGAAAATAGTGACAGGAGAAGTGTATGTAATGAGCAAAATTGTTGATTAAAATAGGGAAGTCTCCATGGCTGAGAATAAAAGAGCAAAAGACTTTCCCCCAATATGTTATTGTCCAGAGTAGAGGTCTCCAACGTTGGCAACTTTATGACTTGTGGACTTCAACTCCTCAGCCAGCATGCAAGGAATTCTGGAAGTTGAAGTTCACAAGTCATAAAGTTGCCAAGGTTGGAGACCTCTGCTCCAGAGTATGTGGAAGAAAACTCCATAAGCTGTCTAACTTGTCATTGGCAAAAGTTATGATGACTAGGAAATTAAGAGAGCCAAAGTCCACTATTCTGGGAGGCCAAAAAGAAATGAATTGTTGGATTAAAGTAAAATAAAAAATCTTCAGGGCAAATATTGTTTTTTCTTTATATGAATGACTGAATAAAAAAAATGTTGTTATACCTTACAAAGAAATGTTTCCATTCAGAAAAGGGAAACCTACTTGCAAAAAGTTTTCTTACAGGCACACTAAACAGTCCTAGAGGAGATCAACCCTGACTGCTCTTTAGAAGGCCAGATTCTGAAGATGAAACTCAAATACTTTGGCACCTAATGAGAAGGAAGGACTCACTGGAGAAGAGCCTAATGCTGGGAAAGATTGAGGGCAAAAGAAGAAGGGGACGACAGAGAACGAGGTGGCTGGATGGAGTCACTGAAGCAGTAGGTGTGAGCTTAAATGGACTCCAGAGGATGGCAGAGGACAGGAAGGCCTGGAGGAATGTTGTCCATAGAATCGTGATGGGTCGGACACGACTTCGCAACTAACAACAACAAAACAGACACCGAAAAACAAATAGTTTCTTCAGTTATGATTTTGGGAACAAGGCTGAGCTGAATTTTGTTTCCATGACCTACCTTCCTTATAGAGATTATAACCTTATATCAGTATGGAACTTATTGTAAAGAGAATATACAATATTAGACAGTCAGCTGATGAGAATTTGGCAGTACTAACCGGGCCAATAGTACATAGAGACCTTCCTCTTGGCTTTTGTCATTGTGACCCATAAGGGCTCAGATCCATTCCACCAAAGAGGTAGGAGGCTGTCTGGGTTCATACCAATGTCAAAAGACAGATTTGTCACTGGATCCCACATATAGTTGCCTATCATTTGATGGACTTCACAGTGGAGACCTGGAAGAGAAAAAAAGTTGCTTTATACTGGTCACTTACTGTATGGCATCATAAAGAAATACAAGGTACAAAGAGAAATTATAGTAGGTTTTTATTTGCAGTACAATCTTGGCTTATTAATGAGCTATTATCAGCTACAAGGAATTCCACTAGACTCAATCAGTTAACAATCTTTCTGGTGGTTTTTTGGTTTTCTTGATGCACTGAAGATGTTACGTATTTGAGTAATGAAATATTTGCAAGAAAATAATCAATAATCCAAGCACCAAGGACTCCACAGTTCAACCCTGACTTACAAATATTTTCTTCTATTGGGGCCTTGTCTTTTTCTTAATTATAAATTATTTGCCTTAAAAAACTTTTATGCATGTTACTTATATTTTATGTTTTATTCCTATTTTTCAAACCACAATGTAAAACAATTATGTTGCAGAATTGCTCAGGAAATGTGCACTGTGCAAAAATTATGCTTTTTAAAAAAAAAATCCTGACAAGGATAAGCTTCGAGTTGTTTGTTTTCCTGATCTTAAAACACAATACCCATTCTTGTTTATAACTGATAATAGCAAACTACAGTGGCACTTGGATTAAGTGTTGGTGATTGAATAAATGTCCTCCATAGACAGAACAGCTTGTATGGTCTCACAGAAAAGGATCTACTACTGGTGCTCAATAAATGACTCCAGATATTTGTTTATATATTTATTAAGTTTAAGCCATCCCATGAGAACTCAAGGTAAATAGCATTTCCCTTTTCCATTTTCTCCATAAACTAAACCAGGGGTCTCCAACCTTGGTCCCTTTAAGACTTGTGGACTTCAACTTCCAGAGCAAAGCTGGCTGAGGGACTCTGGGAGTTGAAGTCCACAAGTCTTAAAGGGACCAAGGTTGGAGACCCCTGAACCAAACTGTGTATGAAATAGTTTACGTTGGGAGATAATTCCTGGTCCAGTCCCCAACATTTTCTTGTCCATCTGGGAAAGAATTTCAGCCTGCTGTTACTGCCTAGAGTCATAATGGTGAGAAGGGTGGCCATAACAATTGAATAAACCATATCAACCAAATGGAGAAAAACATATCAGTTGAATAAATTAGTAAATCAACCTGGATCCTCTCAAGCCTTAACATTTTAACTACTACACCACACTAGCTAAAACTTTAGCTGGTTTTGTTTTGCTAGGTGAATTGGCTCTTCTTCTTCTTTTTTTATTTGCATTTATATCCCGCCCTTCTCCGAAGACTCAGGGCGGCTTACACTATGTTAGCAATAGTCTTCATTCTATTTGTATATTTATATACAAAGTCAACTTATTGCCCCCAACGATCTGGGTCCTCATTTTACCTACCTTATAAAGGATGGAAGGCTGAGTCAACCTTGGGCCTGGTGGGACTAGAACCTGCAGTAATTGCAGGCAGCTGCTGTTAATAACAGACTGCATTAGCAGTCTGAGCCACAGAGGCCCATTCTTAAAAGAATGACCATACATTCTAAACTTAAATCCTTATAAAATATATCAAGAACAATCAGGAATATTCAGGCTGCTATGAGTTTCCTCTTGCAGATTCAACAGTGCAGGAAGTTATCCATCTTAGGGTTTTCTTATATCTTCAGCAATTTAAAATATGACATACTTCTATTATATAAATATAAATATATTATACTTTTATTACTTTTATTGAACTGCATCTTCTACTACCATACTCAGTTTTTCCATAAATAACAGTTTATCATGGGCAAAGCCAGTTTGGTGTAATGGTTAAAGCATCAGTTTAGAAACTGGGAAGCCATAGGTTCTATTCCTCCCTTAGGCACAAAGCCAGCTGGATAATCTTGGGCTATGGCAAACCACTTCCAAAGTCTTGGCAAGAATACCCATGATATTAGATAGAATCTAATATCTTAGAATCTACTCTGACTCTAAGGCACACATACACACTTGTGTCATGGGATAGTCATCTCAAGCTCCAGTACTAGAGAACCCACATTCTGGGAAGAAAGACATTTATACAGAAATCTATCCCTCCCTCATTTAATTTATTGAAATATTTACAAAGAAACATCATCTACCACAGTCATTACCCCTTAATTATTAAAAGAATTCCATTTAGAAACTCCCTCGTTCATATAAAATGGAGGAACAAACAAATTAATGATAGGTAATTCTTGTTTGCACAAAATGTAATACACACACACCAACACATTGTATTTGGAATTTGAATGGATGATGCTTTTATGTTTGTATGTCTTTAAAAAATAAAAAAAACTTCATTTAAAAAAAAAGAAACTCCCTCGTTCACATGCTTATTAACTCCAAAACCAGCTACATGAGTTGATGCAGGCAGCAAAGACACTTCTCTGTTTCCGTAGAGGACCATCCTCTAATACAGTTACTCTTTCTAACCTGTGCAAGTTTGGGTGGCTCAAAAGTGGCTTCTATTTCTTTGCTGTTCCTAATCCTTGAATTAATATCTAATGAGCTAATATATTATCAAATTATATGCTATGAGTTTATTATTAATGAATTACTCTATTGATTATGATAATCTACCTGTTTTTATATTGGGCAAAGATTTCCTTTTATTTTATAATAGTAGAAAATACAAACTAGGAAAGTTGAAAACAAAACCATGCAAAAACAAAATACATATTAATCAAAGAGAAGTTTCATGATTTTAAAATTTCTATAATTCTATCCAAATATACATTTGAGGGATGAAAGTAATTTATTAGGAAAAAAATTAACATGGTGAATTTACATAAATACAATACTTAAAAATCAAATTCAGATTTGATTAAAATGGCCTTAATTGAAGGATTCTTCCAGGTTATTTTATTATTTTCAGCCATTATACTGCAATTATTCAATATTAAAATCTCTATTGAAATATGTTTATCATTTGATCAATAGGTAGCAAAATATGAGAAACTGCATTTCTGAGTAATTTTCCATATTTCCTCAAGAATTTTTTAATTAAAACAAATGCAGTAGCTAACTGAACATTGCCCAGATTTTAATGTTAAAATTCTGTTTCTTAAATGGTGCTCAGTCTGTGTTTCCTTGGGCATATTGCCGTATGTTTTTCTTCAAAGCATTTTATTTGATAACTTCTGGTAATTATCAAGATATTCAAGAAAAGGGTCATTTTCTTTTTAGAAATACTTAAGGGCCAATATAAAAACAGGTAGATTATCATAACCAATACAGTAATTCATTAATAATAAACTCATAGCATACAATTTGATAATATAATAGGAAAACATCTTTCCCTTAATCAAGTTTTTTGCTATTACTTTGTTGCCCAAGATTACTCATAGAGTCATCCATGCAGAAACAAAATTATCTGTTTGGAAGGAATCATCTGTAAATAATGCGTGCCTTACAACTTGAATATTTCTAGATGAGAAGCAGCCCTTTCAGCCAAACTCTCCAGCAAACAGTCTACCCTGAAATGGAAAGATGGTCAGTTGTGTTTATGGAAAGGCAATTTCTGAATAATTTTCAAGAACCACACATGAAATATATTTACTTCTCACACCCATAATAGCATATTATGTAGAATTATTTTTAAATAAAAACAATGAAGTAGGCAGATGCCAGGAAGTCAGAATGAAAATATATGATATGGAAACATTCTCTTTACCACTGCAAATACACAAAATTCAGCAACATGGCAGCTGAAATGACTTCCTGAAAGGATACCACTAAATCCAACTGCCCACAAAGTATACTAAGCTATTAAGTTTTCTGGTTTGCTTATTTTCATGCAGGAGTTTTCTTCCATATTAACAGATTGTGGTGGTTTTTTTCTGAATAAAATCTATGCAGTATATGAACTTTAAAAGTAGCATGTGGGATCTTCTATGCAAAATAAATAATGGAACAATTATTATGGATTGCTTCATGGGCTATCTTGCTGAATTAAATCACTTTATTAAATCACTCTACTTTAGCTTAGTGTTTGTGGGAAAGAAAAGGTTAAAGGGAATAAACCAATACAATAACAGTGTTAAATTATTCTACAGTTGTTGTATTCATAACCTTGTTCTGCTTTCCTAGCACAGTGAACTGATTTCAAAATAGGTCTGCTGTAGATCATGGCTAGAGTCTAAGAACTAGTTGTGTGTTTGGCCATGAACTGGATTCAGTATTTCTGCTCTATCATGTAGGCCTGTAACTTAAACATTTAGTCCCAAAGTTAACAGGATTAGCCAACCTGAGTGCCAAAAGTTGAGAACACATCAAAAAGATGTCCCGTATCACTATGAGTGCCATCAAGAGATTGTCAGAATTTTTGCAGCTTCGAGCTGCTAGGTCTTCCTTTTGCTTTCTTTTTGGCCAGGAAATAGGCCTTCCTGTACTGATGATCTTTTTAAGGCAAAATATTGAGAGGTAAAATATTTAGATTTCTAACTCTCATCACCCAGACTAGGGTTGCCAACAGCAAAGGACTGTGCAAAATGTCATTTCTATTTCTCTTCTATAAATATTATGCTCAGATTTCACCCTGCTCAGTGCAATTTTCCTCTTGTACCTCCGAACCCAGATCTGAATCATCATTATTTGTTTGGATGGAAGATATGGGGTTCAAAGTGTGCTTCTTCCAAATTTTTCAGGCATTCAGACTTCTAGAGAGGCTTCTTGTAGAAGACTTAATACTCCCAGAGAATAGTGAACGCCTTTGTGTAAAACAAATTACAAAGATACAATAATCAAGTTGGTACGATATGACCATGTCTTGTTGCAATTTTCCTACTGTATGCTTTCACTGTTTCACACCTTTCTCCAGAATGTTTTAAAGAAAATTGATAGAGGCACACATTCCAGCTAGACCTTCAGGTTATCATACAACCTTGTCCAGGTTTATTAATAACAGATCTTTCATTATTTTAGAAAAAATACTTTTGCACATTTCCCTGCTGTTAAAACCTTCCTGGTTACATTTCATTGCTTTGACAAGCCTTACATGTCAAGATATTTTTAAAGCCTAATTTAAGAATTAAACTACATTTTTTATTGCTTCAAACCTTAATACTACAGAAAAATGCACTTTTGATTTTGAAATCTGCAGTGAAGCCTTCAGATTTTCCATTCTTCACATTGAACTGCTTGGTTTACACAATAAAATAGTGATATTTATTTTTTCTTTAACAGTGATTCAAAAAGGTTATAGTAGTTTACAGTAATGAAGCAAAACTTACATCCAATTAAAAGGCACCCACCAAATGTAATGAAAATCACATAAATACTGTATTTTTTGCACTATAAGATACACCGGACCATAAGACACACATTAGCTGTAGATGAGGAAAACAAGAAACAAAATCTGCCTCTGCCTCCCAGCATCCATCTGGTATTCATCTGGCTAGCATCCTTGCAGCAAATAGCCTGTTAAGTTTCAGCATGTTATTGCAGCGCCAGCAGGGCTCTGCTCCATTGTGCCCACCACTGAGCTGAGCTGCTGCCGCCATTGGGAAACGCTGAAGCCTTTGCTGCCGAGCAACTGATTGGCAGTTGGATCAGCCTCCCGGAATACCACTGATCAGCTGTTCAAGGCGGTGGGGATCGCCACTACCGCTGTTCGCCACTGCTGTTCGCCACTGCCATTTGCTGCCACTGTTTGCCATCACCGCCAATCGCCACCGGCAATTGGCAGCAGCTACCTAGAATAGCTGATTTGTGGTATTCTGGGAGACCAATCCAACCACTGATCAGTTGCTCAGCAGTGAAGGCTCCAGCATTCCCCAATGGTGGGAAATGGCAGCAGCAGTGACAGGCGGCAACGGAGGTGACAACCCCTCTCCCCCCACCGCAATATTCGCTTTATAAAGACGCACAGACATTTCCACCAACTTTTTTTTGTGGGGGGGGGAGTGCGTCTTATAGTGTGAAAAATATGGTAATATGAAAAAATAAATACAGCCAAAAAGTGGATAAAATTGGAATGCAAGAGTTAAACTGAAATTTTAAAATTGCAACAATTATCTGGTCACCAAACATTCTATTGAATACTTTCATCTTGAACCATTTCAGAAACATGTTTTGATAATCTGAAAATATTTTGTCTCAATTCTTCAGGAACTTGTTATATATTTTCTAAGAACTTCCAAACTTTTGGATGTTCAGAATAGAGCCAATGTCAGGATTAACTTCCATATAATCTAAAGATAACACTAAAAGATTACTTTTTTAAAAGATTTTTGATGAAATAAAAACCAGCCTTTGAATAAGTAGGTTACTTTCCCATCTAGGCCAGTCAAGTTCTTGGCAAGGCAACTGATAATTTTGGGTATTGAAATATTGTCAATTCTGGGTGTTGTCCTCTTGAGAAGACAAGCATAGAAGAGTTGAACTAGGACCATGATGGCGAACCTATGGCATGCTTGACAGAAGTAGCATGCAGAGCCATCTCTCTGGGCACACGCGCCATTGCCTGTTGCTCTTCCGGGTTCCAGCGCACTGGCCAGCTGGTCTTCATGCTCGCAGGAGTGCCGAAAACCGGAAGAACAGCCACACAGCACGCATGTGTGTGCCAGGAAGATGATCTTTTGGTTTATGGTGCATGCATGCGTACCGGCCAGCTGGTCTGCACACATGCATGCGAGCTAGAGACCAGAAGACCAGGTGGCTGGTGTGCATGTGTGTGGCAGAAACCAGAATATCATCTTCCTGGCATGCATAAGCTGCTCTTCTGGTTTCTGGCATGCATGCGGGTACTTTTTTTTTTTATTTGAATTTATATCCCACCCTTCTCCGAAGACTCAGGGCGGCTTACACTGTGTTAAGCAATAGTCTAGTTTTGGCACTCGGTGCCAAAAAGGTTCACCAGCATTGAACTGGGAGCTAAGTTGCTTGTCTTAATATTTTTCCAACAGAGCATTATTATCTGTTGAAGTTGTATCACTGTCATTTCAAATCAATCCCATCATTATCTAACATTCAGAGATGATCAAACCAGCGGTGAAATCCAGCTGGATCTATCCAGCTTGCACAAACCGGTAGTGCCGGTGGCAGAGGCTCCGCCCATCCACCGGGATGACATTACATCCCCCTTTTTACCCTCTGTACATGTGCAAAAGAAGCACATGCGCGCATAGCTCCCATTCTCGAACTGGTAACGAAAGTAAATGGATTTCACCGCTGGATCAAACTGCTGTATTTTGGACAGCTGCTTGGAAGCAACCCTCCTTCAGGAAAGTAGGATTGGATTCTTGATAAGCAGCTTCTTGATAAACTGGGAGAAACCTGTGGGCATTTTCTGCTCAAGAACACTATAATTCATCTTGGAAGAAACAATTGCAAGCAAGCCAGAATCAGAAAGTGATCAGTTGTACCTTAAGTATAAATCAATAAATCTGGCCTTAACCACTGTTTATTTTGAGCAACACAAACTCTTCTCCAAGTCATAGTTCTTTATTAGCTTGTTCATCAACCAAATTCCCTTCCCTTCCTGACTTTAACACCATTGCTATTAAACAGGAAATAGTAAGAAAGTGCGTTGTTGATTATTTAAGATTTCTGCAGCTCAGTTAAAGAACTGGTATTTGTCCAGTTTCACAAGGACAACTTTTATAGTTCCCAGTGTCATTCTTAGATTCTGACACTGTTTAGTAATGTGAAGGAAGCCATATTTTTTTTCTCATGCCAAGAAATATAGCTATTTCTTTGGTGGGATGTTCCAATCAGATAACAACAAGTAGGCGTTTTAAAAAGATGTGTTGCCTCTTAATTGTACGTCCTGTGGGATATTCTTTGAATACATTTTCTGTGGCTTGCTCGGCATTCCTACTGTTCCAACCAGATCAAGAAGGAAAAATGAACTTTGAATAGGTCATAAATGTTGGTTCTGAAGGAATCTTGTAGAAATGCAAAACACTTTTCTATTGGACGAAATACATGCCAGCACCCTAAGTGAATAATTGCAAGTCTTGAAGGCTTGTTCTCTCATCATAGGATGCAATGCGTCTATTATTGCACCAGTTCAAACTCAATTAATTGTAATGTTATGTTGGCTCTACAAAGATTTTATTTTGCAAGTGTTACATAGATGAGCACTGGCACACACATACTTTGTACCAGTATGTTAAATTGTTCTAAGAAAGCAAATACAATCAATTAACCAAGGATGAATAAACCTTATTTACCTTCTTGGTAAATAGAAATGGAAATGATCATATTTGTCCACTGAAAAAGCAAAGCTGAAGTTGTATCTCACAAGGTACAGGAAGTGCTCTTCAGGCTCATAACAGGGAGTAATTAGTAAACCATAAACATTTAAAAATAGGACAACTTATTTCTTGTCCTAATGTGATTTTCCAAGTTTAGTTTCAAAAGATGCAAGTTTTATTGTTAAAGGACTGATGATCTCATTAAAGTATTTTTACAATATACTGAAACTTGAATATTCATCTTTATCAATGAGCCAAATATGTCTCATTCAGCTGTTTTGAAAAGCATGGGAAGAATCATTTATATTTCTAGGCTAAATTGGAAAACATCCTGCCTTCTACAACTGTTTAATTGCTTTGAATAATTCCAGGAATTCTCTTTTCCTGAAAGGGCAAGTCTAATCGGGACTTAGTGGTGCAATTAACTCATCTTTTTAATCCTTCTAAACATCTCAGAGTTTTTGATGATTGGAGATTGGCTTGAAATTTAAATTTTAAATAAATGCAAATAATTAACTGGAGTAGGCACTCAAATTTATTTTTTAAAAATTAGTGGGTATTTTCACCTTAAGGATTTTCAAATTGAGATAAATTCTAAGCAATTGCTGGGATAGCATTTGTACAAAAGGTTGCTTTCTTAAGTATCAAGCAGATTTACTTTGTACCAGTTGTTTGAACCAAGTTCATTAATCTTTGCCAAGACAAATGTTCATCACATCAGATACTTTTGTCTGCATTGGCTCCCACAGGCAGAGTTTTGGAAATCTGAGCTGAGGCACTTCAGGCTGGTGGCCCTGATGAGCACAACAGCAAGAAAGTTTAAGAAGGTACTCACCAGTCATCAGGGTGTAATAGTTTGGATAAGAAAGACTGGGAAAGTCGGGAGTTAGGTAATCCACTTTTACTCCCCTGCTGACAATCTCTCTGAAGCCAGGCAAAGACGCTAGTGCTTCCTCGGAGATATAATCATGTCGAAACCCATCAAGCAAAAACAGTAGGAGCTTTGGCTGTGCAAGAGATGAGCGTACCAGGGTAAGGACTAGCAGGACACACACAACATGCGTTGCCATGTTGCTGGATGGAGGCTTGCCAGAATCTTCTCTGTGCTCTTAGTCCTTATGCAGTTGCTCTGGGAAGAAAAAAAAACCCATCTGTAGTTTTTTTCTTTTTCCAAGGGCTGGACCTCACAGTTCTCGGGATTTACCCCAGGATTTAAAGGTACAGCAGCACAAATTGAACTTGCCAGACTTTCCAAGTTATACAGCCTAGTTACCAAAAGGCTTTGAACTTTGCTACTATGGTTGCTTGCACTCCAGTAGTGAATTTTAATTATAGAACAAAAGAAGCAAGAAGAAGAGTGAGCCACAGGGACAAGCTGCATGCCTTCTGATTCAAGCTGCTTCCTTGCCATACAAAGAGTTTAAAAAGCATTAATGCAGAGTCTTGTCTTCCTAGATGTCAGGTTTTCAGAACAGTGAATAAATTTGATAATGTAATCAGGGGTAAGTCATAGCTTTACAACCAGCAACTAACTATAATTTTAACCTGAAGGTTGATTAGATTTTTAAAGTTTGAATGTATTTGTTAAGGTCATATATTTGTAATTTTATGAAGAGATTTGTTTACTAATGGATCAATGTATGGGAGATATTTTTATCCTAGTGACTTCTCATGTTTACAAACCATTTCTAAAAACATTTCTAAAATGCTTTACTGACTGGTAAACTGCAATCATTTTCTCTCAGGCTGAATGGCTTTTGTAGAGGAAAAAATGTAATAAAATCCAAACCATATAATATGTCAATAGTAAAAGTCATTGACCCAGTTCCACTAATGCTATCATAGCACTATGTGTATAAATGTTATATTAAAGGAGGGGACCATGGAGACCCCCTAGAATTTTTAAAAATAATCTTATTGCTTTTAAAATAACAAAAAGATCATAAAACATAGAGGGCAAACACAAAGTTATGTATATAAAAAACAAGCAGTGTAAAGATTAAAATAGCTGCTTGTAGAATGTTTCATTGGTGAGACAGCTTATCTGAACTAGCTTAGATCGTCATAAAGACTAGTCCATCATGAAGGTAACTTTTCCACATAAACTAAATGAAGGTGCCCTTAAGACAAAGTGGGCTCTGAACTCCTGGTATACTGGAAAAGACTTTGATTCAATAGCAGCATGTTTGTAGTCGATCTGATTGCCACAGCTCAGTTCAAAGTTCAGGCCAAGCTGTTTCTTCAACAATGTTCCAACTCAAAGTTCCAGTCCTGCATTTTTTAAATGTCTAATTAATTAATTATAAAGCTATAATTATATATCACCGATTTACTCAAGATTGATCTAATCGGGATCCCACTCAACTTGTCCTTCTTCATATTAATTTTTATTTTACTTCCCAATCTAGCCTACCACCCTTGTGGTCTTCCATGCAAATACTAACAAAGATCAGCCCATGTTGGCATGTTTTCCTCACTTAACTAGGCCCATGTAAATGTGTAACATATTAAATCTACACTCTCCTGAGAATTTCACATATTTCAGTAGTATAGATCTTAAAACAGAGCTCGCTAGGGATAAGGAAAAACAAAACTTTATTACAAATTGCAATGTAGAGTGATCTGATCAGTTGCCACACTTGATGCATTGGGGCTTGCACTCATGAGAGTGCAAAATAAAGAAGTACCGTAGTAGTAGCTCTAATTCCAGTGCACCCAAAGAAGCTGCTGTAGGAATGTAGCAGATTAGACAGCAGGTTTTCCTCATCTTACTCCTTAGCTTCTTCAGAAACTGGGCTGTATGGGATCATGGACTGAACTCCTCCTCCTGAATTCCTTCTCAGCCTAGCCTTCTCCAATCCTGGCAGAAAGAGAAAAATAGCCTGGACAGTTTGTCTTAATTCAAGAAGTAGTTAACTATACAAGAAGAAGTACCCATTTCCTGTATGTTTCTAAATGCCTTCAAATGTCACTGACAATTAGAGACTTACAGACAAACAACATACTAGGCTTATCTCAGACAAACCAGGCTCTATGTCCTAATTTCTCAGCAGGAGCTGAGAAATAAGCAACACACAACTTCCTCAAGATCTTAGCTCTTATAGTTGCAGACAGATTTGCATCTTATCATAATATTCATTACCGTATATACTCGAGTATAAGCCGAGTTTTTCAGCACGTTTTTTGTGCTGAAAAACGTCCCCTCGGCTTATACTCGAGTCTACGTCTTCGGGAACCCCGCACAGGAGGGGGTACCGAACGGACTCCCATGGGAGGGACGGGGAGCGGGCCCGCCGAGGTCTCGCGGGATTTGTCGCCCCCAGGCCGCCCCCCATTCCCGTGTCTGGTGGGCGGACGGCGCAAACTTGGCGGGCTGTGCATTGGCGCGGGGAAGCCCTGGTGGTGCAGTGAGAGGGCTGGGCAGGGGAGCCGCCAGCCTTCTCGGCTGAGGGAGGGAGGGTTTCCCCGACCGCGCGAGCTCGCGAGAGCCACCCCAAAGGCCAGAAGAAAAGGTCATTCCATCGGAGTAATGGAGCGAAGGCTCCTTCCTCTCCCGCCTTACCCATGCTGTGGGGGCCCGGCTGGGCTGCAACAACCCCGCCGCCGCTCCTTCCTCAGCCTCCCGGGCTCGCGCTCTAGCAGCCGCCAAGCTCAGGCCGGGCAGCTCCCCATCAGCACTGCACGGCGCGATTCGGGCAGGAGGTCGGGCTCGCTGTGGCGGTGGCGCCCGCCGCCGCCGCCGCCGCCACCGCCACGGAGCGAGCCCGACTCCTCCTGCCCGAATCGCGCCGGCGAGTGCTGATGGGGAGCTGCCGTGCAGTGCTGATGGGGAGCCGCTCTGTGGCGGTGGCGCCTCCGCCGCCGCCGCCGCCACCGCCACGGAGCGAGCCCGACCTCCTGCCCGACCGCGCGGCGAGTGCTGATGGGGAGCTGCCGTGCGAGTGCTGATGGGGAGCCGCTCTGTGGCGGTGGCGCCTCCGCCGCCGCCGCCGCCGCCGCCACCGCCACGGAGCGAGCCCGACTCCTCCTGCCCGAATCGCGCCGTGCGAGTGCTGATGGGGAGCTGCCGTGCGAGTGCTGATGGGGAGCCGCTCTGTGGCGGTGGGGCCTCCGCCGCCGCCCCCGCCACGGGGCGGGCCCGGCTCCTCCTGCCCGGAGCGCGCCCTGCGTGTGCTGATGGGGAGCTGCCGTGCAGTGCTGATGGGGAGCCGCTCTGTGGCGGTGGCGCCGCCGCCGCCGCCACCGCCACAGAGCGAGCCCGACTCCTCCTGCCCGAATCGCGCGGCGAAAGTGCTGATGGGGAGCTGCCGTGCGAGTGCTGATGGGGAGCCGCTCTGTGGCGGTGGCGCCGCCGCCGCCGCCGCCACCGCCACGGAGCGAGCCCGACTCCTCCTGCCCGAATCGCGCCGTGCGAGTGCTGATGGGGAGTGCTGATGGGGAGCGGCCTGAGCTTGGCGGCTGCTAGAGCGCGAGCCCCGGGAGGCTGAGGAAGGAGCGGCGGCGGCGGGGTTGCAGCCCAGCCGGGCTCGCACAGCATGGGTAAGGCAGCTCCCCATCAGCACTGCACGGCGCGATTCGGGCAGGAGGAGTCGGGCTCGCCTGTGGCGGTGGCGCCCGCCGCCGCCGCCGCGCCGCCGCCACGGAGCGAGCCCGACCTCCTGCCCGAATCGCGCCGGCGAGTGCTGATGGGGAGCTGCCGAGTCCGCCTGAGCTTGGCGGCTGCTAGAGCGCGAGCCCCGGGAGGCTGAGGAAGGAGCGGCGGCGGGGTTGCAGCCCAGCCGGGCTCGCACAGCATGGGTAAGGCGGAGAGGAAGGAGCCTTCGCCCATTACTCTGATGGAATGACCTTTTCTTCTGGCCTTTGGGGTGGCTCACGGCGGCGAAGTTCGCGGTCGGGAAACCCTCCTCCTCAGCCGAGAAGGACTGCACCGCCAGGCTTCCCGCCAATGCATAGCCTGGCGGGAGTTACTGCGGCTCATCCGGCTCCCGCCCCAACTGGTGGTGTTGGGGCAGCCGCTCCGCTTTCTAGCAAAAAGGTCGCTCGCCCAAAACTCCTCGCCTTCTCCTGGGAAGGGCTGGATGGCTAGCCGGGAAGGGTTGAATAAGCAAGCCAACCTCCCTCCCTCCCTCCCTCCTCTCCCCGCAAGTTTAAAGAGCTGCCTGCTGGAAGAGAGAGAGAGAGAGAAAGGAGGGCCGCCTCCCTTCTTTCATTCTTTCTTCTCCTCCGTGCTTCAGAAGCTGGGCGGTGTGTGCGCGCCTAGTCCCCTTCTGTTCGCGGCGCTGGAAGAGAGAGAGAGAGAAAGGAGGGGCCACCTCCTTCTTTCATTCTTTCTTCTCCCTCCGTGCTTCAGAAGCTGGGCGTGTGTGTGCGCGCCCTAGTCCCCTTCTGTTCGGCGGCGCTGGAAGAGAGAGAGAGAGAGAAAGGAGGGGCCGTTCCTCCCCTTCTTTCATTCTTTCTTCTCCCTCCGTGCTTCACCGTGCTGGGCGACCTGGAGCAGCTGCTCTTCAGCCAGATGCTCGGTGAGTCAGCCCGTCCCCTTCCTTCCCGTGGGGGTCTGCCTTGCTGGTGAAGGTTATTGGGGCTTTTGAGCAAGGGAGGAGGAACGCGAGCACCGCCTTCGCTGGCATTCCGGGATTTCCTTTGTTTAGAGCTGGGAATCCTCCTTCCCCTTTGCACTCCTCCTCCCTCCTCTCTCTCTCTCTCTCTCACACACACACACACACACACACAGACTTCTAAAGTCGATTGGCACAATGCTAAGCAAACACAGCAGTGGGTCAAGGGTGAAGGGCTAGGAACCTGGCAGGTGAAAGGTTGAGCGACATGAAAGGCAAAGACCACAATTGTTTTAAGAAAGAAGCTTTAGCAGGAGGGGGATGGGAGGGTGTTTTAAGTTTTGGCAAACAGCCAGGCCAACTGTATTGGAGAAGGTCACACAACTGGCCTTAACATTTTAGCTGCTGTCTTTTCCTCACACTTGGGTTTAATGATATTAGAGATCCTTATTGCCCTGCCAAAAAAAAAAAAAGAGCCACCCCAACGTCTATGAAAATTAACCTTCTCTGCCAAGAGACACTGTGCAGGGTATTTTCACTATTGGTGTGCATACAGGCTTAGATTTGTGCTGGGTTCTTAGTGCTTAGAGCACTGACCTTCAGAGGCACCCTGGTCCCTTGGAAGCTAAAGGAGGACTCATTTTCATGCTTGCAGTTGTATTGTCAATTTCTGTGAGACAATGTTGTTGAAGTAACTCACTCACTCATTCATTCATTCATTCATTCCTTGTGTGTCCAATCACACTTAGCCAATAAAAATTCTATTCTATTCTATTCTATTCATTCATTCATTCATTTTATTTTGTCAAATACATATTAAATAATTATATAAATATAAGCATGAATTGAATACATAAAAGGAATACAACTAAAGGGAACATTAGGACAGGGACGGTAGGCACGCTGGTGCTCTTATGCACGCCTTACAGACCTCTTAGGAATGGGGTGAGGTCAATACTAGATAGTCTTTGGTTAAGGCTTTGGGGATTTTGGGAAGAGACCAGAGTCAGGTAGCACATTCCAGGCATTAACAACTCTGTTACTGAAGTCACATTTTCTGCAATCTAGATTGGAGAGGTTCACTTTTAAGTTTGAATCTATTGTGTTCTCGTGTATTGTTGTGGTTGAAGCTGAAGTAGTCATTGATAGGAAGTACATTGTAGCAGATAATTTTATGAGCTATGCTCAGGTCATACCAAAGGCGTAGTTCTAAATTTTCTAAAGCTGGGAATCCTCCTTCCCCTTTGCACTTTTATTGTTTTTCGTTCAAATAAATATTCATGTTATTTTACTTGGCTCTATCTTTATTTTTTACATTGACCAGTAGCTGCCTCATTTCCCACCCTCGGCTTATACTCGAGTCAATAGTTTTTCCCAGTTTTTGTGGTAAAATTAGGTGCCTCGGCTTATATTCGGATCGGCTTATACTCGAGTATATACGGTAATTAGGCAATTACATAATTATTGAATTAACTATATCAAGTATCCAGCCTATTTAACCTACACCAAATTGTTCATTCAGTAATACATGTCTTTGCTTTTCATCCTTTGCTGCTCTATGTTAATTGTTTGAAGAAATAGATGGATTAGCTCAGGCAAAAGATTTATGAGTTGATGGTTAAATGTTTACTTCCTTCTTGCTTCTTAGGATCAAGGTGTGCTGTCCATAATTTTTATATTAAAATGAATTACTTGTTTTTCATGCTTCAAAAATCTGGTAGACTGATAGCTGGTGGCCAGGTGTTTGATGCTATAGGTGCTCCTCAATTTACAACCATAATTGAGCCTGGAACTATGGTTGTAAGTTTTTGTGGTCATAGATCAAGGCACCCATGTGACCTTGTAGAGGTCGTAGAGAGTATGGTGGCATATCAGTTTCCCTTGCACCTGGATGAAACTGTCTATCTAGACCCGTTCCAGTCCGGTTTCCGGTCCGGTTACAGCACGGAGACGGCTTTGGTCGCGTTGGTGGATGATCTCTGGAGGGCCAGGGATAGGGGTTGTTACTCTGCCCTGGTCCTATTAGATCTCTCAGCGGCTTTCGATACCATCGACCATGGTATCCTGCTGCGCCGGTTGGAGGGATTGGGAATGGGAGGCACCGTTTATCGGTGGTTCTCCTCCTATCTCTCTGACCGGTCGCAGTCGGTGTTGACAGGGGGGCAGAGGTCGGCTCCGAGGCGCCTCACTTGTGGGGTGCCGCAGGGGTCGATTCTCTCGCCCCTTCTGTTTAACATCTACATGAAGCCGCTGGGTGAGATCATCAGTGGTTTCGGTGTGAAGTACCAGCTGTATGCGGATGACACCCAGCTGTACTTTTCTACACCGGACCACCCCAACGAAGCTATCGAAGTGCTGTCCCGGTGTCTGGAGGCCGTACGGGTCTGGATGGGGAGAAACAGGCTCAAGCTCAATCCCGCCAAGACAGAGTGGCTGTGGATGCCGGCATCCCGGTACAGTCAGCTAAATCCGCGGCTGACCATCGGTGGCGAGTCATTGGCCCCGATGGAGAGGGTTCGCAACTTAGGCGTCCTCCTGGATGAACGGCTGTCTCTAGAAGATCATTTGACGGCCGCCTCCAGGAGAGCGTTCTACCAGGTTCGCCTGGTACGCCAGTTGCGCCCCTTTCTGGACCGGGATGCCCTATGCACGGTCACTCACGCACTCGTGACGTCTCGCCTGGATTACTGCAATGCTCTCTACATGGGGCTCCCCTTGAAGGGCATCCGAGGCTACAGTTAGTCCAGAATGCGGCTGCGCGGGTGATAGATGGAGCCCTCGTGGCTCCCGTGATAACACCCATCCTGCGCAGACTGCACTGGCTACCTGTGGCCTTCCGGTGCGCTTCAAGGTTTTGGTGACCACCTTTAAAGCGCTCCATGGCATTGGGCGGGTTATTTACGGGCCGCCTACTGCTACCGAATACCTCTCACCGACCCGTGCGCCTCACAGAGAGGGTCTCCTCAGGGTGCCGTCAGCGAGGCAATGTCGTCTGGCGGCGCCCAGGAAGGGCCTTCTCTGTGGGGCTCCACCCTTTGGAACGAACTACCCCGGACTCCGTCAGCTTCCGGACCTTCGGACCTTCCGCATGGGCTTAAAACATACTTATTTAATTGTGCAGGACTGAGCTAGATTTTAAATTTATGGGTTTTAATTGGGTTTTATTTGTATGTTTTAATTAACGGGCTTTTTGAATAAGTTTTTTAATTGTTTTTATACTGTATTTATGTGTTTTTAAGTGCCTGTAAACCGCCCTGAGTCCTTCGGGAGATAGGGCGGTATATAAATATGATTAAATAAATAAAATAAATAAATAATAAATAAAGCAATTTCTCAGACTTTTTACAGCACTCGAAGTGAACATGGCAGTTGTTAAATGAATCCATTCATTTCAATGGGCAGTTTTTTTTCCTGGAAATCAGCAAAAAATGCCAGAAACAGCAGCAAATATTGTGAATCACAATCATCTGACAGCAGAACTCGAAGGTTAACAACATGCAATCACATGACTGTGATGGGAAAATGAGAATTTATAACTGATTAAGAGGCAAAGGTACAAGTGATAGAAAATTGGTTACATTTGAGATCTGAGTCAACTTTTTTGTCCCTAAGTCTCTCAAAGGCCCCAAATTTTTATGAAACTGTAGAATTTTTTTTGAGGTGGTGGTGGTGGAACTGATTTAAAGATGGATCGATTCCTTTTTCATATTATCAAGAGATGTTTTTATCAAGAGTGGCTGGATTGGTTCATGATTCCCCTGAACTGGTTTTCTATGTGCTTCATTTTCTTAGCAGAATCCAAGGATTCTATGATCCTCCATCAATATATATTCTTTAAATGACTATTCATGTTATAGAGTGTCATTTTGAAATACCCTTTTCATATTTGCATATTTTTACAGAATGTTTACATTAATATTTGTCAAAGGTGATTGGCTTTTAATTGGCTTTGACTGATGTTCGATTAACAATGTATTTATGCATTTGGGTTTTCAAAACAATTGACATGGGCAGAACCTTTAGATACTGGCAATATCACTGATGGACTCAGCTTTTCTGGAAAATATTTGTCTGTCTGATCTGTCTGGTTACATGGTTCATATATTCATAGTCTTAGTAGTGTCTGTAGAACTGTTTGATCTAAGGAATTTAGTATATTTTTATTTTATTTTAACAGATGCCAAACTGATACAAGCATGCTCAAAATAAATAAAATTACCAACAATATATATGCTTTTTGGTTTATCTCAATGAAATGGTTTAATTTTCTACACTGGTAAGTTATCACACAAATTCATTTAACATTTTAGGGGATCACAAATTTTAAATGTTTCAAGTGATGTAGAGCATCCCCACACACAGTCCGTGTTTATATATGTAATATATCAAGCAAAATCAAGCTTGTCAACTTTTCAGTCTGTTCTTCTATTAAATAATTAGCAGAAAATTGCATCAGCTTTTTTGGCTGCTGCTAGCTCATATTTAGTGTTTGTCCACTAGGACTTACACTTAGGCAAGAAAATCCAAATAGACTGGGTGAAACAAGCTTAATAGCAGCAACAGTGAGAGGGATCTTGGAGTCTTAGTGGACAACCAGTTAAATATGAGTCAGCAGTGTGCGGCGGCAGCCAAAAAAGCCAATGCAATCCTAAATTGCAATAACAGAAGGATACAATCAAGATCAAGTGAGGTAGTAATACCACTCTATAAAGCCTTAGTAAGACTACACCTACCATACTGCATCCAGTTTTGGTCACCACACCATAAAAAAGATGTTGAGACTCTAGAAAAAATGCAGAGAAGAGCAACCAGGATGATTAGGGGTCTGGAGACTAAAACTTCTCAAGAACAGTTACAGGACCTTGGCATGGCTAGTCTAGAAGAAAAGGACCAGGGGAGACATGATAGTAGTGTTCCAATATTTGGGGGGCTGCCACAGAGAAGAGGGGGTCAAACTACTTTCCAAAGCACCTGAAGGCCAGACAAGGAATAATGGATGGAAACTGATCAAGGAGAGATTCAACCTAGAAATGAGGAGAAATTTTCTTACAGTGGGAACAATCAACCAATGGAACAGCTTTCCTTTGGAAGTTGTGGGAGCTTCATTACTGGAAGCTTTCAAGAAGAGATTGGACTGCCATTTGACACAAATGGTATAGGACAGTGATGGTGAACTTTTTAGACAATGAGTACCAAAATTGCACTTCTTGCATTCTTGTGTTCTTTGACAGGACGGTGGTGGCACTGCAGCGGCTTTTTCGGTGTGTTCGAGACCTCCGGTAGTTTTCGGTGGCCTCTGGCCAGCCACCACTTCTTTGAGAGCCGCTTTGCCCACTGGGTTCTGTGGGAGTGGCTTGGGGGGTCATGTGACTGAGTGGGCATGGCCATAAGTGTCATAAAGTTAGCCATGCCCACTCAATCACATGACCCCCTCCCCACCGGGCCACAGCCACAGAACTGGTAGTGGAAAAAATTGAATCCCACCACTGATTAATACTGATATGTCTATTAAGATTACTAGTATGATTATGGTTATTGTTGTACCTTTACTCAAAATTAATTATGCCCAGACAACATGCTGTTCAGATACACATGGATTTTTTTATGTTTTTAAAGGAAAAATGTACCATTAAAACATATTTTAAAAATATAAATAAGATTTTCATCCATGGAATCATTCCCAAGCTCTCTATAAGTTTGTTAAAATTAGCTTTTTTAAAGTCTAAAACACTGATTTGATTATATTCTGTTGTTTGTGTTTCTATTATATTGAATTTCAATATGATATGGTCACTCTCCCCTAACATTCTGGCAACTTCAACCACCCCATCACTTCTTCTCTGTTAGCAAGAATTAGGTCCAATATAGCTGTACCTCTAGTTTTCTCCTCTACTTTTTGGATGACAAAATTGTCAGCTAGGTTGGTCAGGAACCTGTTCAATCTCCCACTTGATGCAGAGTTTGTTTTCCAGTTTATGTCAATGTACTTAAAGACCCCCATTACATATTATTTCCAATAAAACATTTTTCCAAATCGTTAGCTGCCATCTGCTGCCTGTATTTTCCATCCACTTGTTCTGATTTGATTCTCAAGAGCACCAGTTGCATCGTTTTCCATCGCAGTCACTTTTATCAAGAAACAATCCAGTTGTATAATTCTGATCATAAGAACTAGCAACACTATGAGTGTGTCTTACTTCCAAGAAACATATTATTCTTTATATCTTTTTTACCCAAATTATGGTGTTTGGTTTTTGTAAGTTAATCACCAGCTAAACCAGGACTGGACACCAAGTTGGAGAAATCTATATTGGCTACCTTTTGTCAAAAGCCAGGATGTCTGAGTGATGTGTGGCCACTAGGTGTCAGTATACTTTAAACATACTTTCGGGTTTCCCACAAAGCATCTCAGAAGCATGTATAAGTTAAGACTGCCAGGTCTAAGTTGCAATGATCCCAATTTCTACTGTCAGAAAAGAGATACAGAAAAAAATCACTTATTTATCACCATCTACTGATTGTCCAAATTCAATAGCTCTAATTCAAAGCCTTTCAGAAAGAAAATAGTTTTTCTCCTTAACTGTTTTTGCCTTGATTCTAAAAGGGGAATTGAGTTTCTGTGCAAATCTGTAATGCTAAGAAACTAAGCCTCAAGATTTTCATCTCTTCTTCTTGCCCTAATGCTACATAGGAATTGTAATTAGATAAAGATGCACCAGCCTCCACAGTGATTCCAGTCCCTGTTTAGCAACATTTAGTGACTATTCAAAATGATGCTAAAAATAAAAGCTTTAGTGATCACTTCTTGCATTTAAAACCTTCACAAGAGCTCTCTGCTCTTATTTTCACTTGCTTATTTACCCCATACCAAGATTTCTTGACAGAAAAGAAATGCAATTCACCTGAAGGAAGTAGCAAGAAGCAAAGGAAAACTGAAGCTGGATCATAATTCTAGTCACAATCACATGCTTTTCACTTAGCAACCTCCTCTTTTAGTGACCTAGTTTTTGACCCCCATTGCTGTCAGTAAATAAGGACTACCTGTAATGAACATGATCCATTCTAGCCTGTCTTACAAATATCACTGAACTTTGGGCATGAGGTCTTCAGTGTGATTAGAATATTTTGGACAGATCCTCCCTAGCTCCGCCTACTGGTACTGGCATCCAACTACTGCATTATCTATGCCATATCTTTCAAAAAGTAGAAATTTTTGAAATTTCCAGCCCAACAAAGGATAAGAAAGTAGTTGCTGAAGAATTCTCCTGTCAACTAGCAACTCCAAGAACCACCATTCAAATTAATCCCATCAAGGAAAGCTTTGGAATCAGGGAGAGAGCCCTGTGCCTTCTCTGAAGGGGAAAGATGCAGGTCAGATAATGGACTCAAAAACAGTAGCTTTTGAAAATAGTTGATATTTTAGTTCATCTTTGATGAGAAAGGATAAGGGAAGCAAAACTGTTTTTGTGGGTCCCATCCCCTAAGGAGGTACATCTGGCGGGACTCAGAAAAAAGGGTCTTCTCTGTGGTGGCTCCCTCCCTTTGGAACACCATCCCTGCGAAATTAGACTGCCACCTCCCTTTGACAGACTTTTGGTTGGCCCTAAAGATGTGGTTGTGCCAGTGAGCCTGGGGAACCCAGAGTGTGAGGAAGCCCATCAAATAGGGTAGCTTAGTGATGGCGAATCTTTGATGTGCCCACGTGCTGGTCTGTGTGCCGAAAGTGGCACGCGAAACCATCCCATGAGGTATGCGCAGCCCCACTGGCCTTCGTGCGTGTAGGAGCACCGATATCCAGAAGAGCGGCGGTCCATCGCACATGCACAAGCCAGCACCCGAACACCTGGATCTGCATGGAAGCGTGCCCAACAAACAGCTGGCCATCGTGCATGTGCGCAACATCAGCCTGGAAGGTCGGGTGTCAGCCTGTGCATGTGTGATGGAATGCTGCTCTTCTGGGTTCTGCTGCTCTCGCACGTGCAACAGCCAGCTGATTGGCGCCCGTGTTATCACAGAAACGTAGAATAGTAGCCAGTGAGGCTGTGCATTCTTCACGGGATGGTGCCATAGGTTCACCGATACTGGGGTAGCTTACTTATTTAATCATTGCTATCACGGGATGGGGGTGTATTGTTTTTTATTGTTTTTATTTTATTTTATTTTATATTTTATTTTATTATTTCTATTGTGTATTTTTACTGTTTGTAAGTTGCCTAGAGTCACTGTGAGTGAGTAGACAGCTATATACATTTTCTAAAATCAAATAAATAAAATTCTAGATGGTCACTATCTCAAGGAAACCAGGATCCTCAGAATGGGTGGAATTGGTATTTGTCTTGGTTATTTAAAAAAAAAAACATTCTTGGAATGTATTAACTAAAACCTAGGCAGGGCCAGATAGTTATATTAAAGTGCAGTTTACCAGTCCTACCAAGAACTGGTAATTCTGAGCCTCTGTGGCTCAGACTGCTAATGCAGTCTGTTATTAACAGCAGCTGCCTGCAATTACTGCAGGTTCTAGTCCCACCAGGCCCAAAGTTGACTCAGCCTTCCATCCTTTACAAGGTAAGTAAAATGAGGACCCAGATTGTTGGGGGCAATAAGTTGACTTTGTATATAAATATACAAATAGAATGAAGACTATTGCTAACATAGTGTAAGCCGCCCTGAGTCTTCGGAGAAGGGCGGGATATAAATGCAAATTTTTAAAAAAAAGGATGCTCCATAAATTTCTTGCTCTGACTAGCTAGCCCTATTTTGGTTTAGTAAAGAGGCTGGGGAATAGTATGCATGAGGGTTGTGGAAGCCAAGGGCCTGTTCTCTGTCTTCTCCAGCCCAAGTCAACCAAACACAACCGTGCCTCAGCAAGGAGGGAATATACGTGCACCACAGGGATAAGTTCTACTTACCTTTACTACGGTTCACAATGGGATTGCACGTGCACACTCGCTTTGCTCACACATGTGTTGAGCTTATGCGCATGCACAGAAGTTTCTGTGCATGCGCAGAAGGTCTATGATGACATAAGGTGGGTGGGTAGAGCCTGCCCCCAGTTTTACTACCAATTCGCAAGAACTGGACCGAACTGGGGGCAATCCACCACTGGTGCACCAGCTTTAAGTGGACAGTAGGATCCCTATCACTGTATGATGAAATTAGTCGTATCTATGGTAAATGAATCATATTCGTCATCATAACTAGGGGAAAATTGTCTTAGCAGAAAAGGGAAAATATTTGTTTTAAGCCAGAATAGCTAAAGATGACTTTAAGCTGCTCAGATGTGAGCACAGATGAGAGAAATGAACATCATGAGAATTAACTGCAGAGTTATTCAACCTTGGCAACTTTAAGACCTATGGACACCAACTCTCAGAATTCCCCAGTCAGCCACGGAGCTGGGGAATTCTGGGAGTTGAAATCCACAATTCTCAAAGTTGCCAGTGTTGGACACCCCTGACTTACTGATTTCTATTCTGTGATTAGGGGGACCTGAACATGAGCACTTAGAAAAAAATTTTTTCCCCAGTTCTCCTTTTCCATAGATATTTTTATTTTTAGTGACAATCTTTGTTCTATCTCTATCACCCTGATAGCCTTGAAGATAGAAGTTGCTCAGGTAGCAGTGATTAATTTCACTCCATGTGTCTCATATGACTCCTCTGCCAGGAAATATAAATGAAAGTAAGGTTTCTTTTAAGGGTATACTATAGAAATTATACACCATTATACACCATTTTAAATATAGGTCTTCCTTGGATTGTTTTTTTAAAAATGCCAGCATCTTTGTTGTTTCCACTCCTCTAACTGGGTGCTTGGCTGACATCCCAGTCACTGTTTAATAAATGAATAACTGTTGTCATGGTTGCTGTAGCAAAGAAAAAACAACGATCCTTGGATTGAATGAGCATGATTCATTCTTAAGTTTCTTTCCATCAGCAGCCCTTCTGTATTCAGAGGCAAAATGGCGAGCAGCCAGATTTTCCAAGATCCTCAATGATATGGAGAGTTTTACGAGATGATGAAGGCCAGGGAGGGAGGCAAAGAAAGCTCCCTCCGTCTGCACAGAGTATTTCTATTTTAGTAGTACTAGAAAAAGGCTACTCTGTTCATCTGACATAGTTGTAGTTACTAACTAAAGACATCTATCTAGGCACACGTAGGAATATGTGACGTAAGCAAAGGTAAGAATAATTCAACTCTGACTTTTAGGTTCTGCTAATAGTGACACTGACCTTTTAAATTGTTCATCTATTCTAATTAAAGGACAAATATTTATTAAAAATAGAGAAGGAAACATTTGTTTTAAATAAGCCAGAAATGACTGTGCATTCCACAGATTATTTACAGGGACACTTTTAATGTCTTGGACTAGTTCCCAGGCTCATCTTTCTATTTTTGGCTCTGCTTGGTTCCAGTGGTAAGTGAAAGTAAGAATAACAGTGTATTTCTAGATGTAACTGTAATAATAATGAAGGCTCTGCGCATGCGCGAGGATGGCGGTTTACTAGAGGAGCTCGGATCGGCGTGGGGTGCTTTTCCTGAAATGGGGGACTCCTGATGACTTACCAGGCTGCTCCTGTCCCTCGGTGTGCTGCATCATCTACTTGGCAGCCGCAGGAGAGGTCTTTTGGCCCTCTCGGATGTGCGGCAGCCAAGAACGGGCCGAGGGAAGAGCGGCGGACCGGTTGGTGGTGGCCATTTTTGGGGACGCGAGGGAGGCGAGGGAGGCCTGCTGCTGCCTGTGCTGATTGCAGGCCTCGATTTCGGCCCGGCTCCAGCCGATTCCAGCGGCGATGAGAATTCGGCCCGATTCCAGCTGGGGCATGGATTCCGGCCCGTTCGCCTGGTCGTGGGCCCGCCAGCTCCATCGGCGCTTTGTTGCGCCTGGCGAGGCCTTGTGGGCCGCGAGGCGCCCGTCCAGCGGCGTCCAGTGTTCCGCGGCCCCATCGGTTCCATCGGCGGCGGGCGTGGTGAGGCCGTGGTCGGAGATGAGGCCGGAGGCAAGGCTATGGTTTGGCTCCCTCTTCTGGCACTTTTGGCACATTACATCGTGCTTTGTTCATCTGCCTTTTGCTGTATGGCCTGCCTTCCTCCCCCCCCCCCGGACTTTTGACCATCAAAGCTGGGTCGTCAGGTATTTATACCCACGGGTTCCTGGACTGGACTGGACTGGACTGGATTGGACTATGGACTATGAACAGACTGACGGCCATTTCTACCTTATTAAGACCTTCTGTAGAAACATTTTCCATAGGTTTACCATGGAGGCTGCCGGCCTGTTTACCTGGGCTTATCATCTTCATCTGGTTCCAGCTTTATTTGTCCTCTTTGACATCTGGACATCCGTTGGAGGATCCATCTTTTAACGTCTTACCATCTGGGATGTTACCATCTTAGCACCCTCACCGATTCGTACTTTTCTATGCGTTCGCTGCACATGAACTCTTGCGCCTGCAGGTGCCCCGCCTCGCAGGAATGGCCGTCTCACTACCAAGGGCCGGCCTCAATGACGGGTCTTGGGACCCACAGAGGTGGCATGCGAAGAGAAAGAGCCTTTGGGGTTTTTTAGATAGGGCATTTTTAAGGGGTGGGAGGGTTAGGCGGGTGTTGGGGTAGCCCGTCGGGAGGAAACCAGTCTCGCGCTCGTGGCGATTATTTAGTGGGTTCGGAGGTTATGGGGGAATGTGTTCCTTTTGTGAGGTGGTTCCATTTGCACGGTAAGTGGGAGGGGCAGATATGGCGGAAGGGGGATCGTGTCGGTCTAGGGGTCACGCGTTCGATGTCTGCAAGCGATCGCGTGCCCGATCCCTCTGACTTTTCCCGTTCCCCGGATGGTCAAGACCCTCAGAGCCTGGGCCTTCGTCTGATGTTATGCAACGCACGGTCCGTGGCCAATAAGGCCCCCCTAATACACGATCTTATCCAGGGGGGCGCCGCGGATCTTATAGGCGTTACGGAGACCTGGTTGGGCACTGAAGGGGGCGTGCCCCTGGTCGAAATGTGCCCACCGGGTTTCCGTGCATTCCATCAGCCGAGGGCCCAGGGTAGGGGTGGGGGGGTGGCGGTTGCTATTAAAGAGAGTCTAGAGCCGAGGGAGACCACTGTACCTCAGATTGCGGTGTGAATCCTCTTTGTGAGATGGGGTCATAGGTGTCAGATGGGCTTGCTGGTCACGTACCTGGCTCCTTGCTGCGTGACAGCTGCCCTGCCTGAGCTCCTGGAGGTGCTTGCCGGGGTGGCAGTGGAGACCCCCAAACTTTTAGTCATGGGGGACTTTAACTTGCCATCTGCCGGCTCGTCATCGACAGTGGCTCGGGAGTTCATGGCTTCCATGACGGCCTTGGACCTGACTCAAGTAGTTGATGGCCCCACTCACATCGGGGGTGGCACTCTGGATCTTATTTTTATCTCTGGTCAGTGGTTGAAGGATCTGGATTTGAGAGATGTAGTCATAGAACCTTTGTCATGGTCAGATCACTCTCTCCTTCGCCTGGACTTTCTGACCGCCACTCAACACCGCAGGGAGACGGAACCACAACGTTGGTTCCGTCCCAGGCGCCTGGTGGACCCCGGGAGGGTCCGGACGGGGGTTGGGCCACTTCCTGGGGGTGTGGCTCATGGCACGGCAGAGGAACTAGCCGCAGCCTGGCACCGGGCTGCGACTGGGGCTTTAGACCGTGTCGTGCCTCTGCGGCCTCTGACCCGGCGCAGATCCCAACCGGCTCCTTGGTTCTCCGAGGAGCTGAGGGGGATGAAACGCCGGAGAAGACGCCTAGAGAGCTCCTGGAGGTCTAGCCGTTTAGAAGCTGATCGGACACTAGTTAGGTCCTATACTAGGACCTACCTAGTGGCACTGAGGGAAGCGGCGTTGCTCGCCTCCTCCCTCATTGCGTCGGCAGATAACCGCCCAGCCGCCCTTTTTCGGGTGACCCGTTCCCTCCTTCACCAGGGGGAGCGGGATGACCCGTTGCAGGGACGTGCTGAGGAGTTTAACGGTTATCTATACGATAAAATCGTTCAGCTCCGAGACGGTCTAGACCAAAATTGCGGCGATTCAGATGAGGCGTCTGAGGGTGGTCTTGGTGACATTTGTTGGGATGAGTTTGACCCTGTGGCTCCCGAGGACATGGACAGGTTGTTGGGTAGGCTGAATGCCACCACGTGTTTACTGGACCCGTGCCCCTCCTGGCTGGTGCTGGCCACTCAGGAGGTGACACGAGGCTGGCTCCAGGCGACATGAGTGCCTCCTTGTTGGAGGAGTCTTTCCGGCCGCCTTGAAAGAGGCGGTGGTGAGGCCCTCCTCAAGAAGCCCTCCTGGACCCGGCTGTCTTAGGTAATTATCGTCCGGTCTCCAACCCGCCGGCGAAGGTTGTAGAGAGTATGGTGGCATATCAGTTTCCTCTGCACCTGGATGAAACTGTCTATCTAGACCTGCTCCAGTCCGGTTTCCGGCCCGGTTACAGCACGGAGACGGCTTTGGTCGCGTTGGTGGATGATCTCTGGAGGGCCAGGGATAGGGGTTGTTCCTCTGCCCTGGTCCTATTAGACCTCACAGCGGCTTTCGATACCATCGACCATGGTATCTTGCTGCGCGGGTGGGGGATTGGGAGTGGGAGGCACCGTTTATCGGTGGTTCTCCTCCTATCTCTCCGACCGGTCGCAGACGGTGTTGACAGGGGGGCAGAGGTCGGCCCCGAGGCGCCTCACTTGTGGGGGGCGCGCGGGGTCGGTTCTCTCGCCCCTTCTGTTTAACATCTATATGTAGCCGCTGGGTGAGATCATCAGTGGCTTCGTGTGAGGTACCAGCTGTCGCTGATGACACCCAGCTGTACTTTTCACACGGGCCACCCCAATGAAGCTATCAAGTGCTGTCCCGTTGTTTGGAGGCCGTACGGGTCTGGATGGGGAGAAACAGGCTCAAGCTCAATCCCTCCAAGACTGAGTGGCTGTGGATGCCGGCATCCCGGTACAGTCAGCTGAGTCCTCGGCTGACTGTTGGGGGCGAGTCATTGGCCCCGATGGAGAGGGTGCGCAATCTGGGCGTTCTCCTGGATGAACGGCTGTCTTTTGAAGACCATTTGACGGCCGTCTCCAGGAGAGCTTTCACCAGGTTCGCCTGGTGCGCCAGTTGCGCCTTTCTAGACCGGGATGCCTTATGCACGGTCACCACGCCTCGTGACGCCTCGCCTGGATTACTGCAATGCTCTACATGGGGCTCCCTTGAGGGGCATCCGGAGGCTTCAGTTGGTCCAGAACGCGGCTGCGGGTGATAGAGGAGCCCTCGGGGCTCCGTGTTACACCTATCCTGCGCAGACTGCACTGGCTACCTGTGGCCTTCCGGTGCGCTTCAAGGTGTTGGTGACAATCTTTAAAGCGCTCCATGGCATAGGGCCGGGCTATTTACGGGACCGCCTACTGCTTCCAAATACCTCTCACCGACCGTGCGCTCCCACAGAGAGGGACTCCTCAGGGTGCCGTCAGCTAGGCAGTGCCGTCTGGCGACACCCAGGGAAGGGCCTTCTGTGGGGCTCCCACCCTCTGGAACGAACTCCCCCCAGGACTTCGTCAACTTCCGGACCTCCGAACCTTTCGTCGCGAGCTTAAAACGCACTTATTCATCTGCGCGGGACTGGATTAGATTTTAAAGTTATTGGTTTTAAGGGTTTTTTTATTATTTATATTGTTTTTAAATTAGGCAATAGAATAAGTTTTTTAATTGTTGTTTTTTAATTTGTATTTATATGTATTTTAACTGCCTGTGAACCGCCCTGAGTCCTTAGGGAGATAGGGCGGTATATAAATTTGAAAAATAAATAAATAAATAAATAAATCCTTGGAAGATACACCTGGAAATATCTCTTCCAAATAGTGTATATGGTGAATGTTTCCAGAAGATTAAATTAGGTGAAGTGAGAAAAGTCTTCTTCTTTGTATTCCCCCCGAAGAAATTTCTGCTCTTCCTCCAAACTTCTATAGGGAGTTTGGAGGCTTCTTGGATAATATGGGGTGAGTTATGGAGTTGCTCATGAGAAAAAAAAACACTAAATTGGACAAAACTCAACATCATTGAATAAGTGAGGCAGGAGGTCTTATTCTTGGCTTGGAGGAGATTTCAGTGAAGAGAAAATGGCAGCTGTATTGATAGTCTTCATGGATCTATCATGATCTTGTCTAACTCCTGGAAAACACCATCTGTTGTGGCCCGCCAGTGGCCAGCAGAGCTGGCAGTAGATTCAGACAGTGAGGAGGTTGAGGATGTGGGCCACTCCTGGAGTCTGGGGAAGGCTTGGATGAGGGCTCTGAGTTGGTGGCAGAGAGGGGGCCAAGGCAGAAGAACAGCGTCAACCTGTTCCAGTGTGCACATGCGCAGAACTACCAGAAGACAGGAACAATTAAGAAAACAGGGTCAACTTGGGAGTAAGGCTTGGAGATGATTGGCCCCTCAAGACATAAAAGAGAAGCAAACGGGACGTGAGCTTTTGCAGGAAGCAATTAGTTCATCTGGTTGATAAAAGCTCTGGAAAAGTTCTGTTTGACACTGTGCTAAGTTGGGCCTTGTCTTCCATTTGGCAATTAGTTCTCTGGCAGCATTCCAAGGGAGATAAGGTGGGTTTGTAAATACTCCCCTGCAAGACTGTTTGAGTAGCCTTTAGGATTGGGAATGACAATAATTCACAGCCGTATGAATTAAAGAGGTTTGCCGGGACAAAGACTGTGCTGTATACTTTCTAAGGAAGCCTAAGTCAGAACACCATCTTGCAACAGCAACAGCACACTTTTACATTGTTATTTTACTGAAGTATGAGGGATTACCTTGTTCCTGAATGACAAAAATCAAATCAAAAGATAATCACAATAAGTCTACAAGTTCCACTTTTTATTAGCAGGTTTTATGAATTCTTAAAGCCTTGCTGTGTGTCATAAAGTCACTGGCACCTGTCGCTCTGCGCAAAGATGTATCAAGGCACAAAGAGTTCTCCAGTTATTCTGACTAGGGAAGAAACGATACGTTTATTTATCATTTAAGGTTGTTTTATTATTAATTTTAATTTCTGCCTCTCAGTTTATATAAACATTCAACCCACCAGGAAGACCAAACCAAAAAACCAGCTCCACAGAATTGCTAAATGTACTTTTATTGGCTACAATAAAAAAAATTTGCAAATCTGTCTTATACCTCCTTCTTATATTTTGATAAATTAGGAGATGTCTATCTGAGCTGCTTACATACACTATCTGTCTGTTGTGGTTTTAAAAATATTTGTATCACTGGTTCCCTAGATTTTGCATCATGCATTTATCCATCAGGATTATCTTCTTTACCCTCATAACAACTTACATTAATATATTTCAGTTTTTGCCCAGTTCTCTCCATTCTTTCATCTTATTGGCGATTCAAAATGCCACCGTCAACTATAGAGTTCTACCCATTTCATCCAAAGCCTAAAACTGGTATTTCTGTGGACTGAGTCAGGGGCATCTGTAAATGGGAAGAGTGAAGTCATTGTACAAATTAGGTAACTGTTATATTGGGTTTCATTTCAGTCATGTCATCATGACACAACTGAGGCATTTCCAAATGAAGTCTTGACATATGTGACGCCATCATGTTTTCTGCTTAAGAAAGCAGAAAAGCACCACACATTTCTCATATTACAAGGTTTCAGATTGGAAGCCTTTGCATGATAACTAAACATGTGAGGGCCTCTTTCCTGCTGATATATTTGTCCAGATGGTTCAGGAAAACTTATATTCATAGAGGGACTGTCAGGTTGGAGGTAAGCAGCTCCAACATTAGGTACAAATTTCCTGTTATGGTTGTACTTCTAAAATTTCAGCTTTTCATTCTTCCAGAGTTAACCCAATTTGCCCCCTTTCATGCCAATCTCAATGACAATTTGCAGTGATTTTAATACTTGCATTCATGAATTGTACATCTTTAGTTCATTGTTTTTTGACCAACCTTAAAGCTGGCATTTTCCTGACCTTTCTTTTCTGAGAAAGATGTAGAATTGGAAATAAGAAACCCAGTCAGGGGAAAAAAATACAGCATGAAAACCTATTGACATTCTTTGCAGAATACCTGAGAGGTTGGATTTCTCTGCTGCTAAGTTCAGAAACATTTTGGAGTTTCAGGACCTTCAGAAATATATTATCTGTTAAACTCCAAAGAGAGCTTATTTCTACCAGAGTTCTGCAGGAGAGTAAATATACCATTTTCTTGAAAATAAGATCTATCCAAAAAAATAAGGCCAAGCATGTTTTATGCATGCATCTAATATAAGCCCTACCCCAAAATAAGCCCTATTTAAGAGCCTATGCAGCCAGCTGCCCGCCCATTCCATCTGGTTGTTCATAGTGCCATGGCCATAATGCAAGGTGGGGTGGTGGTGGAGCTGCCTCATGCACCCCACACTGGCTTACTTCAGAGCCTCTGTAGCCAGGCCATCCATGCCCAAACATCTGCCTCGCGGTGGCAGCACCAACAGCCATGTGCAGCAGGAGCCTCACTTTGTCTGCTTGCTCATGGCCGCAATGGAGCAGGAGGCTGAGTGATGTGCTGGTGCTGTGGCTGCAACATGAGGAAGGTGTCGGGGAGTAGATGGCCTGGCTTGGGGCATGTAGGGCTGCTCCACCACCCCTACCTCACCTCATGGCCATAGCACCGATGGTTCAGCCTCCTGGTCCATTGCAGTCATGAACGAGCAGAAGGTCACACGGAACCCTGCTGGATGGGGCTGCCAGAGCTGCCATGGGTGACCTGGCTGTGGGGGTCCTGACTGAGATAAGCTAGTGTGGGGCATGTGGGGTAGGTCCACTCCCCTGCCAAACTGATGCACACTAGCACACTGCATGGCTTCCTGCCCCTCCATGAGTAAGAAGTGGGTCTCCTGTATATGGGAAAAAAATAAGACACCTCCCAAAAATAAGCCCTAGTGCTTATTTTGCCCCCCCCCAAAATAAGACAGGTCTTATTTTGGGGAAAACATGGGTATTTGAATTATAAAGTTCTGTTTTACTGAATGGATTAGCCTTTTATTTGTTTGAGTGATTTTTCGTTTTTAAATACGTACTTTTGGGGGGGGGGAAGTGCTAGCTTTTGGGGGGGGAAAGCGCTAAAGCACTTTTAAAGAAGTTTTTAAATGTTATATTATTACTTTGTTTATTGCTTACCTGAAGAAAAGAGAGAATGAATATACTTTAAATATGTGACTTGTCTAAAATAATACCCATTTATTGGTAAATACTTTAATTGGCTTGGAAGTTGATTGTTCCAGGTTTTTTTAAGTGGCTGAGCCCTTTAATTGTAGCTGGGAGTGTTTCAAATACTCTGTTGTAACCTTTGAACTGATTTAGTGCAAATGGCTTACTTTTAAATAGGATTATTTCCATCATGCAATGTTTGTTGAGGTTGCATCATAGGTGCTCTTTGTTTTCACAGAGAGCCAGAGTTATAAAAGAGGAAGGCAAATATGGAAAAAAATTACTCCCTTTCTTCATTTGTTTTGATAGACAAAGCTGCAATCTGTTCACTATTTCTATACATTTTTCTGATATTTTTATTTCCTGAGTCCTACAGTACATGAAGATTGAGAGAATTAGGCTACCTGGATAATTCATTACTTTAAATCAGGGGTCTCCAACCTTGGTCCCTTTAAGACTTGTGGACTTCAACTCCCAGAGTTCCTCAGCCAGCTTTGCTGGCTGAGGGTCTCTGGGAGTTGCAGTCCACACATCTTAAAGGGACCAAGATTGGAGACCCCTGCTTTAAATCAGTGGTATCCAACCTTGGCAAATTTAAGACTTGTGGGCTTCAACTCTCATAATTTTGACTGGCTGCTGGGAAATACAGCAGGCTTAAAGTTGGACATCCCTGCTCTAAATAATACATTGTCCATGGGCTTTCCCTAAATTACCAGGCAACTTAGCCATATCTATAAAGATACTGAACATAGTAGGAATGATGAGTTGCTGGTGGAATCAAAATGCTACAGGATCTTAGTTTGCCAAATGGTGCTTTAATTCTTCTTTCAGGGAAGGGTGCATTTCTGCCTGTACATTCATCTAGAGATATTGCATTTCCTTGTGAGCCTCCAAAAATGCTGGATTGCAGAAAAGAGCATATATTTAACCCGCCTATCTTATTGCTTTAAGAATTTATCGCTAGCACAAAGGTCATTCAGGTACTAAGAAATCATATGCTGTTACCATGGGAAGGCAATGAACTGTTACTATGGCAACATGGAATAGTTGAACAACTTGTTGTGTAAACTGAAACTGCAAACATATATTGTCAAAAACATTGGTGGTATTAACACTGCCCTTCTCTTGAAGAACATTGATGCTTGAACAAGTTTTGCAATATTATTTTAGGGACGACTTAGTAAGTATGTAGGGCCTGCTGATTAGAGCAGCTAACTATTATATTTTTATAAAACAGAGTTGTAAAAAATCAGCTATTGTCCATCTGCCCTGTCAAAAACAGCACATAACCTGATGTATTTTAAACCCCGACCAATGTATCTTTTGCGGCTGACACTCTACCTATCTACATATAGAATAATATTCTGTTGAGTTATGAGCACAAATGCATAACCACAATAGGGAGTGTCATCCTAGAAGCATAGGTACACTTCCAAATACTTCCATGGTTACCTGAGAAACTCTTGAGTTGCTGGAGTTTAATTGTAAATATTCAATTAAAATAATTAAATAGGGAATCTAGCATGCTACAAATGGCTTCATCTTCATTTACATTGAAAGGATTAGAGCATGTACAGAGTGTACCTAACTCAACTTTTGATATTCCTTGCTGATGAGAGAAGCTCCTTTGTGACCTAATGGTCTATCTGCATAGATAAAGCCTCCAGACTGCCAAGTAGTCTAGCTAAATAACTTCTTGTGAAATGCATATTCTGCCTGTTATAACTAATGTGAGATAGCACCCACTAACAAAGGGGGGTTATATGTCTAGGCTATATGTCAGAAAATGTATTCTTTTCCCCTTCTGAGGTCCTTTGTTTCCAGAGCACTGAGAAAAATCATGAGGTTTGCATGAACTAATGGATATGAAATTATGTTTCTAACACTGACAATCTGTGCAAGCTGTGTAAACTATAAGAAGTTCAAGAAAAAGTTTTTGTGTGCAGTGGCTTCGGCTTTTGCTTTTTCTCTCTCTGCCTGCTCTGTTTAAGGTAAGAGAAAAAAGGTCACCCAGTTTTCCTTTCTGATCAGAAATAAAACTGATTATCAGTTGCCTTGTGTTCAGAGTTTCATTGGATTTATCAGATTCTGAGCTGCACTCAAAAACCTTACAACATCATGTGGTTAATGGTCCTCACACCAATCCCATATCCATTCTTAGAAAATAAAAGATTAAGAAGGGTCAAAGAGTAACAGGAAAGCATAAGATGATAATTACTCAATAGAAAAAAGTTGAAAACCGTAATTTTTTTTGGGGGGGGGGGTTCATTTCATTTCTACTTTATTTTTCTTATTTTCTATATTCTTATTCTCTAATTTTCTTTTAATTTCTTACACTTTTATTTCATTGGAAAATTCAGCCGGGTTTTTTGTGTGTGTGTGTGTGTGTGTGTGTGTGTGTGTGTGTGTGTGTGTGGTTGTGTGTGTGTAAGTGAATGTAACTTAATGGTCTCTTTAAAATCTACTCATCTGACTGAGCCAATTTGATATAGTGGTTAAGGCACTAGGCCAGTGATTGCTAATCCTTTTGCTGTCACATGCCAAAAGCATGGGGAGCACACGCGTGCCTACTGCCATAATTCAATGCTCCCCATGTGCATGTGACCCTCCCCCGCGTTTCCCTCGCTTTTGGCACACGATGGCACGGTGGGACCAGAAGGCCTGTTTTTCGCTCTCCCCTGGCTCCAGAGGCTTTCTAGGAGCCTGGGGAGGGCAAAAACAGCTTTCCCCACGCCCCCAGAGGCCCTCCGGAGTCTGGAAACAGCCTGTTCCCTGACTTCTTGTGGGCCCAGAAGGCCCAAAATCAGCTGGCCAGTGTGTGCATGCACTCTGGAGCTGAGTTAGGGCAACACTCATGTGCCCAATGATATGGCTCTGCGTGCCACCTGTGGCACTTGTGCCATAGGTTCACCATCATGGCACTAGGCTATAAACCAGTAGACTGTAAATTCTAGTTCTGCCTTAGCCATGTAAGACAGCTTGGTGACTTTGGGCCAGTTTTTCTCTCTCAGCGCAGCCCACCTCACTTTTGTTATTGTGGAAAAAATAGGAGGGAGGTGTTGTAGGAATTTAGCACCCACCCCCCTCCTAGAAGAATGAAGAATATTCTAGGAAATATTTTTAAAAAGCAGAATATTATACCTTCCTGGATGAGAAAAGGAGAAACATGCTCTTGGAAAGCGGCCCCCACCTTTGTTAATAGCCCCAGAAAGACAAAAGACATCTTATCTACAACACAGAAGACCTTCAGCTCCAGGGTGATGGGATTAAGACATGGCCCTCAGGACATGATAGGATTAGCCTCTACCCATCTCACCACATGGCACCTGGGAAGATTACATCAGCCAGCAAGGCTCAGGCAAGCTTGAGGGACAACCTACAATGTTAGCTAAGACTCCCACCCCCTGGGAGTCTGACAGCCAATCAGGATACTCTTCCTGTGCCCCAGAAAGGTCAAAGCTCAGAAAAAGCATAAAGCCAGGGAGCACACAGGATCTCGGCCTTTTTTCTGTTCAGGATCTCAAGCCATGTGATCCTGACCACCATTAAACCATCTTTCCAAGCAGCCTCCTGTCTTTGTCCCCACTTGGAACTGAACCCAGATGGATATTTCTTCCAACAGTGTGTTTTATATGTTCACTGCCTTCAGTTATTTGTAAACATAATGAAGGCTGGATATAATAGATTATTATTATTGCACAGAAAAAAATGGTCAGGAGAAGATGGCAATGAAAACTTAGTCAATGACTGCCATTTTATGATTGGATATACTTCAGAAGCCATTTTCAAGGGTGTCCATCACATGCTGTCAATATTCAAAATGGCCCAGTTGGTTCCACATACTCTATATTCACTTGACTTGCAGGAACGCTTTAAGCAATTAAGTACCTTCTGCTTTGCATTAGATTTTTAGCTGCTTTTACTGTTTGCCATTAACTTCCCTGCAAATTATGTGAAACATTTATTTCTAGCCTAATAATACATTTCACACATCTCCTGAAGCATAATAGAGTACATTAACTCATGCTCTAATTACCACTGGTTAAATTTATTGTACAAAATACTGTTGTTTGGTTTCAGCCACTTTGTATATTTTCAAAAGTGCTACATTCATCCTTGGCATTTGCCCAGTAACTGCAATGATTACAATTCTATGTGTTCCCCCCGCCCCGCTTCATTTCTTTTAAAAGAAAACCATTCATTCTGTCCCTGAGGCCTGTTATGCAGATAGTTAGCAGACGTCCATCACTTAATCACCATGCCAAGAAAAGTTCCTTCATATACTGTTTGCATATAGAATCACATGTGTAATGTAGAAATGGGAATTTTTATATTGTTTTGGTTTCATAGAAGACAACTCCAGATCATCTTAATTCCTTCTAACTTATTTCAGTCTGTCTGGCTGCAAAAAGAGAAGGACCAATAAAGGAGAAGCCTGCTTTATTCTGTTGGAAGAAATATCCATCTGGGTTCAGTTCCAAGTGGGGAAAAAGACACTGGAAACATGGAGACTACTTGGAAAGATGGTTTAATGGTGGTCACATGTTCAAGGGGTTGGGTGAAGAACCAGAGAGGAAAGGAGAAGAAGAGGGGAGAAGGGCAGAAGGGATGCTGAGTGCCTGAGTTTATACTCTCTGTGGGGCCCCACCTTGGTGTTTCCTGTTCCTGTATAAGAAATGTACCCTGATTGGTTGTCAAACTCTCAGGTGGTCTAGGGGTCTTAGCTAACGTTGTAGGTTGTCTCTCAAGCTTGCCTGAGCCTTGCCATGTGGTGAGTTTCTGTTGCTAGATGAGTCCTATTGTGTTACAAATGATGGTCCATTGACAAAGGTGGGGGGGTTGAGTGAGCTTGGCTGAAGCCTTAATTGCCCATTGACAAAGGTGGGGGGGAGTGAGTTTCTGTCTCTGACCCATTGACAAAGGGGGTGGGGGCGGGGAGGCAGGAAGCTGCTTTCTTTAAAACAGGTTTCTCCATTTCTTATCCAGGGTAATATAATCTTCTGCCCTTTTTAATATTTTCTAAAATATTTCATTCTTCTAGGAGAGGAGTGAGTACTAACTTCCTACAATTCAAACCTGTAAGAAAATATTTAAGTTTATTACCTGAAAAACAATATTTCTGAATATTACATACATACACAAACAGTATTCAAAGAATTTTTCTTAAAGAAAACAAGTATTTAAAATTGGGTTGGCATCTGGCTTTCAGCAGGAATGATTAAAAACAAAGGTTTTATTGTATTGTAGCTGTGCCTTGGTCATGGAAAGCTATAGGGATTCAGAAATCATTTAAGTCTACTACTCATTCATCTTTTTTCTTCAAGAAAAAACATTATTACATTGAGAAAAATCAGAAAAACATGTCCAAAGTTTTTGGATTTTTAATGCCAGCAGGGAATTGAATTTTCAAAAAGGAATAGTCAGCAAGCCTGCTTTAAGAACATTATTGCAAATTTGTATTGTAAGTTGATAACATTTTGTATTTACATAGCCCTTTTTGCATAATACCATGAAAGGAAAAGGAGAGCAAGGGAAAGTATGCATATGTGCACAGATGAGTGGCAGCATATTTCCAAAGAAGTATTTCCTTGTTTAACTTTCATAATCTCTATTAAAACAACTTCTGGAGAAAGGAATAACTCTCTTTTGCATGCTGTCATATACTGTAGTTCTATAGTTTGCATATAGAAGCCATGCTATGTCCAATGTAGAAATGGGAAATGTTCTGTTTGTTTTTGTTTTATAGAAGTAAACTTCTATAAATCTTAAATCATCTTAGTACTGGCCTACCAGTAGTTGTTAGGACAGCTAATATTTTTATCAATATGCCTTGGTCTTCTACAAAACCAAAATGAAAATTTCCCAGAATGATCCTTAAAGGATCTGAATTGTTTAAACTCACTTTCTGAATTGTTTATGAGATCTTTTTTTAAAATGGGCTTTTATTGTTTTCTATTGCTTTATTATTTTCTATTTCTACTTCATTACTTTTCTAAGAAAACAGGAAGGAATAATGCTGATACAAATGCACATTTAAAAGAGCATAGAAAATGTAAAGAAAAAATATGCAATTAAAATAGCAATAAAAATGAGTGGATAACGAGCAAATAACTAGCAGATCTAAAATAGCAGATGGCTAATATATATTTTTTTATTGAAAAAGTTTTTAGAAAAATTTTCACCCCCTTTTCCCCCCTCACCCCCACTCCCTCCCCTCCCCCCTTCCTCCAAAACCACCCTCCTCCCTCCCCACCCCACCCCCGACTTCCCAGAGCAAACACAAGGTATAATTCAAAAAAGAAAAAGAAAAAACCAATCACACGCTAAATTTTCCCTAACACAAATTATAATCCTCCCCTTCTTCTCAAATCCTAACTTCCCCCCATACAAATCAGAGATAATTACATCCTAATCATTCAAAGGCAATCTGATATCTCTTAATCTGATATCTATTTTGCGTATATTCAATCCATTTTTTCCATTCAATTAGATATTTTTCTTGTGTATTATCTTTCAAAAAGGCTGAGATTTTGGCCATCTCAGCCAAATTAGTAACTTTCAATATCCATTCTTCTATAGTAGGTAACTCTTTTTTCTTCCAGTATTGTCTTATCAATAGTCTTGCCGCTGTTATTAAGTTTAAAATTAGCTTAGTCTCGGTTGCTGTACAGTCCATAATAATTCCCAGTAAGAAAAATTGCGGTAGGAACTTTATCTTCTTTTTCAAAACATTTTGTATAATCCACCAAATCTTTATCCAAAAAGCCTTAATCTTCTTACAAGTCCACCAAATATGAAAATATGTAGCATCATCACAATTACATCTCCAACATTTCGCTTGCATATCTGGATACATACATGATAATTTCTTAGGGTCTAAATGCCACCTATAAAACATTTTATAAAAATTTTCCCTTAAGTTCTATGCTTGCGTAAACTTAACATATCTAACCCAAATTTTTTCCCAAGTTTCCAAAAATATTGGTTCCTGAATATTTTGTGCCCATTTTATCATACAATACTTTACTAAATCCCTTTCAGAGTCTATTTCTATCAACACATTATACAATCTCTTTATATGCACCTGGGTTTGATTTCTAATTTGTTTTACCAAGTTTTTTTCATTCTGCATTATACCAATTTTCTGATCTTTTTTCCACCTAGCTCGTAGTTGCCCATATTGAAACCAAGTATAATTTCTCCCTTCTTCTTTTAGTGTATGCAAGGATTTTAATTGTAAATTACCTCTATCAGTATATGAAAGATCTTTATAAGTAATCATTTCCTGTTTATGTTCTATATTTATATTCTCTATTGCTGGGGTGTCCAAAGTTTTTTGAGTGAGGGCCAAATACAGAAAAATAAGCAAAGGCCCGGGCCACGGGGGGGGGGGGGGGGCGGTGGAATTTTTTTGTACCAGTTCTTTGGGCGTGGCTTATTTTGGGGTGTGGCTTGGTGGTCATGTGACTGGTGGGCGTGGCTAACTGCTCATGTGACTGAGTGGATGTGGCTATGGGCATAGAAACTACTCAGAGGGCTAAAAAAAGTAATTTTTGACCAGTCCTCACACTTATGACCATCCTCACATTTATGCCCATTGCAGCATTTTTAACAACCATATCACTCATTTCACAACTGCTTCTCTTCACCACGGTTACAAGATAGGGTGCAAAATGTAAAGATAGTTGTAGGTGTGAGGACCAGTCAAAAGTGTGAGAACCTGTCAGAAATCACTTTTTTTTCAGTCAGTCTACTAAAAAGCAACAATATGTGGATATCATCTTCATTTAAGGGGGGAAAATGTTTCATATTCATTCATCTTGGCCAGGGGTGTCCAAACTTGGTCCTTTAAGACTTGTGGACTTCAACTCCCAGAGTCCCTCAGCCAGCAATTGTGGAATTGAAGTCCACAAGTCTTAAAGAGACCAAGTTTGGACACCCCTGATCTTGGCTTTTGTTTTGTATTTGGTATGAACTTGAAACTCCCTTCGTTATTCCCTGCCCAAGGGGTGGAGGCGCGAGGAGCCTCACCAGGCGGCCCGAGGAAGGCGAGGATAGAACTGCTGGGGTCGGGCACGGCCAGCAGCCACTTTCCCGCTTACCGCCGCCTCACCTGTTTCTCGATGGCTGTCACTGCCGCCACGCGTGTCCGACATGGGGAGGCGCGAGGAGCCTCGCCAGGCGGCCCGAGGAAGGCGAGGGTAGAACTGCTGGGGTCAGGCACAGCCAGCAGCCTCTTTCCCGCTCACCGCCTCCTCCGCCCCCTCCCTTCATTATTCCCCGCCCATGGGGAGGAGCATGAGCCGGCTTAAAAGGGCCATATTAAATTATACTTTCAGAATTTGCTGCGGGCCAATAAAAACTGACCCGCGGGCCGCAGTTGGCCCGCGGGCCGTAGTTTGGACACCCCTGCTCTATTGCATGCCTGGGATTTGCCCAAATAGGAATTTTATAATTTAACTTATGATAATATTTCTTCCAGACACGCAGAAGCGCAATTCTTAACACATGGTTCTTAAAGGCTCTATCCACTTTTTTATCATACAATAAATATGCATGTCATCCATATAATAAATCATCACCTTCTATATTCAAAATCCTTTCCTCCGTTAAATTAAACCAATCACTTATTACAGAAAGAGCAGCTGCTTCATAATATAATTTAAAGTTGGGCATTTTTAAACCTCCTCTTTCCCGTATATCTTGAATTATTTTCATTTTAACTCTCGCTTTTTTACCTCCCCATATAAATTTATTATTTCCAGTCTGCCATTCTTCCAAATTTTTATCTTTCTTAATTATTGGTATCATCTGAAACAAAAATAAAAATCTAGGTAAAACATTCATTTTAATAGCTGCTATTCTCCCCAATAATTATAATTGTAATTTTTTCCAACTGAGCATTTCCTTCTGGACTTTTTGCCATAACACCTCAAAGTTATTCTTATGCAATTTCACATTTGATGAAGTAATATAAACCCCTAAATATTTAACCTTTTTTACAATTTCAAATCCTGTTGTTTCTTCTAATTTTTCTTTCTGTTGTCTAGTCACTTTTGTTTTATTCTGATTTACTTTAAACCCTGAAACCTTTCCATATTGATCAATTATTTCCAACAAACATACACTTGAGTTTATAGGATTTGACAAAATAATCACCAAATCATCTGCAAACGCTCTCACTTTATACTCATGTTGTCTAATTTTAATTCCCTCTATCTCCTTTAGCTCTCTTATTTTATCCAATAAAGGCTCCAGAGTTAATATAAACAACAATGGTGACAAAGGACACCCCTGTCTTGTTCCTTTCGCAATCTTAAAAACTTCCGTCAAACTACCATTAACTATTATCTGGGCTGTTTGCTCTCCATAAATCGCCCTAATTATTCTCATAAAACAATCTCCAAATTGCATTTTATCTATTAATTTAAACAAAAATTCCCAATGCAATTTATTTATTTATTCATTTATTCATTCATACCAGATTGTTTCTTGATTGCTTATTTGTACCCTATGTCCATCATTAAGTGTTGTACTTTATGATTCTTGACGAATGTATGTTGTCCTTTATGTACACTGAGAGCTTATGCACCAATCACACTTGGCCAATAAAAAATTCTATTCTATTCTATTCTATTCTATTTTATTCTATTCTATTCTATTCTATTCTACACTACTTTACTCTATTCTACTCTACTCTACTCTACTCTACTCTACTCTACTCTACTCTACTCTATTCCATTCTATTTATCTTGTCTGATATAGCTGTCCATCTCTCCAATGCAACTTTGGGCAAGTACAGTAACAAAAATTGAAATAAAACATATGTTTTTAAAAAATACTAGTATAAGAGATTTCATACCCTTTTCCAGGCAGAAGATGTATTTAATAAATTGTAATAGTATTTAGTTAACAAAAGTGAAATCAATAAAAGTAAAAAGAAAATATATAATTAGTAAACAATAGATTGAAAGAATATTGTAGATGATATGTCAAATTAAAATACAATATCTTGAAATCAAACTTGTGATGTGGCACTAAGCTAATCTTCTTTGCAATTAGCTTTTTTGTAATCAAATACTTTATGTGAGTTTTTATGAATGAATATTATTTGAAGTCTACAGACTGTTGGTACACTATGGAATTACCATCCTTTCTTCCACTTGCTAGCCCAGAACCAGTGCAGATTAATATAGGTAGGATAAAGAGTTTTCTTTCAAAATTTACATTATAATATGCTGGTTTAGTTGATGTAAATGATTTAAGCCCTTTCAGTTTTAAAAAAGAATGTTACTTTATGAAGTAGCCTATTTCTAAATAACATTTTCTTTTAATGGCCCTCATCCAGGGGTGAAATGCTACCGGATTGGACTGGATCGGGCGAGTAGGTAGTGGAGATTGGTTCTGGTTCGCCGATCCAGTAGCAATCGCTGGCTGGCCATGCCCCCAAACCAGTCCACAGCCCGCAGTCCAGCCTTCGCAAGCTGGACACCGGAACACTGGGAAGGCAGCTCGCCACCTGCTCGCCCTTAGGTCAGGGACCGGGGCCCATTCCCTGAGGCCCCGGAGCCGCCACCTGCCCCAACCGGGTCAGGGAATGTACCATTCCCCGACCCCGGCCTTTCCCCGGAGCCGCTGCCCGCTCTTCGCCCACTTGCTGCCCGCTCACCACCTGTTCGCCCTTCGCCTTTGGTCAGGGCCCAGGGATACCTCATTCCCCTGAGACCCCGGACCCACCCCCTGCTCGCTGCCTGCCTCATCCGGGTCAGGGAATGCACCATTCCCCGACACCAGCCTTGTCCCGGAGCCGCTGCCCGCTCTTCCTTTGCCAAGCAGCGTATACTTACTTTCTTCTAGTGGCTGGTTGCCAGGAAAGGCAAGTGTCCAAAAGTTACTGGAGTCCCTCTCCTTGAATATGCCGCCGCCATTGCTGTTTGTTTCATGCACCAGCTGCACAAGAGCACACCGTTTATTTTATTTATTTATCAGCGGCAGGTTGGGTGTGCGCTTGCACAGCCGGCGCATAGAACAGGGCGGCATATTCAAGGAGACCAACTCCGATAACTGACCCGGTTGAGGAGGCGGCAAGCAGGGGGCGACTCCAGGGCCTCAGGGAATGGGGCGTCCCTGGGTCCCGGCCCCTGACCAAAGGCGAAGGGCGAGCAGGCGGCGAGCGGGCGGTGAGTGGGCGGCAGCTCCAGAGAAAGGCCAGAGTTGGGGAATGGTGCATTCCCCAACCCCGTTGAGGCAGGTGGCGGCTCCGGGGCCTAGGGTAATGGCGCATCCCTGGGCCCCGGGCCCTGACCCAAGGTGAAGGGAGAACAGGTGGCGAGTGGGTGGCAAGTGGGCAGAGAGGCTGCAGCTGCAGGCATCTCGCAAAAAGGGAAAAGGCAGAATAGAAATTAATTTTTTCCCTACTGGGTTCTGTGGGTGTGGCTTGGTGTGTGTGTGTGTGACTGAGTGGGCATGGCTGTGAGTGACATTGAGTTGGCCACGCCCACTCAGTCACAGGACACACCCACCCACCAAGCCACACCCACAGAACAGGTAGCAAAAAAATTTAGATTTCACCCCTGCCCTCATCCCAGGAGTGAAATCCAGCAGGTTCTAACAGGTTCTGGAGAACCGATAGCGGAAATTTTGAGTAGTTCAGAGAACTGGCAAATGCCATCTCTGGCTGGCCCAGAGTGGGGTGGGAATGGAGATTTTGCAATATCCTTTCCCCAGGAGTGGGGAGAGAATGGGGATTTTGCTGTATCCTTCCCTTGCCATGCCCACCAAGCCATACCCATAGAACCTGTAGTAAAAAAATTTGGATTTCACCATTGCCTCTTCCTGCAGGATTGTTTAGAGGAACTACACAAATTTCAAAGGTATTTATTAAACAAAAGTTTATAATACAATTCATGTAATGCAATGAAATCTTGCATTCACTCTTGGGGTTCTTATTATTGCTCTGCTGGAAGATCATAATTACTTGTGGAATAAATTAAGGTTGTAACTGAACATAAACATTGTGTTGGGTGACTGTAGTCTGCTAATGGATATAGTTCTGGGTGAATGCATAGTATTGCTTTTGTTAACCTTCAGAGAGAAACCAATAATTTTTACTTTCTGTAAATTGTTTCTCTTGCATTGTTCTCCAAATTTGGTAGCTTACTAGCGTTGACAGCAACCCCCCCCAAAAGTTTCTAATGTACATTTATAAAGCAGGAGGCATGACTGAAAATACAATCATTCATTTAGTGACTGTTTGAAGTAACAATGGCACTGAAAAAAAAAGACTTATGACAGGTCTTCGCACTCATGATTGTTCCAGCATCCCCATGATCAAAATTTGGGCACTTGGCAACTGGCAAGTGGTATTTATGACTGTTGCAGTGTCCTGGAGTTATTTGATCACCACTTGTAACCTTCCCAGCTAGCTTCCAACTAGTAGTCAATGGAGGGAGTGGATTCACTAAATGATTGCATGATTCATTTAACAACTGCAGTTATTTGCTTAATAACCATGGCAAAAGTCATAAAATCAGGTGCAACTCACCTAACAACTGTCTTGCTTAGCAATGGAATTCTGGTTGCAATTGTGTTTTTAAGTTTAGGATTAAATATATTTATAATTAACCATTCAGTTCTCTAACATGTTTTCCATACAAACAGAATGAAGAATCAGCTGGATTCTCTGCTCCCATCCCCATTTCATAGCAACAGATATTCTCTTTCTTCTAGTTCAGCATTTATCAGGATACATTCAAAGTAACAAAACTAAATACATAAATTTGTTATTGTACATTATTGATAGAATTATATTAACTTCAAAGAAATGATATTCTATTAATGATGCTCAAAATATATGTATGTAAACTATATGAATATTATATTTTTAAAAATGCTATATATATATATTAAAGAGCATCCCTAACATCCTGATAAAGCTATCATATTGTATTGCACTTTATTATTTACTAGTCCTTATACTTACAACCTTGACTTACAACCACAACTGAGCACAAAATTTCTGTTGCTATATAAGACAGCTGTTAAAAGTGAGTTTTGCCCCACTTTATAATCTTTTTGCCACAGTTAAGTGAATCACTGCATTTGTTCAGTTAGTAACATGTTGTTAAGTGAATCTGACTTTCCCGTTGACTTTGCTTGTCACAAGGCTGGAAAAGATGATCACATGACCCAGTCATGCAACAGTCATAAATACATGCCAGTTGTCAAGCATCCGAAATATGATCATGTGGTCATGAGGATGCTGCAATGGTCATAAGTGTGAAAAATAATCAGTCAATTTGTTTCAGTGCCATTGTAACTTCAAATGGTCACTAAATGAATGGTTGCAAGTCGAAGACTACATGTAGCAATAGCAATAGCAATAGCACTTAGATTTATATACTGCTTCACAGTCCTCTCTAAGCAGTTTACAGAGTCAGCATATTTTCCTCAACAATCTGGGTCCTCATTTTACCAACCTCAGAAGGATGGAAGGCTGAGTCAACCTTGAGCCTGGTGAGATTCAGTCTGCCAAACTGCTGGCAGCCGCTGATCAGCAGAAGTAGCCTACAGTACTGCACTCTAACCACTGCGCCACCATGGCTCTTATGTCACGGTGGCCTATATGTCACTCTTGTGGGATTTTGGCTGGTATATCTTTCTTTCTTACAGGAAGAAGAATCAAGTAACAAAACAATTTAACCAAAGTAGCAACAAAATCCATATCAAAATTATAAAAACTTGGGCCACAAAATGACAATAAATATCCAAAATAAACCATGGTGGATTCCCAACTAATTCTTGATCCCTCTCATGTCTTTTTTAAAATCCCAGGGAAGAGGCTAATCTCATCTCAGGTTTCTTGTATGATAAACTATATCATTAACAAAAGTTTAAATCAAACTGAGTAAAAAATGGAAAAACCTTAGAAAATAAAGCAAAGAAAAAGAAACATAGGAATCCAGGGGTTTCATATTTAAATAAATACCAGACACAATCCTGGAGCAATATTTTCACAGTTCTCGATTATTTAGTTACCATTTTCTGTTGTTACTGTTGTTTTCTAGTTAACATGCAAATTCGTCAGTAGGCAGATGATATAGTCCAGTGCATTCAAGTTTTTAAAATTTTAAAATAAAAAAAAAATTTTTTTAATTTAAATTTTAAATAAAATTTTAAATTTTAAAAAACTTTGGTATGTAGATGTTGTATGTAGACTACAATTAATAAAGCCAAAATAAGTGCAGTTTTGGAATTTCTTCCTTCATCCACCAGGGTGATTTTACAGAGTGATTCTGAGGGTTCCTGCTTCTTCTAAATCCAGTTTGTGCATCTGGAAGCCCTTATTCCAAATACCATTGAAGTGCAGATTACATAAACTTGAACATCATTTTACTAGTATGTTAAGAAAAATGAAGGGATACATGGATTAAACATGCCAATAGTTTTTCATTTGATTTGTCCTGGGTGTCTTATTTCTGCCAAATGCAAAGGTGAATATGTCTTACAGCACTTTGGTAACACAACTATACTACATTACCCAAAGGTTTAATAAAGGTATTGTGTAATTTTGTGCTATCTTCTGTACTTTGGATGTAAACACATTTATGGAGGATAAGGATATTAGTGTTGCTATTCAGGACAGTTATTAATTTTCATCAGTATCACTGCTATTAATAGTCACCAAAGAACATGAATTGCATGTATAGCTTTCTGATGTATTTATTTATATACATATATGTTAGATTTGGGAAGAATAACTGGATTTAATGTGATCCAATTTAGTTTTTGTGTGGATGTGAATGTGTTTCTTATGATTCCAAAAAAACTTCTGTTATAGAGTACAGAGTCAGCAACAAAGTCTTTTCATCTTCCAGCAAAAAGGAGTAATAGATTTTATTCAGTAACTGCTGGACCTGATTGCTTTAGTAAGTCTGGAAAATTTTGGAGCCACTATAGTATATCTTCATAAATTAATGCTGAGTTCACACATTACTCTAAACTATAGTATTATGGTTTATTCACCTTTCACATAGTATGTTGTGTGAACTCAACTATTGTAGCTTATTGACAGTACAGAGTAGAGGTCTATAGATGTAAATATGTATAGATTTATAGACTAGAGGTCTATAGATGTAAAACAAAGAAACAAAGAAAAATTCAAAGAAGCAACAAGAAGACTTAAAATGGTCTGAGGGACTTCTTCTTTGAATTCTTAGAATGCTTATCATGTCCAAACATGCAAGTACTTTGACCAGTTATTCCACATGATACAGAGCAGTTAAGAAGATGTACTGCAATTACACTATTATAAGAAACGTTACATATGCATGGATAAAAACCTGTTATCATGAGCAGCCACAAGTGTGTTGTTCTTGACTTCTAATTTCCTAATTATTCTGCATTCTATAAATGAGCAATCCTGGTACATTCTTCAAAATGATAGGTAAGGTTGACCTTTAATGCGTATAATTTTTTTCTGAATGCTCTTCTTTTCATTAACTATTAACATGAAAACATGCACACACATATACTTATGAACTTGACAAGAGGAATACGCCCAGGAACAAGAAGAGCAAAAGTCAGCAAACAGAAAATAGGAAAGATACCATTAAACTACTTATGATATATAAACAAACTGAGTTCCTTGAGATACAAATGTAATGGATGTAACTTTTAAGTTTAGATTTAATGTTTTTAAAATAAAATGATTAAGTGGCCCTTACGTTGACTAGATGGCCTTAGAAAATTATTCAAAAGCAATTCAAATATAATTTATTTTCAAGGAGAATGTGCAAAGAGAACTGAGGGTATAGCAGAGAAATAGGGAGTGTAGAGCTCAATCAAATCCTGTTTTACTGGAATTTGCAAAAAAATTCTAAAAATTATATATAAATATATATATTTATACGTATTGGTTGCCAGTCTGCTTCTAGGTCTGATCCAAGATGTTTACCTTTAAAGTCCTTCATGACATGAGACCAGGTTATCTGAGGCACCTATACCATATATACTCTTGGTTTTAACCTTTTATTTATTTGTTATTAAACTTAAGTTTAATGCTCTTAATGTTTTTATATCTGTGATCTTATGCTATTTTAAGCCACCCAGAGTCACTTGAGACAATGAGATGGTTGGTATAAAGGTAGTCCTTGATTTATGACCACAATTGAGCCCAACATCTCCATTGTTAAACAAGGCAGTTGTTAAGCGAATTTTGACCCATTTTATGAACTTTTTTGCCACAGTTATTAAGCAAATCTGGCTTCCTCATTAATTTTGCTTGTTGGAGACTGCCTGGAAGGTTACAAGTGGTGATCAGATGACCCTGGGACAGTGCAATTGTCATAAATATATGCCACTTGCCACGTATCCAGTTTTTGACCATGGGGATGCTGCAATAGTTGTAAGTAGGAAAAATAGTCATGTCACCTTTTTCAGTGTTGTTGCAACTTCAAACGGTTACTAAACAAATAGTGGTAGGTCAAAGGCTACCTGTATAAATAAATACAATAAAAAATATAAAAGTGTCCAGGTTGGAAAAGAAGACAGTTGGGATCAGGAAGCTGAAATAGTAACAATTGGAGATCTCAAGACGTGATTTTCATAAGCAAAAGTGAAGACATAGAACTCATCATGAAATAAACACAGAAATTTTAAAAATCTATGCTAACACCTATTAAGAATATAAAGGTGATTGGCTTGTTTAATAAACTTACCACTGAATTGAAGAAGTTAAGGTAGTAATTATTTTGTCGGGCTGCAGAATCGATAAAGATAGTGGCAGAACAATAAAAACTATCATATGTCTTTCTTGGCAGCAATACAAAATAGCATGCTAGTGCCTTCTGGGATTTTTGGGGTGGGTACCCTTTTTCTGAAGTATTTGTTCAATTTGCTCCATTTCTCTGGGAGTAATGATTTCATGTCCAATTACTAAACAGGTCAAGCCCTGTTTGAATTTACCTCTTTCAAAATCAGGTAAAGGCAGTTAAGGGCTATTGTCTAATCCTAGGCATGGAGGCAATGACAATTTTAGACAAGATCCTGAAAGTAAGGACACTAAAGAGGCACAAACTCATGCATTACGGGAATGAGATTTGAATAGAAAGAAAGAATTATGCCTGAAAAGGTTGAAAGAGTAATAAATCAGTGGATGAGATAGATCAAGAAGATCAAGAAGATCAGCAGAGATTTGGAAGAGGTATTGTTAAATATAGGTCAAGAAGGCAAGCATCTGTCTATAATCAGCCAGAATCAAACCCAATTTGAAATCTTCATTGCGCAATGACCATGTAATGGTCAGCAATAAATACAGTATTATTGTCTTGTCAAACTCAACAGCCATGATCTTCATTAAATATTTGGACATAGATAGGAACAAAATAGAGATAAAACTATTTTTTCTGTTCTAATAGGTGAATGAAATCATGAGGAAGAAAAAAAATCATAGCAGTACAATGAATGAGTTATTTATTTATAGCACATGCATTCTTGTAATTAAATAACACAAAAAATTGTGCCCCCTTAGTGTTTTCCCCAAAATAAGACCTGGTCTTATATTAATTTTTGCTCCAAAAGTCGCATTACGGCTTATTTTCTAGTTAGGTCTTATTTTGGGGAAAATATGGTATTAAATGAACCCATCTGGCTGACAATCTTAACTGGGGCTTATTTTGGGGATAGGGCTTATATTACGAGCAGCCTGAAAAATCATGCTAGAGCTTATTTTCCAGTTGGGTCTTATTTTTGGCGAAACAGAATTAACTTCTTATATTGGTGACTGCTGCCACTTTTGGCAATAATTAGCAAAATAATTAGCAATGAAATATCCCTCTCTGCATTCAGGAAAGTTTCCTTTATGTCTTCTACATATTGAACCAGCCTATTTGTTAATTGTTCCATTTAATAAACATCCTTAAATTCCCAGAACTGCTTTAATATATATTTTATATTGCTAATTAAAAAATCACTGGAATTATAATAACCATTTCATTTCAACAGTATTTTAAGAAATTCGGAAGTGCAAGAATGAGTTGGCTAGAATCATGTGATCTGTTAAACAACTCTGTGCTATACTTGGTTTTGGCTGAGCATATGAATGACCCAGCATGGCACATGCATCAGATCCTAGTTGGTTTTAGCTGTATATTAGTTGGAAACACTTATCTATGGTACCAACACTTATGGCCAGATGTTGTCTGCAAAAGAAGACTTACTTTTCAATTTCTTAACTTGTTTGTATTTTATTTTTAGAGTACCACACCAGTTTTTCATCTATCCACAGATGATTAATGCAAATGATAGCAAATCAAACTGAACTTCTTAAACCAACCATGCTTATTTTACTACTTTATAAAACAAAATTTTATTTCAACTTTCCCATTTGGGGAGTGTTAAAAACTGTACTTTGAAATTTACACATAAAACAATCTACAACCAAGTTTAATGTTTTATAGAAACATAGGAATTGTCTTTGACCTCTGATGCAAGTCAATTTTTTTGGTTAAAATGAATAGAAAATAATAGAAAAACATTTGAAACAATTGTTTTGTTGATATGTTTTACATTTGAATTAAAAATTTGTTTCGGTAAAAAAAAAAAATCTTTGAAGAGCAATTCTTAGCCTTTGCATTTATGTAGATTTGCTACATCATTATTGGGTTTTGAGGATTGAATAAGCCAGTGAAGACCGCATGATGGCTGTGGACATCACAGCAAATGTGAAATCTTTAATTTTTTTAGAGAAGTATAGTTACTGATCTCATAATCATTCGATCTCACAGTATTTTGGTATTCTTGGTTGAAATATTGCATGGTTTGAGACAAGTATGCTCAAATTACATGAGATTTCAAACAAGAATGCAATATTGTGAGATTTTTGATACCCAGACTAAGAAAAATCTTTGTAACCCATCAGATTGTCAGGCCCCATTTGGGAACTATTCATGTGAAAAATATTTCTGTGCATAGTCAAAGGCCAACATAGAGTTCAAGTAACTATTTGAAAGATTTACCATATATTATTATATACAATAATAACCATAACTTAGGTATAAGCACAAGGTAGATCTATCTAAATTTCTTGATGTGCACTAAGCAAAGAAAGAGATCTTTCAAAAATAGTTATTGAACGGGAGATGCTCAACACTGTGAGCAAACTTCTGGTTATCCTACTTTTCTACATGCAGCCAAGCTTTTTCCAAATTGGCCCTGGAAGTTAAATCTATTCCACCGATGCCCATTAATTCCACTAACCAGACAAAACCCCTTGCATGTTTTCAGTATTTCTAGGCTAAATATCTTTTCATAAAATGAATTTCTATATTTGTTTCATGTTTTTAATGGTCTTAAAAAATAAACCAAGTATAATCTTCAAGTTTGAAGGTGTTTTATGTCTCGTCTAATTTGTTCCTATTCTTGTTATCTTTTTAAACATTTTCCACTGTTAATGCCTGACATTTGTTTGCTGGGATTGTATGCTGTTAACTCCATTCTTTGGTTAATCTCTTAATCCAGTTGTAGAGGATAAGTGGAAATCATAACCAGGACCTTAACCCTATGGAACCTTTATGTTTAATTACAATCCAGAATTAAAGCTACCACGTTGTCTACCAGTTAGACATTAAAGTTGCTCTAACAACTGTCTTTCTGCAACACTTTTGATACTGAACTTCCAAAGTAGGTATAAAGATGTCCTGCTCTGCAAGATGGATATAAACTAGGGCTCTGTGTGCTTCAAACATTATTCTGAAAAAGTGTGACATGATATTTGGGGCGGGACTCGGAGCACTGCCCTTCTTTAAAGCAGTAGGATCTATTTGTGGTGAGGAAATCAGAAGGAATGTCATGATGATTTTCCAGGTCAATTGCAAAGTATCTCAACCCTCAGTGTATGTTTTTGAAATTCTGGAAGAAAATGATACATTGCGTACTTTTAGCAATGAATAAATTAAATATGAAGTATTTTATTTGAAAGTAGGCTCATGAGGCCATTTAACATGTTTCATGTTTAAAAACTAGGAAATAGCATTCATTTTATTTCAGGACCTGCTGAATATAATTCTCTGATTGAATTCCATGGCGTTTTGTTAAATATTTGTGTTTTGATACAATTTTTGAGCCCGGGTATTCACCATTCTCTTCTCCTTGCTCAAGTTTGTTGCTCATCACAATATTTCTCAACTCACCCCTTATATGATTTTAAGCATTTCATAAATGTAGACAAAGTATTTATTTAAAACTTAGCTATATGTAATATTTATTATTAATCCACAGGATATTTTGATTGCTACATAAAACTCATTATTTCACCTTTACAAATTGTAAAAAAGAGAAAAAGAGAGGAAGAGAGGGAGAAAATGAAAAAAGAAATGTGCCACAAAGATGTGATAGCTGCTGACAACCAAACACTAAATTGTAAAATTATAAATTTGCTGTAGAAAAGATAAAAAACTTGAAACAATTATATTCACTTTAGAATTTTACTTTGAATAAAATATTCCACTGTATAAAAAAATAAAAAAGCTTACTCTGGTTAGAATTAGGGAAAATTTTCTTTAAAACCTAGGAATTTGCATAATATATCTGTAATATATTTTCTTCTATTGTACCACACAGATTTCAAGCATAGCAGATTAGACACAAATAAGACAAGCACTCTTCAAACAATCTGTGAAATGTACATGGGAAGTTTTACCTTCCTTTTTAATTCATATTTCCAGATTCCAAGGCTACATATGTCAGAAAAGCCCTCAGAAAGATCAAACCTGGAGCTTTAAATGTGCCATTAATTAATAAAAGGCCTTTTTTGCAAGTGCTATTTTTTTAATAAGGTGCGAAAGCAGACTGCAATATTGCTAGTGCTGCATTATGTACATATTAACAATAGATTCTGCAGAAAAAAAAATCCAGCGAGTTCACATTTTCTTTCCTTCCAAAGGTTTGGAGTTCATTATGATGGCTGCAAGAAATGAAGTGCTTCTGTTTGGAGGGATGCTTGAGGAAGCTTGGCGACACACTTCTAAGTGAACCTCCATTCCCTGGACTGTAATCTTGGAACTCCAACATTCTGATGACCGGAGTCCTGAGTTTAAGATGCTCCAGTGATGGAGTTGATACCCAGTCATATCCTGTACTATCCAAGTTTTCCTTAAATTTGTAGATATGCTCCTCAAAGCCATAAGATATCATCTCCCAGGAACATATCAATGAATGGCTTAGCTGCTCTTGACTCTTGACTGAGTGATATCTGAGGTTTTCTTGATGACACTTGCCCGGTTTTCATGATCTGGAGGCCTGCTAGTATAACTGGTAGAAGCAGAGCAAACTATCTGTTGGAGAGGGTGATCTGTAAAAGAAGGCCATGAGCTGCTATAAGGCAAAGGGCAGCTTTCTTCTTTGATGGTCACCTGGAGGTCAGGTTGGTTAGAAGTCACAAAGGTGGCCATACCAGGAAGTGGGTAATTCCTTGGGACCAAATTGGTATAAAAGCGCTTCCCATCAATGTTTTTCTTTTGCCACTGAAGTTGACTCTGCAGAGAAGAATTGATCAAGTTACTTATTTTGTTAACTCCAATAGAGTATTTTTATTTATTCATTCATTCATGGTATTTGTATCCTGCGCTGCTTCTGGTAGTCTTCCCTCATTTTAACTGCAGAACAACAATCCTGTGAGTTACTCTAGTCCAGTGATGGCTAACCTTTTCCGGCCCGAGTGTCCAAAGTACGTGTGTGCCCGACCCCCACAAAATGCAAGGCATGTGCAGCCCCCATGGATGTGTATGCGTCCTATATGTGCACCCCCCTCCATATGCACGGCAGAGACCCGAAGACCAGCTGGCTGGCAGGAGCTGAGGCAGAGCTGAACTGGGGCAATGGCTTGCAGGCCCACAGAGAGGGCGCTGCGTTCCACCTCTGGTACGCGGGGCCATAGGTTCGCCATCACAGCTCTAGTCCAAAGTCATCCAGACAACTCTTTGATCAACTGGGGACTTGAAACTTGGTCCCTAGTCAAAAATCCAATACCCAAGATAGTGTACAGGTAGTCCTTACTTACCAACCATTTGTTCAGCAACCATTCAAACTTACAACAGTGCTGAAAAAGAGGATTTATAACTAGTTCTCCAAGCTATGGATGTCATAGCCTCTCTTTGGTCATATGATCACAGTTCAGGTAGTTGGCAACCAGCACACATTTTATGACAGTTGTAATGTCCCACAATCACATGGTTTCCATTTGCAAACCTTCACAATCAGCTTCCAACAAGTGAAGTTACTGGGAAGCTGGCAGGAAGTTACAAGCTGCAGTTGTGTGATATCATGCTTAACGACAAGAACCAGAAATAATGTTAAATTGGCATGGTCATATGACATTTTGCTTGCAAATGTGCTGCTTAGCAACAGAGTTGCTGATCCTAATTGTTGTCAGTAAGTGATGATTACACTAACATGTTAAAAAATATCTAATATTGCTCATGTTAGCTGTTGTATAAAAGAGCAAACGTGCTGACAAGGACGGAATTCTTGCAGTGGTATGTGAAACACAAGGTAGACTTTTCTGGCCTCAATTGTGCACCATGTTGCAACAAGTTCAGTTTGTGCCATACGGATTTTGTTGCTTGGGACAATGCTTGTGTGCAAAGAAAAGGGCTGCACAGGCATTTTTCCCTCAATGCATAAGCTAATGGAAGGACCAGTTGGGCATATTTACTGTATTTACTGACCCTATTCCCAACAATGACATCTGATCTCTGTGCCTTTAGGGAAAGCTCTGCATGTGCATACAGGGGCACTCAAGAGTTCCAAGTGTTCATGGTGCCCAATTTACATTACCCTGTTCAGACTTTTTAACGAACACCAGAATAAAGCTTCTATACAAATCAGCGTCACAGTTGATTAATGAAGAACTATGTTCAGGTAGTTCTCAACAACCACAACCGAGACCCAAATTTCCATTGTTAAAGTAATGCAGTTGTTAAGTGCAATTTTATAACCTTTCTTTTGCCATGAATGTAAGTGAATCTCTATAACTATTCAATGGATCATGTGGTTGTTAAACATATTCAGCTTTCCTCCACTGACTCTGCTGGTTGAAGCCTTCTAGGAAGGTCACAAATGGCAGTCAAATGACCTTGGGATCCTGCAACTGGTGTAAATACATGCCGGTTGCGAAGTGCTCAAATTTTGATCACATGATCCTTTTTTCAGTGCCACTGTAACTTTGAATGTTTGCTAAACAAGTGGTTGTAAGCCAAGGACTTGCTATAGAAAATTTAAGTGTCAGGTCTCTTCAAATTTAGGTCTGTTCCCATCTTGTATCAAATATAGCAAAACAAATATTACCAGCCAGGAAAAAAACCCACCAAGGGCAAAGTGAAACTTTCCCCATTTGTAGCTGTAAATTATTTCTCTCCATCTTCGAGAAGTTACAGGTTTCAACTTCCCATATAGTTCCATCGCATACCTCCTAGTTTACCCTTTTTTCATAAAGTTCAGCAGAAAGCAAGAATGCTCAGCTTTGGCCCAGCTTTACAGAAAAGAGAAATAATCATTCAAAAAGCAGACAGAGATTTTTTTAAAAAAATCAAAAATAAAGAGGAAAAACTACAATGAAAAAAAAAAAAGGAGAACAATTTGTTTCCTCTTTCTTTCTCATACAACTCGTGAATAAGACTGGGTAGAAATATTATTCATCTCCCAGGTACAATGTGTTAAAAGCTTTCCAGCAGCATGGTTAGGAGAACTTCCTGCCATTGTGTTCAAGCACATGTGAACTCAGGAAATCCAAAAGACAGAGCTTCTGACTAAGATATAACAAAAAAGTATCCTCCCACTGTAGCTTTGTATATATAAAAGATAATAGGCACTAAAGCTTATGAAACCCAAACTGGATGTTTAACTTTTCCATTAAGATTTTGTTGTTTGGTGAGTAAAAGGCCATAACTTTATCCTGGGGATTGATTTCAATTGCAATAAAATCATGGCTACAAAGAATGACAAGAAGCAAGTTGAAGTGGAAAATATATATTGCATCAAAATAGATCACTCAAACCATTAATTATTAGGATTGTCTAAAGTATTTAAAGGACATGCTTTGCAAATGTGAAAACTACAGATCCTTTGGAAGGCTCACAAGGTTGTTTCCAAGGCTATTTCACGTTTGTACTTCCACAGACAACTGGATTACCAGGGAAAGGCAGCAGCTATTGTGTATGCATACCTCCATACAATACCACTCATTGAGATGTCAAAATAGCTGCAACATCTGGAAAATTTATATTTTTAAATTTTATTGTGAGATAACTTATTTGCCCCGTGCACTTTGCAAACCGCTGCTAGTCCATATAAGAATTATGCCTTCTGTACAGATTCAGTGCTTTATAAATTCAATGGGTATAACTGCACTATAAATGAAAATGCAAAAATAGGAAAAGAATTGGCCTAGCTTTTTGTGTGTTGTATGTGGTACAAGAAGTCCTATGATGGGGAAAAAAAGGCATGCAGCATCTGCTCACTAATGCTGAAATATCAGTCACGGGTCTACCCATCTGGTCTGGAAAATGGTCTCCTGGCTCTGAGCTAAATTCCTTTAGCTACTTCAGCTTAATCTACAAACTGGGCAAGTAAGTATTCAGATGGGCTTGGAATAATTCTATGTGACTTGCATAGTACTGAACATGAACAAACCGGGCGCTGTAATTCCCCTAGAAGTTGCTAAATCTCACATCCCTTACAGAAAAGTCACTGCAGCCAAAGCTACAGAGCTCAAGGGACATTCTCGCTGGGTTCACACGCTGTGCTAAACCAGTTTGCTTAATTAAGACTTGATGAGTCAATCAAAATTACCTGACTTCCCAACATGCAAAGCCAAAACAAAGCAAATCACTCATTGGTTTAGCTTGATCTGTAAACCTGTACTTTGCCTGCTGATCTGGAAATTAAACTTAACTATGGATGGTTAAAGTTTTGGGTCTGTTTAAAGTTCAGCAGCAGAAGCTTAAAAAAAATCTCTGCCCCAAGCAACCAGGGCTGTTATTTAATATACTTGTTGCATCTCTACTGGACCTGCCATGATCCTTCAGTAGTCATAGCATTTCAGAAGCTAAAACATCATTTCCAACCTGATCCTTCTCGATCTATTGGAATACAACATCCAGTCCATTGGTGTCTAAAAGCTGGCTATAATGATGAAGTTGCTTTTAATATATCTAAAGAACAATGGGCTGAAAAAAAGTCATATTCCTTTTTTGCTTCTGTTCCCTTGCTGCTACCTATATATAAAGTATTTGAGTTTTATTTTTTTGCTTGTTTTATATATGTTTAATGCCTGTATATACTTTTTGTACTTTACAAGCTATTCCATCTTTTGTGAACAGGAAAACCTGGCTACAAAATTCCTAATCATCATACTTAATATATGGGTCAACGGGAAGAAGGGGCAAATTATTTTGCTAATACCGTGACTTAATAGGGACCATATTTGCTCTTTGGTCATAAGCCACATATCGCAGCAGGAGGGGAAGGGAAAATACTGCCCATTTTATTATTGATAGAGTTTCAAATAGTTCTTGTTAAGATGCTTAAACCTATTCCTGTAATATTTACAGAGTAATCTCATCAGAAACAATAATATCTTAGAAGTTCAGTCATGACTTCTGGATTGATTTCAGCTGATTGGAGCATAATGGGTCAGCCATCACACTCTGGGCTTCTCCTTTAACAAGGCCAAGCTGTTTGAAGGAGCCCGTCTTTAGTGGCTTCCTTCAGGATCCCTTTTATCAATGTGGATGCTGAGGAAAAAGGAAAAACTCCTCCCTCTGGAAAGCCTGTTCCTAGTTTTCATCCTTTTGGAAAATGGGAAGATTTTTTTTATGAAGAGTTTTGATTATTCTACTACAGGTAATCCTTGACTTATGACAACTGAGCCCAAAATTTCTGTTGCTAAGCAAGATAGTTGTTAAGTGAATTTTTGGCCCATTTAACGATTTTTCTTGTCACAGTTCTTAAGTGAATCCTGCAGTTGTTAATAACATGGTTTTTAAGTGAATCTGGCTTCCCCACTGACTTTACTTATCAGAAGATCACAAAAGATGATCACATGATCTCAGGACACTGCAACTCTCTTAGATACGAGTCAGTTGCCAAGCATCTGAATTTTAATCATGTGACCACAAGGATGCTGCAACAATGTGAAAAATGGTCATAAGTCACTTTTTTCAGTCATTATAACTTCAAATGGTCACTAAATGAACTGTTCTAAGTCAAGGATTACTTGCATTTGCCATTTCTTAACTTCTTTCGTCATCTCTGTTACTATCACTGTATTAGTAGTATCTAAATGTTATTGTTCACTGTTCCATCTGTCATAAGACATCTTGCAAACCTTTATAAAGAAAAGAAATGATATTGCCTTCTAAACATCAATAAATCAAACAAACTCCTAAAAGCAATGAAGAAAAACCTATTTGGAATATTAAAAAGAAAACCTGGAAATGTTTTACTTACTTGTGGATTTTCTTCGTCACTCGGGATGCTATTTGTTGTTTCACTTTCTGATGGACAAAGCAGGGATAAAAAGAGGAATTCTTCAGAAGTATGAATAGCCAATATAAACAGAAATTCACTATAGTTATTTTGTTTTAACCATCATCAACTACATCTTTTCATATCCAAGAAATAATTCTATATCCGTCTAGTAAGTTTTATGTAAAACCAGTTAGTTCTTATTAGCCACTGGAACAGAGGGCAAAAGTAATCTAAAATCAATAACCATAAATTTCTTTTTTTTAAAAAGATATAGAATTGTTTGTATATGAGGGCCAAAGGCGAACACTACTATGTGTAAACTTCCTTCAGGGATAAGAGGTAACTCTCAACTATTTCTGCATTTGCAGCCATGATTGTTCATAGAGACTGCACATTACATTGGCTTATCTGCAAGTAATGTTTTAATTCCATGCCCAAGAAACAATAAAACTCATTTTATTTGATAATGTTGATCTAGACTTCCAGACTTAAGGCTGCTTTTTTCAACTAAAGATACATTGATATCCTAGTAAACTGTGTTTTACCAGAACATTATTGGTCTTTGGCTGTATTATGATATAACTGACAGAAGGAATGCATGACAAGATTTTATGCATAATAGCAGATCAAGATTAAATCACTGGTAAACCAGCTGCATTACATATGGTAGGTCCCAGACTGAGTCTTAGATGTCTCATAGGGAAATATAAAAAAGATCTTAATTCCTTGAGTCCATATAAATGACAATGATTTCCATTTTTAAAGACAGATAAAACTATATGTAAAAGTGAAATGAAGATTAAATGCTCTTCAAATTAGCTATTGTCTTTTAAGGAACTAACATTTTATTGATTTGAGCTTTTTTAAATTTAATTTTAAGCACTTTTAAGGAACATTCAATGTTAGTGCTGATATTTGATTTCCATACAGCTTTCTTTCTTAGAAGAAATTTTTTTATGTTGATTACAATGGTTTTCCCAGAGCATCAGTAAAATCTCTTCCAACTAACCTAAGCAGAAAAGGAAATATCTGTTAAAAATTCTAGTATTACAAAGCTACTGACCTGCGTAAGAAGAGACAGGAGAAATTTGTAGTGGATATAGTTGACTCATGCAGCTGGGCTGCTCATCACATTCTGTTGTTACCTCTACTACTTGGCAAACGTCTGGAGGATTGGGAACTATCATGTGATCCCCAGAATCAACCTCAAAATGTGATTCTCCTACAACTGGATATGATGGCAAATTATAATAATGGTGATTTACATGCAGTCATATGAACAAATAGCATATTTTAGTGATTCTGAATGCACTATGGTTTATCATATTTTCACACCATAAAATTGGAAAACGTCAGAGAATCTAGTTTACAAAATCCCACTATACAAAGAGATGTTGTGTGTAAGGCATATGGGCAGTGAATATACAAATATTTGGTTTTCTGGGCCATGGGTTCCAGACTGATTCTTTCTCCATCACCACTTGCAGTCAATTAGCTTGCTGTGAATATTTTATTACAATAGCACCTTAAAGAGTTCACCCAAACAGTATGGGAGGGCATCTCAGAACTTTGATAGTAGATGAAGCTCCTATGTGTATGCCATCACTCTGCTAAACAACTAATTCCCACAACACTGTCAAACTATTTACTAAGACTGTATTACTATTATTCTTCTCATCCTTCCTATTACCTAACTCCACCCACTTATGACTATAACCATGTTGCTAGTATTTTTACGAGTTATATTGTTCTGTTTGTTTCCTAGTATGATTTGATTATTAGTAACCTATGACAATCACTAAGTGTTGTATCTTATGTTTCTTGATTAATATATTTTTTCCTTTTATGTACACCAAGAGCATTTGCACCAAAGACAAATTCCTTGTGTGTCCAATCACACTTGGCCAATAAAGAGTTCTGTTCTGTTCCATTCCGTTCTGTTCTATTCTATTCCTATACCTATACATATTCTATTCCTATTCTATAGAGGGATACCTTTTTACTGCTGCAGGCAACATGGTGCAAAAGACAGGGTGGGAGGGAGGGAGGGAGGGAAGGAGGAAGGAAAGTGATTATTGGCAAACCCATGGTTTGCAGAGGCCAGCATAACCTTCCTATTGAACTAATCAAAGAAAGGGAAGAAATCTAATATATTAATCACTTAGTGTACTAACATTAAGTTTTCTGAATGAGAACAGGTATTATTTTTTCTTCAGTTAAAGATGTATGTATGCTAGCTAAAGAATGACCCTGTTTTGAAGCACTCCAGCATATTTGTGTTTTTCAACACATTTGGACATCTCCAACAAACCCAAAAGATTTGTTAAGCTCATTCCAACAGGAGGAAGAGAGAATAGGATTTGCATTTTTCCCTGACCATCCATAGCACATTTTCTCTATTCCAGCTCCAAGGTAGATGTACAGTATGTGTTCGAGGAAGACTGGATTTTATGGATCTAGTCATATTTATAGTATTCCTTGGATCAGTTTTCTAATACCTCATTTGGGAATTATCAAATTAGAAAGGATGGGTTTTGGAAGCCCCAAGAGAGGGAAGAAAGATTTCCAAAGTGAGAATTTTCCCATTCAGGTCAGAGTTCTCAATTCAGCCTGGGTGAAAAAATTCTGAAAATCTTACGTTCAGGGTTGCCCATCCAGAGTCTGCTGATCTGCAGCATTATTTATGCTCAGAAAGATACAGTGGAACTTAGGGGCACTCCTGACTAACTAACTCTGACTAACTAACTCTTTAATGGGCCTACTCTAAACAGGACTAAATCTGTAGAAAAATAACTGCTAGATAAAGAGTTAAATTTCTTCTTTCACTTCTACCATTTCCCAAGAGTTTTGTTCAAGGTTCCTAACTAAATCAAGACCTAATTATTGTGTTGCTATGATACTTCTGATGTATTACTGTTCAGTATGAAAACTGAACTTACAAAGCCAAAATTCTTGCTCTAGAAGTTTGCCACACAAGGAAAAGAATGTACTGGACTACTGCAGCTGCTTACCTACAATGTTTATTGTACTGTCAACTTCAGTTTTTATTGTCGAAGACAAGCAGTAATTAGAAAATTCTGGGCTTGTTCCATTACTCAGCTGATAAGAGCACTCCTCTGGTTCTTGCTAGAAAGAAAGCAATGGAAAGATGATGCATTGATAGGCACTCAGAAATATATGTCATCTTCTGACTGATCATCAGCTAAACCTATCCCATACCATTTCTTTGGCATTCTGCAGGCTAAATTGAAGCAGACTAGTGTCTCATGCTGTCCAATCTCGGAACTGAAACACCAGCCATTTTATTCATAAAAATAGTCTGCATTCAGAAGAGCAATGCACAGAGTTTACTCTGAGGCCTTCTAAGAAATATGCTTTGCATTAAGAAATTATCCTAGGTATCACCGTCTCCAACAACTCTTCTTATTAAATATTTAACATTGCCTTCCAAATAAACTCAAGTGATTCGAACTAAAATGCAAATTTCTACTTCCTGCAAAATAAGATCCATAAAACTTAAATTAGGCACTCTTGGGCATTAACCACAATACAATAAAAACACCTGGGTTTGGCACCCACAAAATGTCCTTTGATAGTAGCATATATTCTTTGTTCACAAGGCTCTTCCAATCCCAGGAAGTGAGAAATGCAACATGGACAAGGAAATCCCCTTTCTTAATCAATTTCTGATCATATATTTGGCAGTCCAGATCAAGAAAGAATTCTTGTGTTTGTGTTCATCCCTTTGGTTTAGTTTTTTGTTACATATCTTTCCAAGGAAAAAGAAAATAATAGAAATAAAACTCTCCATTTTGATCATCAAGAAGTTCCACCAATTTCTAGTTGCTGATACAGAAAGCTGTATGTATAATAAACTATGACACCATGAGATGGAAGAAAATGTCCCAGTATCCAAGTTAGACTTCTTAATAATATGTCTATAATGGAAATACTTATTTTATTAACTAAAAGTATAATTTTTAATAACAAATAATAATTACATTGAATAACTTGCCCTTCCAGTACCTGTGCCTTAGTCAGAGTATCTAACTAGTCAGTGTAACTATCAACCATAATGTCCATCCACAGCAAAAGTACAATATAATAAAAAAAGAAATAGATGGTGCAGGAAAACAAAAGTCATAACTGATTTGGGTTTTTTCCAATAAAATAAACATCTGCTGCCTGAAGAGGAAGTTTCTTGCCTCCTCATAGGGCAAAATTCTATATTTTTGTTTCTGTTTCTGAAGCCTGCAAACATACTATTGAAACTTCGTAGATAATGCCTATCGACATTGGAAAATGCAGTCAGATAATTGCATTGGCTGTTACTAATGTCACACGTGCTGAGAAGAGGAAGGGAAAGGTCTCTCCGTTTAATTCCTTGTGCAGAATATATTATGAGAATTAACCTTTCAAAGACAAAACAATTATTTAATACAGAGCCAGCTGACAATTATCACTTTGTATCTTCCTAGAGATATTTGAGTACTTTTTTGATGCCATAAAAACTCCTGGGATAACTGAACAGATGGATGGTGAATGCAAGACCACAACGCATCATGGTACTGTTTGCCATGAGTTCAGTAACTAGAAATTGGATAACCAAAAAAAATGTCAATATTTTTCATGAGCCAGCAGAATGGTCTCAATCCAACGGTTAGAAATATATTTTGATAGTGTCTTATAATACAACTTTCTCCAGAAGGTGTAAATGCTCCAACACTGGAAATTTTCAAGAAGAGATTAGATAACCATTTGTCTGAAATGGTATAAGGTTTCCTACCTAAGCAGGAGGTTGGGCTAGAAGACCTCCAAGGTCCCATCCAACTCTGTTATTCTATTCTGTTCTGTTCTGTTCTAATAAATCAACCAGTATTACCTTTAAAAAAAACAGAAGCAAACAATATCTAATTCTGCTACACTTTGGTTTTCATTTCAATAATCATGGTTGTGAGAAAAGGAGACTCCTTATTAGAAATGTAGTATTGGAAGAAGTAGATTGTATTTCTTCCAGTCATGTGGGGAGGGTAAAATGTGAGCGTTCTCTCTCATAGACCATGCTCCTGAAAAGGATCAATCTTCACCTCCAATTACTTAAAATAACTAATTATATTAAGCATATTTTCCAGCTGGGTCAAGTATTATGTCTGAATGAAGTTTAGTGAAGAAAAAGTCTGTTTAGTCCTTTTGCTAAAAAGTGTTAATAAACTGAAATAATTTTTCAGAATGTTTTAATCCAGAAATGATATCTTCTTTAGCCTTGAAATGATAACAAAAAAAAATACCTTAATTTGTTTGACTTTATCTTCCTTGTCGGACTTCGGTTTCTTTCCTGTAGAAATATAAGAAAAGATATTTACAGTCATTTCCTGACAAAAATTAAGACCATTATTTGCAAATAAAATTTTTTCACATGAACTTAATAGAATAATCAGGTCAGTAATACCTGAAAAATGCTACTTGTTTAAATCATACTGAAAATATGTGAAGACACACAAACAGAACTGACATTATTCTTCAAGATCTCCCATGTCAATGAGGAATGGAATCCCTCTCTACATTGGGAATACAATAGCTAGTATTATTGTTTTTCTTTTCACTTTCTGGAGTTGTCTTCCAAAGTAATAAGATACTATGCTTTTCTAACCACCACCTGCCAAAGCAAGGAGAAAAAAGAAGCTAAAATTTTCTGCAAAATCTTATGAGATTTTTTTCTCATTTTCATTTTTAATTATTCATGTCAGGGAGGTGAGCAAAGTACCAATAGAGCTATCATGGTTTTGATCCTTCCCTTTTTCTTTGATACAAACTTATATTATTGATACATCAGAAAGGGATGAATGCAGGGGTCCTTATCATAATTTACAATATTTTCTATTCTGAATAGCAATGAAAGACTTTTCCCCATTTTCTGAAAAGGGTCATTTTTTTTAAAACTGGGGTGCCAGGAATTAAGTCAGGACTGTCATCTGCTGGGCCATGCGCAACTCTTCTTTTCTTCTTTGGTTATCAGTTTTAAGAATGGGGGGGAAAAACAACCATGGAATTCAGTGATGTCATATGAAGTGCTGACAGAGCCAAGACCATTTGTATTCATCTGTACAGCTGTCAAATGTTTCAGTATGGAAATGAGTATTAAAAAAAGACTTATTTTTATTTTTCTTCTTTTTAGGTGGTTGCATTCACTTAATAGATGTGCCTGTGACCAAGAAAGAATACCTGCCTATTGATCCACATGCATCTCATCTGTCTTTTCCCAGCTTTCTCCTCTAGTTCCCTAAGTGTATTGAGGTTGTAAGCTTTATTTGTTTTGATCAAGTGGAAATTCTGTGAACTGGAGTCTTGATATATTGAGAAATCTCATAAAAAGCAGTTAGCTGTTGTCCAACAAGTTACTAATTACCACAATCCTTTCATTTACCTTTCTTAGAAGGCCTCTCAGATAACGGCAGCATCCGATACACTCTAAAAGCATTGTTCCCTTTCTTGATGCTTTTGTCTTTAACTTCTTCTATGTCTGGCAAGGAATTCATCGCACATCGAAAATTGGCCTTCCATGTCTTTGGATCTGCTTTATCAACTCCTGGCTGGTACTTTCCTAAGCAAAAAAGGAAGAAAAAAATTCTTGGTAACCGGACTTTATCTTGAAGTGGAAGAGACTGTTGTTGTTACACCGGTTTAAAAATCAATGATTAATTTGACGAGGGGGGGGGGAGGAAATGCAGTGCAAACAAAGGCCACAGAAAGACAGGAACTGTGAAAAAGTGATACCGGATTTTTCTTTAATTTAAAATATTTGTGTAGCAGTTTCAATAAAACGGTGAGGGGAACTTGGAAAGGACCTTGGAGATCTTCTAGTCCAACCCTCTGCTCAAGCAGGAAATCCTATACCTTTACAAACAAATATCTCTTCTTAAAAACCTCCAGTGTTGGAGCACCTAACCTCAGAAGGCAAGCAGTTCCATTGATTAATTGTTCTAACTGTCAGAAAATTTCTCCTTAGTTCTAGGTTGGTTCTTTCCTTGATTAATTTCCATCCATTTTTTCTTATCCTGCCTTCAAGTGCTTTGGAAACTTTCAGGTGCTTTGGAGATTTTCTGATATAAATCTATAATACCATTGGTTTAATCTACCAAAAACTATTCCTATAAAACTTTAACTTGGGACCCGGAGAGGTGGCATGCGAGGAAGAAGAATCTGTGGGGTTTTTTAAATCGTTTTTTAAATAAGGGTTTTTTAAGGGGGGGGAGGGATTTGACGGGTGGGGGTGAGAACCCGTCGGGGAGGGATCCAGCCCCTGTGCTAGTTCGCGACACTATTCCATCTTGTCTGAAGGCAGGGGGAGAGGACGTTCCAGGTTTAGAGGGATGTTCGATCTGTACGGTAAGTGGGAGAGGCAGATGTGGCGGGGGGGAGGGGCCGTACCGAGTTGTGGGAGCACGCGTTCGATGTCTGAAAGCGATCGCGTGCTCCGGCCCCTCAGTCCCTACCTGCCTCGGTGGCCATGATCCTCAGAGCTTGGATCTTCGGCTGATGTTATGTAATGCCCGGTCCGTGGTTAATAAGGCTCCCTGATTTGCGATCTTATTCAGGGGAGTCCGCGGACCTTATGGGCATTACGGAAACCTGGTTGGGCCCGGGGGGGGGTCCCCCTTGTTGAGATGTGCCCTCCAGGTTTCCGAGCATTTCATCAGCCGAGGGTCCAAGGCAGGGGTGGGGGGGTGGCGGGTGTTATTAAGGAGGATCTAGAGCCCAGGGAGACCACTGTTCCTCAGATTGCGGCTGTGAATCCTCTATGTGCGGTGGGGCTATAGGAATCAGTTGGGCTTGGTGATCGCACCTGGCTCTTGCTGCGTGACCACAGCCCTGCCTGAGCTGTTGGAGGTACTTGCTGCTGTGGCGGTTGAGACCCCCAGACTTATAGTCATGGGGAATTTAACCTGCCATCAGTCGGCTTGTCATCGACGGCAGCTCGGGAGTTCTTGGCTTCCATGACGGCCTTGGACCTGATTCGAGTAAATGATGGCCCTACGCACACGGGGGGAGGCACACTGGATCTGATTTATATCTCTGGACAGTGGTTAAATGATCTGGTATTAGATGATTTAGTAACAGAACCAATGTCATGGTCGGATCATTTTCTCCTTCGCCTAGACTTCCGAACCGCCATTCACCACCGCAGGGAGACGGAACCTACACGGTGGTTCCGTCCCAGGCGCCTGATGGACCCCGAGAGGTTCCTGACGGAGCTTGGGCCATTCCCTGAGGAACTGGCCCACGGCACGACTGAGGAACTGGTCGTGGCCTGGGAACAGGCCGGGGCCTTGGACCGTGTCGCGCCTTTGCGGCCTCTGACCCGGCGTAGATCTCGACCGGCCCCTTGGTTCTCCGAGGGGCTGAGGGAGATGAAACGCCGGAGAAGACGCCTGGAGAGCACCTGGAGGTCCAGTCGCTCCGAAGCTGATCGGACACTAGTTAGGTCCTATTCTAGGACCTACCTAGTGGCAATGAGGGAAGCGAGGCGTTCCTACGCCTCCACCCTCATTGCGTCGGCAGATAACCGCCCGGCCGCCCTGTTTCGGGTGACCCGCTCTCTCCTACATCAGGAGGTGCGGGATGACCCTTTGCAGAGCCGAGCCGAGGAGTTTAGCGGTTATCTATACGATAAAATCGCTCAGCTGAGGGACGGTCTGGACCAAATTTGGGATGATCCAAGCGAGGGAGAGGAGGCACGTCTTGTTGAGCCCATTTGGGATGAGTTTGACCCTGTGGCTCCCGAGGACGTGGACAGGTTGTTGGGGAGGCTTCACGGCACGACATGTTTACTGGATCCGTGCCCTTCCTGGCTGGTACTGGCCACTCAGGCGGTGACACGAGGCTGGCTCCAGAGGATTATCAATGCTTCTTTGTTGGAAGGGGTTTTCCCTGCCACCTTGAAAGAGGCAGTGGTGAGACCCCTCCTTAAGAAGCCCTCCCTGGACCCAGCTATTTTGGGTAATTATCGTCCAGTCTCCAACCTTCGCTTTGTTGCGAAGGTTGTAGAGAGTGCCGTGGCGCGACAGTTCCATTGATTAATTGTTCTAACTGTCACAAAATTTCTCCTTAGTTCTAGGTTGGTTCTTTCCTTGATTAATTTCCATCCATTTTTTCTTATCCTGCCTTCAAGTGCTTTGGAAACTTTCAGGTGCTTTGGAGATTTTCTGATATAAATCTATAATACCATTGGTTTAATCTACCAAAAACTATTCCTATAAAACTTTAACTTGGGACCCGGAGAGGTGGCATGCGAGGAAGAAGAATCTGTGGGGTTTTTTAAATCGTTTTTTAAATAAGGGTTTTTTAAGGGGGGGGAGGGATTTGACGGGTGGGGGTGAGAACCCGTCGGGGAGGGATCCAGCCCCTGTGCTAGTTCGCGACACTATTCCATCTTGTCTGAAGGCAGGGGGGGAGGACGTTCCAGGTTTAGAGGGATGTTCGATCTGTACGGTAAGTGGGAGAGGCAGATATGGCGGGGGGGAGGGGCCGTACCGAGTTGTGGGAGCACGCGTTCGATGTCTGAAAGCGATCGCGTGCTCCGGCCCCTCAGTCCCTACCCGTTCCTCGGGTGGCCATGATCCTCAGAGCTTGGATCTTCGGCTGATGTTATGTAATGCCCGGTCCGTGGTTAATAAGGCTCCCCTGATTTGCGATCTTATTCAGGGGGAGTCCGCGGACCTTATGGGCATTACGGAAACCTGGTTGGGCCCAGAGGGGGGGGTCCCCCTTGTTGAGATGTGCCCTCCAGGTTTCCGAGCATTTCATCAGCCGAGGGTCCAAGGCAGGGGTGGGGGGGTGGCGGTTGTTATTAAGGAGGATCTAGAGCCGAGGGAGACCACTGTTCCTCAGATTGCCGGCTGTGAATCCCTCTATGTGCGGTGGGGCTATAGGAATCAGTTGGGCTTGGTGATCGCGTACCTGGCTCTTTGCTGCGTGACCACAGCCCTGCCTGAGCTGTTGGAGGTACTTGCTGCTGTGGCGGTTGAGACCCCCAGACTTATAGTCATGGGGGATTTTAACCTGCCATCAGTCGGCTTGTCATCGACGGCAGCTCGGGAGTTCTTGGCTTCCATGACGGCCTTGGACCTGATTCGAGTAAATGATGGCCCTACGCACACGGGGGGAGGCACACTGGATCTGATTTATATCTCTGGACAGTGGTTAAATGATCTGGTATTAGATGATTTAGTAACAGAACCAATGTCATGGTCGGATCATTTTCTCCTTCGCCTAGACTTCCGAACCGCCATTCACCACCGCAGGGAGACGGAACCTACACGGTGGTTCCGTCCCAGGCGCCTGATGGACCCCGAGAGGTTCCTGACGGAGCTTGGGCCATTCCCTGAGGAACTGGCCCACGGCACGACTGAGGAACTGGTCGTGGCCTGGGAACAGGCCGCGGCCGGGGCCTTGGACCATGTCGCGCCTTTGCGGCCTCTGACCCGGCGTAGATCTCGACCGGCCCCTTGGTTCTCCGAGGGGCTGAGGGAGATGAAACGCCGGAGAAGACGCCTGGAGAGCACCTGGAGGTCCAGTCGTTCTGACGCTGATCGGACACTAGTTAGGTCCTATTCTAGGACCTACCTAGTGGCAATGAGGGAAGCGAGGCGTTCCTACGCCTCCACCCTCATTGCGTCGGCAGATAACCGCCCGGCCGCCCTGTTTCGGGTGACCCGCTCTCTCCTACATCAGGAGGTGCGGGATGACCCTTTGCAGGGACGAGCCGAGGAGTTTAGCGGTTATCTATACGATAAAATCGCTCAGCTGAGGGACGGTCTGGACCAAATTTGGGATGATCCAAGCGAGGGAGAGGAGGCACGTCTTGTTGAGCCCATTTGGGATGAGTTTGACCCTGTGGCTCCCGAGGACGTGGACAGGTTGTTGGGGAGGCTTCACGGCACGACATGTTTACTGGACCCGTGCCCTTCCTGGCTGGTACTGGCCACTCAGGAGGTGACACGAGGCTGGCTCCAGAGGATTATCAACGCTTCTTTGTTGGAAGGGGTTTTCCCTGCCGCCTTGAAAGAGGCGGTGGTGAGACCCCTCCTTAAGAAGCCCTCCCTGGACCCAGCTATTTTGGGTAATTATCGTCCAGTCTCCAACCTTCGCTTTGTTGCGAAGGTTGTAGAGAGTGCCGTGGCGCGACAGCTACCCCAATACCTGGATGAAGACGTCTATCTAGACCCGTTCCAGTCCGGCTTCCGACCCGGATACAGCACGGAGACAGCTTTGGTCGCATTGGTGGATGATCTCTGGAGGGCTAGGGACAGGGGTTATTCCTCTGCCCTGGTCCTATTAGACCTCTCAGCGGCGTTCGATACCATCGACCATGGTATCTTGCTGCGCCGGTTGGGGGGATTGGGAGTGGGAGGCACCGTATATCGGTGGTTCTCCTCCTATCTCTCCGACCGGCCGCAGACGGTGTTGACAGGGGGGCAGAGGTCGACCGCGAGGGGCCTCACTTGTGGGGTCCCTCAGGGTCGATTCTCTCGCCCTGCTGTTCAACATCTACATGAAGCCGCTGGGTGAGATCATCAGTGGTTTCGGGGTGAGATACCAGCAGTACGCTGATGACACCCAGCTGTACTTTTCCACCCCGGACCACCCAAATGAAGTTGTTGAAGTGCTGTCCCGGTGTTTGGAAGCCGTACGGGTCTGGATGGGGAGAAACAGGCTCAAGCTTAATCCCTCCAAGACGGAGTGGCTGTGGATGCCGGCACCCCGATTCAGTCAGCTGCAGCCGCGGCTGGCTGTTGGAGGCGAGTTATTGGCCCCAAAGGATAGGGTGCGCAACTTAGGTGTCCTCCTGGATGATCGGCTGTCGTTTGAAGATCATTTGACGGCCGTCTCCAGGAGGGCCTTCCACCAGGTTCGCCTGGTTCGGCATGCCTTATGCACAGTCACTCATGCGCTTGTTACCTCTCGCTTGGATTACTGTAATGCTCTCTACATGGGGCTCCCCTTGAAGTGCACTCGGAGGCTTCAGTTAGTCCAGAATGCAGCTGCGCGGGTGATAGAGGGAGCTACACGTAGCTCCCATGTAACACCGATCCTGCGCAGGCTGCACTGGCTGCCTGTGGCCTTCCGAGTGCACTTTAAGGTGTTGGTTATGACCTTTAAAGCGCTCCATGGCTTAGGACCTGGGTACTTACGGGACCGCCTGCTGCTACCACATGCCTCCCACCGACCCGTACGCTCCCATAGAGAGGGACTTCTCAGGGTGCTGTCCGCCAAACAATGCCGGCTGGCGGCCCCCAGGGGAAGGGCCTTCTCTGTGGGGGCACCCACACTCTGGAACGAGCTTCCCCCGGGTTTACGTCAAATACCTGACCCTCGGACATTCCGTCGCGAACTGAAGACACATCTCTTTATCCGCGCGGGGTTGGCTTAAATTAGATTTAATGTGAAATTTTATCAATTTTTAAACGGGGTTTTTAGTATGGAAATTTTTAATTTTAGGCTAATTTAAATAAGTTTTTTAAATGGTATTTTAATCTGTATATTGTATTGTTTTATCTTGCCTGTACACCGCCCTGAGTCCTTCGGGAGAAGGGCGGTATAAAAATCAAATAAATAAAATAAATAAAAATAAACTGATCAAAAACATTGAAGAAATGTAAAGGTTAACTGGGCTGCACACTACCAAGAAGGGTCCGCATTAGCTGAAGATGTCCTGATTTGAACCTAAGTTGTTCCATCACCTCTGTGGATGTGGTATCAATTGACAACCACTCCCAAGGCAGACTCCCTGGAGCCCATTGAACCAGCTCCACCCTTACAGATGTGCCTGAGTCCAACTTCTGGAGAAGTTGACTGTTTTCTGCATATGCCCAAAGGCCAAATATAATAAAATGCTTTTTGTAGGCCACAAGCGTATCCCCATATTCAAGTGTGGTAGTTCTTAAGAAGTGGAGCCAGAAGGCCGAATCACTTTCAGCATATGGATAGAGGGGAATTTGGTTTCATTTTGTTTCACAACTCAAGTATTTGCGACAGAGGAATCAGAATCAAGACCTTTTAGACTTTACAGCTACACAGAGTTCTAGATCAGTGGCTCTCATGTCATCACAGAGGGTCTGCGATGGCTTGGAGAAATGTTATGATTTAAATGTAATGAATTAAGTCTTGGTGGTCCATGGCCACAAAAGGTATTTAAAGGGTGTCCATGGTAAAGAAAAGGTTGAGAACCACTGTTCTATACAATCAAATCAGCACGTTTCTCATTGATAGTCCATATTTAGCCACACGTGGTTCCAGAAATCAATTTTCAGGAGCAAAGCACACGGACACATCTGATATTTAAGTGATTTTGTTTATATTTCAAGGACTCTCTTTCCCAGTGTTTCTCAACATTGCCAACTTGAAGATGTAGGGACTTCAACTCTCAGACTTCCCCAGGCAACCATGCTAGCTAGAGAATTCTGAGAGCTAAAGTCCACACATTTTCAAGTTTCCAAGGTTGAAAAAATACTGCTCTATCCATTTGAAACAGAGAGGGCACTTTAACTTACTCTACCATGTTTAGGGTACTAATGCGTTTGATCACACAGAACAGCAAAACAGAAAGTAGTATCAATGAGAAAAATAGAGAAATTCAATAAGAAACCACCCCAGTAAAAATAAGTTTCCGTACCAGTGTGAATGGCCCAATTCCGAAATAAAGGAGCATCTTTCTCGACATCCCACCCGTGACGTGCGGCATGCATCCAAGGAATCTGAAAAATCTTCTTTTCCTGAGGGATGGGAATCAAGTAGGACACATAAAGAATTAGCTCACAAACTTAAATCTTAGATATTCACAAATAGTCTAGCAAAGCTAGACAATCAGTCACCCAGTATCACCAGAATGTTTAAGAACCCATCACTGTCAGGCTCTTTTAGATCTCTGAATATATTTGTAAATATTTTACTTTTTTAATAGCAATTTGTCATTCTGCCTGTAGCATTTACTTTATTTATAATATTGCTTTTTTGGTTCACATATAGAGGTGGGCTGCTCTGATTTGGACTAGTTGAGGTGAACTGGTAGTTGCAACCCATGGGTGGGCCTGCCCACCCACCCAGGCGCTATCTCATCATATATTGCCATGTTTTTGAAGCGTGTATGTGCGTGCGCTCACATTTTCAATGCTGGGCGAATCGGTTATTACAACTGACAGCAGCCCACCACTGTTCACATACCACAATCAGCATTCTTAAAAAATGATCACAATGATGGTTGCAATCTACTTTTTTTTATATTGGGTTTAGAAGAAGAAAGACAGAGAGAAGCTGAGATGATAAGGGTATTTTGGGAGGGCAAACAAGAGATGATAGAACTTTTAAAGAGGTATTTGTCAAACTTGGCAATTTTAAGATGAGTGGACTTCAATTCTCAGAATTCTGCTACTGGTTGGGGGATTCTGGGAGTTTAAGTCCACACATCTTAAATTATCAAGCTTGAAAAGCACTTATTTAAATCTTTAAAAATGAGGATGCTGATGAGACAGCTCTTTATCATTTCTCTCCCAAAATAATATACAATTAGCACATGATGCATGAATCAATTAATATTAATATTAAGGTACTGTGTGTTATCACACTTTGAAAACCAACATTTTTAGATTTTATAGGCTTCTTGAGGGAAGACTTTTCTCTAATTCCCTCTATTTAAGGGAAAAGATTTAGTAAATCCCACTGGTCCATTTAATCTATCCCAGAATTCATATATAAACACACAAAGGCTATAGAAAGTATCATTCAGAAAGCCAAATAAAAATCTTCCTCCTTTTTATAGAGATCATGTAACTGGATACCTCTTTGTTTGTTACAAAAAAAGGGGAGGCAAATATTCTAGTTACAAGTGAATCAGGTGACTGGCTTATCTCTGCTTTATAAATCAGAATTATGGACAATGGCTTGACCAAAGTGAGCATAGTGTTTGTTATTAAGGCATTTGACAGCATTTGAAACGAGTGCTTTGTAGTGTGTTACCATGAGTGAAGCTCCCCTTTCCTGGAGAATTAAAGCCGCCACATCTTTTGGGAGATTCAGGTCTGTGCATATTTGGACTTAGTCCCAGAAAAAATTCTGTGTGCATGGACAGAGAGACAGACAGACACCCACACACACCACAAAGAGGCAACCTTCTAGGCAGCAAACAACAAAACAAACTATCCAAAGCATGTGGCTCATTCATTTCACTTGTAGTAGCATACTATGCAAAACATTCTTTGGAACATTATGCAGCTTTGCTTTAGAAAAAACGGTCTGGTTTATTTCTCACTGCATAACAATGCAGGCTCGCCTTACCTCATTTAGCCATTTCAGCCCTGGGATTTTGTTTGAATTTATTTGTTCCTCTAGCCATGGCCGCATTCGCATTCTTTCCACAGGCATTGTTTCCTCTGCAAGAAGAGGAAGTACTGATTATTTTGAAAGCCAAATTCATATTTCCTTTTGATTAAATACTCAAGCCAATGAATGCTGAATGTTTTGATGTACAGTAAAACAATATCAACAGATTTAATCTTGGTTAATCTTTCTTGAATGGTTTAGTCCTTATGAGCATTTACTTTATACTCAATCAGTGAAATGTCTACATCTCTTGACAATTTTCAACACACCTTCAGCTTAAGAATATCCTCATAAAAAAAATTAAGCCCTCTTTGAATCTTGCTGATCTCAAGAGAAGAGCTAAGTATACCCCCAACCTTTTCCCTAAGATATCAGAGAGACTTTTGGCATAGAAATGTATACACACATAATTGGGAAAATATGTTAAAGCTAACTAAGACTGGTAAGGTTTCTAACTTATACCCTGTAAACTTATACATTCACTTGTAACTGAGTTATCCAAGGAACTCAGTCCGAGTGGTCATTGGTGAATTAATGTTGGATCAGATTGGTGGGCCCTTTACGCTCTTCCAAGAATACATCAACCTATTTTTATTGAATTTATTGAGATTAGAATCATTTATAAACCATAACAGTGTCCAGAGAGCAAATGGGATCATACATTATGTACCTGCAATATAATTCATCAGTAAAATGATACCATAGTTACAATATATGAATCAGGAATGTCATAATGGATGGATGCTGTCATGCTTCGAGAAAATAAACTGATATGCTGGGCTAGGCTGAATATAGAACTGACCTCATACCAGATCAACACATACAGTTAGAATGTAGACAAGTAACAATTAGAGCATAACCTCCAGTGTGTTTTCTTTATTTAGTCAAAAAGACACCAAACATAAATTAATTAGTACAGCATTGTTCTAAAACAAAAAAAAACATGTTTTCTGCTGGCTTACTATTTTATACATTAGTTCTGCTACATCAAATAGCTAAAGAGCTTCAAAGCAGCTACTATTCCTAGATGGCTCACATAGGAATGCTTAAGGCAGGGGTTAGAAAAATGCAACTCCCCAGAGGCTGTCAGATTACACTTCCTTTCAGCCCTAGCCAGCATACTCAATTCCAGGGATAAAAAAGGAGGTAGTTTAACAACTCCTGGAATCCCATATGCCTTACTACATGTGTTTGGGGGTTGGGGGGACAATTTCCAGGAAGGCACAACAAGCTGTTTCACATGCAATGTTAAAATATTACGGTAATTAGAGTGGGCCTGAGGAATCAATTAGAAACGTCCCAAAGGTCCTTTACAAGAGACAACTGGACTTCCTTTGTTTTGTTTTGTTTTGTTTTTGAAGATGTTTCACTTCTCATCCAAGAAGCTTCTTCAGTTCAGAACTGAAGAAATCTCTTGGATGAGAAGGGAAACATCTTCAAGGAAAAACAAAAGAAGTCCAGTTGCCTCTTGAAAAAGCACCCTTGGGACAACCATGACCGGAATGACTTAAGAATCTCCTCAGAAATCAATTAAAAAGTTACTTCTGCTTGTAAACTAGCTGAACTTTTATAGGGAAGCTACCAGTATGTTTCATTTAAACTGCTATAAGGAGATTAGGACCTCGCAGTGATTTATGACTTGGTTTATTAGTAAGCTGCAGTTTAAACTAACCAGAATGATCACTTTGGAGGAAGCCTAGCTAAATTAAAACAAAAGCAAAAGTTTCTAATTGTTCTGCCACAATATCTAGAAAATACTGGTGTGCGAGGCCAAAGCTTCCTGCTCTCCATGCACTTAGGTTAGCCAGCTCTCCTTGTAGCTTTGTTGGACATCCCTCTTAAGGCTCAGTTTGTGTGATGGAAGTTATACTTGCAGCAGCAGAGGATGGGAGGCAGGTGGGATTTGGCCAAATCAGAGCTTTCCCAGAAAAAGAGCCAGACTGCACAGTCCAGAGCTGGATGAGGAAGGAGGGAAGAGGTTCATAGTAACCACTCTCTAGTATTTCTCTGGATATATTTAGTATCTTATAGCTTTAGTTTGGCAAGATTCTGTCAGGTGTAAGCAAATAAAGCATTGGGCTGTCTCATCTCTGGGCTCAGGCAGAAACAGGCAAAATAATTCAAATGACTCAAGCTATTCAGAGGCAGTTGATAATTATTCTGAGTGCTACCCATGTTTGTTCTTACAATATGAGTAGCTATATAAGTCATTTAAGATAAGTAAATACATAAATAAATGGTTGTCTCCTCCCTTTCCGTACCCTGAAAACTAGTTGAGTAAAGTGTAGCTACATAAATTAAGCAGAGCATCTCAATACCGTCTCTTCAAGTCAGAAGAATTACTTGAGACAATTTCATAAGCAAAGTTGTCACAAGTGGGAGAAATCCTGTTTTTGTCCTTGGAGCATTTCCAATGATCTCATACTACCACCATTAGCAGTTTACCACCAATATGCTGGAAGAAGGAAAACATCAAGTTCATTAGCAAATTCTGACAATGAGGGTTTCGAGCTTTATTATATTTTTGATGAAAAGGAAAGAAAAGGTTGCCACCCAGGCCATGGATTGTGAATTGTAGCAACGTGGAGGAACAGCTGGCTGGGTTTGGAATCAGCAAATTCAATGACCTGAAATGCAGTATAGTTTAAGGGTAGAAGAACAAGAGTCAGCAGAAGAATGAAGAGAAAGAAAGGCAACATTAGTAATACTTGCTGGTTCCCTGTGACTTCCATGCCAAGGCAAATGTTGAAAGGTCCACCATATGCTTTACTGTATATGAAATAAGTGATCTACTCTGTCATAAAAATAAGATTGTCCCTTTGGACTGGCACCAGGAAAAATAGCTGCCATTCCTGTCTTCTTTGAGAGATTTGTGAAACCCTAAGAACTTTTCCTCAGCCAGATGCTGCATTTGTACTGCACTAGAGGACAGCTGTGTTTTAATTCTGAACTGTCCTTTCTTATCATACTTTCCATTACCTTTTAAAGCACTTATAAAGTGGAACATATTTGATCTGTAGCATGAGAAGTGGGCCTTAAAAGTGCATATACTAACAAGAGTATTAAGGCAGCTGTGTCAAGAAAGACCCAAAGCTTTTACAATTTTTATGCAACAGCAGCTTTGGAATGTCTTCTTTCTGTACATAAAAAGCTTGTTGCATAAGCTGTTTCTCCACAAAGGCCTGGCTCTTGTGTTAGACTTGTTTCTACCAAACAAATAAAATCCTGTTATACACAAATCTTAGTAATCAATTATTTGCACACTGATTAAAGAAATTATAGTCATGGAGTGCTTTCTTACTACTTCCCAAATCCACAAGGAAATCCTGCTTGCCATAGCCTAATATTTCCTAGCATAATAGAATGGGACAATATTGTTTTATTCCTGGTTGACAAGACAAATTCATAAGGCAGGATGCTGGCTTAGTTATTAACCAACATCAAGCCTTTATTTTTTTTATGTAAATATGATGAATAATTTACTAGTTAATGTTAGTTAACACTCTGAATCAACAGTGGAGCACAGCTAGAAGAAGGACATAGAAATTCAAGAAACAGGACTTCCAGGGGTTTTATATAAGACTTCATTATTTATGAATACATATTCAACAACATCCGTTTCTTAAAAGGGCTCTAATTCATCAATTTCCAAAAGAAATGTTTCAATATTCTAGGTTCATACAAATCCTATCATGGCTACATGTCTCCATGTATTTGTCATTAGATAGTTATTAATTCCCACAATGAGCATTATAATTTTTAAACTGATACTCCCATAAATATGGAAATAATGTGAAATCTTTGTTTTCAACTGTAATAAATTAACTATAAAAATTATGCAGTGACAAATTCCTTGGATATCCAATCCCACTTGGCCAATAAAGAATTCTATTATTTTATTCTAAAATCTGGAAGGCGAACGCTAGCAAAAGATGGGAGGCAGCATATTTTTTTTCTGTAAAGGAGAGAGGTCAAATTCCTGATATTATAAGCGTTCATGCGAAAATAACTTTTTAAATATGTGGGAAGCAACCACATGAGTTTTATTTAATTCAAACATTGGTTTCCATCCTAACTTTAACTGGCATTTGCAATGTTCCCTCCAAGATCCTATGTGAAAGCCAAGCAAGGCCGTAGGACAAATAAGCAAGGTCATCCTTGCTTGATCAATTTATCAGAAATGACCCTTTTGCTCCCAAAGGGCAACCAACTGGCACCAAACAGCTGGCAAACTTTGCACCACCTCAGCAGTGGCCTTGGATATCTGGAGTCTTAAATAGCAGTTTAGGTTGGCAGATGCAGGTATTATTACATTAAGATTATATTGGTAGCCCAAGGAGGTATTCTATATGAATTTGTCAAATGTCCCTTTTAAGCCATATAAGATGTTACCTATTCCAGGGGTCTCCAACCTTGATCCCTTAAGACTTGTGGACTTCAACTCCCAGAGTTCCAATATTTTGCTTTGCTGGCTGAGGGACTCTGGAAGTTGAAGTCCACAAGTCTTAAAGAGATCAAGGTTGGGGACCCGTAACCTATTCCACATCTTGCAATAGTGGAACAGAAACAGGGGGGGTGGGTTTCTTTCTTGTCTGCTGATACCATTGTAGCCATTACACTTTATGAGGCTTACTTAGTATCCTTACCCATAATACAAATGAGTATTTTTTGCATGCACCTAAAGGGCTCTAGGGATTTCAGTACATTCACCTGCCAAATGGATATTGTGATCCAGGTAAAACATAGAGTGCATTCAAAAGTGAGGGGAGGTTGAACTGAAGAAGCTTAAGCTGCCTTCTCAAGTGACAGCTGTACCAAACACGAAATCAAAGATGAAACTGCTATAACTGCTCTTATTAAGCATCCCTGCCACTATTTGCATACAGGGTGTGAGACATTAGCATAAATGCAAAGCAGGCAAGGATTCAGGTCAGTCCTATAATTTGTTAATTTGCAGTCTCCCTGACTAACAAAGAGATTACAATATAAGGCAAGGTTGTTGCTTCATGTTGGTCTCCTCACCTGACACAACTTCTGGAACCCGATCCAAGGACAGTCATTAAAATGCATTGTTCATGGAGGCTCTTGCCTCTGAAGAAAATCAGCAGTGGGGGCTACAGAATTCATTCTTCAGTAATTCTGGTCCAGTCATAAGGAGATATTTACTCACCTGAATCAAAAGAACCCAGAGCAGAAACTATAACCCCATACATACTTTCCTGAAGAGTAATTTAGTTTCTTCTTTCTCCACAGAACAGAAGAGCTTAAAGAGCAGTTTTCTTTTCTTTTTGGCTCTAAGATGAAGGGAAGTCTATCTGTGTTCCTGTTTTTTGTTTTAATATTCATTTTACAGAAGTTGAATTAATGCCTTTAATGGAAACTTTAGCCCCAAAACTCTACTACAAGTTAGAATTGAAGCCTGAGAGCCAAACACACACATTTCCACAAAGCACAATAAAACATTTCATAGAAACATTTCATAGAAAATTGATAATGGACAGAGAAAAGGTAATTCAATCAATTCAAAGAAACGTACACTTTCTTTGAAAGCTAACACAACCACCTATTATAGAGACTAATCTCAGAATGTGTTTGCACAGCATACCAATACATAAGCCTTTGGTATAATCTATGAGGTGTGACATTAGACATTAGGATTGGTAAACTATGGTGTATCACTTAGCATATGTAAACTTTAGCAATTGTTTTACCCAGCAACTAATGGTTAACAAAGTAATGGTGTAAATCAGCCACAACACAGAGAACATAGGATAAGCATTCTTTATCCCCTCAAAGGCATTAGCTAGAAGCCTAGCAAATTATGTTTGATGTTATAATGCACATCACTTGTCCGATTGCCAGCATCCATGTGTCCTCTTTCCTGCTGTCTGCTCTTCCTACATATAGATACACATACATGTATGTATTTTATGTAAGTATGTATGTACGTACATATGTATGTACTCATGGTGGCTGCTTTCTCTTAATAATTTCTACACCTACAATTCAGAACAGAAGGCAGTACCAAGATACTTCTCTCGAGAGACTTCCCTATCTCTCCTAAACAGCTGCAAGCTAAAACATTTTCTCTAATGACTCAGCAATGCAGAAAATACTACCTCTCATCAACAGTCCCATGCAATAAAATCCAGCAATAATACATACAATAAGATAGTAATGGAGGCCCATAAATACATCCGTAAAAGACAATGTACAGTTTCAAATAGAATCATTACCCAATTTTGTTTATAAGCAAAACTGTGGCACCAAGAGAGCCGTAGCTACTTGCAACAAAGAAATAATCACACACCAGAGCCTTGTAACAGGCTTATGATCTTGTCTGACAGTTACCTGATGTCTTCTCCTCAGTATGGGAAAATAAAAACACTGAATGCCCAAAAGTGTCAGATAATTCTAAGGAGACCAAGTACATATAAACATGCATATAAAGTATAAAATATAAAAGTATAAAATAAACATGAATAAAATAAAAATGTATTTACCAGTAATACTTTCATCTGGGTTAATTTAATACCTCCAGTGGACACAAGCCTTCTGTCTGGTTAAAATAAAATTTGCTGATAAATTTTACACTGTAAATCATCACCCAGGACTTTTCTTTGATGCAGACTGAATTTATAATCAATTGAAACATTCTTCCACTAGTTTCTAAAGTTATTATTTTTATAATATACTTCTATTTATTTTCTTGTATTGAGATTGAACCATGTTCTAGATAGAAACCTAAAAGTTATTATTGGTGGGCGATGATATATATCACTCCAAAAGGAAGAGCAGTTGGTGTAGCCCTAACATGAAGTCAATCCTACTGGGTTCTATAATAATGCTGGTTAAGTGGATGTGGGTATCTGGCTTACATTAAGAGGCTAATGGTGCTTCTGTATATGATAGGGTATGATTAAATTGTCTGCACTCTTCACAATATTTAACTGTTCAAAAGAATGGGGAAGTTTGAGAGAGAGTTGCAATTAATAAAGCAACTTGCTCACATTCATCCTGAGATGTTACATTCTCACTAGGCTGTAGTGCTTCTTCTGAAAAGTTCTAGTCTTTGTTCCTATTTCTTTTGGGAAAGAGTTTTTCTAGGACAGGGGTCTCCAACCTTGGCAATTTTAAGCCTGTAGGACTTCAACTTACAGAGCTTTGCTGGCTGGAGAATTCTGGGAGTTGAAGACCTCCAGGCTTAAAGTTGCCAAGGTTGGAGACCCTTGCTCTAGGACACATACTGCCTCAAGACATCAGGTTTACCTGTTATGCCCTTCAAAACTTCTGGTGCAGTTATCAAAGTTTCTTCAATATTTAGCAAAATTTCTTCAATATTCTTCAATTTTTTTGCATCAAATTTTAATTTCCAATATGACAAAAGAAGACAATCATTTAATATACAGAGTATACTGTAACAACTGAGCCGTGATGGTGCAGTGGGTAGAATGCTGTATTGCAGGCTAATTCTACTCACTGCCAGGTCAAGCAAAGAGTTTGATCCTGACTGTTCAAGGTACATTCAGCCTTCCAAGGTAAAATGAGGACCCAAATTGTTGGGGGCAATATGCTGACTCTGTGAACCACTTAGAAAAGGTTGTAAAGCACTATGAAGTGGTAAATAAGTCTAAGTCCTATTGCTAGCTGTAAAATTTAATTATCTGAAGGTTCTTTTTTTCCCTTATCCCCACCTACTTTCTCATGTGCAGCCCCCTGCCCCTCACTCATGTCCTGTCTAGGACATTGCTTTAGGATCACTACTTTTTCACACATTTTCAACACAAAGTTGGATAATCAGCAAAAGTACTCAAAAGACTGTGCAATGACTCAAAAGTAAACTATTAATAAAATCAGTGGAAAATTTTCTTTGAGTCAGACCAAACTGGGAAGTCTCTTGCTGCAAGAATTTTTAAAAGCTTGAAAAAAGCAAGAAGTTTACACAAATTATAAAGATCAAGCAAGTGTCTTGTCAAAATCAGAAATACAAACTGAAACCAGTGAACGGAAGAAATAAGAAATGAAACTGGACTGGGTAGTATACTTAGATTGGTTTTGATTCTAGTCAGCAGCTGGAAAAAAATAAGTTAAACCAAACCATAGCAGTAAGTATTTGACAACTGACAGCTTTTTGTTAATTTTGACATTGTTTCAGTTTTATTTAGGATTCATTAACCTCCAGGTGTTTTAAGATTACTTTCGGTCCTGTTATATATACAACTTCTATACAGCAAAGTAAAACTGAAGCAAGACTATAAGCAGTCACAATTTCATTTAATGACTACTTCAATTAACAAACTGCCAGTCTCAATTGTGGTCCCTAATGGAGGAACATTTATATCTCTTTGTTAAGGCATAGCCTTAAAAGCATGAGCACAAGCCTCCACTATCACAAACTATGCAGGTGATAGATTTTTCTTTCAAGAGAATTTGGATTAGGACCATCTAAAAATCACATATACATTTCTTTCTCCTCTGCCTGACATTTAGATAAGATGCTTTATAAAAGCATCTCATTGCTTTTGTTCTTATTGTTGCTATGATCTCTTTTTATAAAAAGCTCTGGGCAGTAAGAGCCTTTTATGGAAGATAGTCTTAATTTCTTGATGAGAACTGAAATGGAAGTTTATTTTTTTATCTGCCACATACACAGGAATAATTTTTTTTATTTATTTATTTCATTTGTCACAACAGTATACACAAACATCGTCATAAATAAAAAAACAACACATCATAAAAGAAAAATATAAATATATAAGTAAAAGTATGCAACAGCTATGTTAATTTGATATAATGAAAGGAACAATAGGACAGGAACTGTAGGCACTTTTGTGCTCTTATGCACGCCCCTTATAGTCCTCTTAGGAATGGGGTGAGGTCAATAGTAGACAGTTTTTGGTTGAAGATTTTGGGATTTTGAGTAGAGACTATGGAGTCAGGTAATGAGTTCCAAGCGTTAACAACTCTGTTACGGAAGTCATATTTTCTGCAATCAAGTTTGAAGCGGTTGACACAGTGGAAACAGAAAATAGAGACTAGAATTTTTTTAGGATAGCAGTGTTAGGCAAACCAACACTGGATATCCTTGACAAGGAGCATGTTTAAAATAACAAATGAATACTATACAAAATGAATACTGGATATTGCTCCTAATAAATTCACTAGACAGATATGAAATAAACACTTCTTTGTTCCCCATTCCTAAGTGGAGAATATTTTTCTACTATGAACAGTAGTAATTTTGTGGTTGGCAAATACTTCGATTAGTGCTCTCAAAGTCCCAAGTATGCTCATCAGACTCAAGGTTTCCTACACCTGCTTGGTATACCCCAAGATCCCACCAACTTGTTCTTCTTTGCTGAATAGGGTCCCATTCAATAATGGCCCAGGCAATGACCTCTGTTCAGTGATAATAGTTGCAATGGCCATTGTAAAATTTTCATATTTCTCAAGGGCCGTGGGTGGCTCAGGCTGTAAGACAGCCTGTTATTAAACACAGCTGCTTGCAATTACTGCAGGCTCGAGTCCCACCAGGCCCAAGGTTGACTCAGCCTTCCATCCTTTAAAAGGTAGGTAAAATGAGGACCCAGATTGTTGGGGGCAATAAGTTGATGTTGTATATAATATGCAAATGAATGATGACTATTGCTAACGTAGTGTAAACCGCCCTGAGTCTTCGGAGAAGGGCGGGATATAAATGTAAATTAAAAAAAAAAAGGAAGGCTCCCAAGTACTGCAGAAAGAGAAATCTACAGAACTCAAGTGCCCATCTGTTTCAACATGTCATAAAACCTCCTTGTAATCATAAAAAAAGGTTTTTATACTTTCACAGAATTTACATAACAGGCATGCAGATTCAATGCCAGGACTTATTGAGCTTCCTACTGAAAAATATACATGACAATTTACAAACCAATAAACATGGAACTACTGTGAATAAGCATCACTTTTGCCCACTGCCCAAGCAGTCACTAATTAAGAACTCTGATTTGCTTTATTTATTTATTTGGAATGATAGATAAATACAATTATATAAGTTTCTGTATAAATAATATTTCAGCACTGTTTTTAAATAAAATCATGGTCACATAGTAAAAAAATGCTCCTTGCCTTATCAACTCAGCTTGTTATCCATATGATGTGACTAACAACCGCTTCCCAATCCCAAATGTGAGTCCCTCATCAAAACTTGTTCACAGTTATCCAACTATTTTGGGAAGCTGTCTGCACTTCATCTATAGATAGCAATGGGCTTCTTTCTTCATTCCAACACCGTAGATCTGTGATGGCGAACCTATGGCACGTGTGCCACAGGTGGCATGCGGAGCCATATCGGTGGGCACGCGAGTGTTGCCCTAGCTCAGCTCGGGAAACAGGCTGTTTCCGTCCTCCAAAGGGCCTCTGAGGGGGTGAGGAAGGCTGTTTTCACCCTTGTCAGGCTCCTAGAAAGCCTCTGGAATCTGAGGAGGGTGAAAATTGACCTACCGTGCCATCACGAGCCAAAAGCGGGGGGAGTGCAGAGTGTGTGCATTGCGCATGCATTGAATTATGTGTTAATTAAGGTGGATTAAGGTTAGCCATCACTGCCGTAGATTATACAGTATATTCAAGTGGATCAAAGGTATAGCTAGAATCTGCAGTATCTTCTGTCTGAGCCATACAATCAAACATAACCTCAAAGCAACACTGCAGAGATGGCCTAATAGAGATAAGGACAGACACCATTACTGCTTATATTGGAACTTATATTTATAAGCCAAAACTTATTTTCTTAATATTAAATTATCTAACACTTGTGAAAAAAACTGGAAAAGGCTTGAACAACCCAGTGTGGTGATTCAACATATAAATATTTGGCACTGTATAGGGCAGAAATCACTTGCCAATGCAAAGTCGTATCAATGTTCTTTCCAATAAATGGTTGGTCATATTGAAGCAATAGACACAAAATATGAATAGACCTCTAGTGCAAGAATTACTTGTTTTTTTCTTAATTCTGCAGCCAACACTAAGGTATTACACAGTTTACTTTAGGGTTGACTATAAGGTTTTAGCAAAACCTGGTTCAGTGCCAGCTTGGGCCAGTCACACTTTCTCAGCCCTAGGAAGTAGGCAATGGCAAATCATTCGTGAAATCTTGCCAAGAAAACTACAGGGGTTAGTCTAGGCAGTCAACCAGGAGGAGTCATGACCGCATTGAAGACACCAAAAAAACCCAAAACTCCACAAAATATCATTGACAACAGTGCTATAAGATACTGAATGAACTTTTAAAGGGATTAGACTTGCATATTTTTTCTAATTTATAGAAATTCTCTTCTACCTTTCCAACCCTGGCCTATCAACATATGAACTGAAAGATCATGGCTAGGGTTTAATCTACAAAGTAGGACTGCAAACTGAGATTTAACCATGTACTATATGTAGAGGTAAACCAGGTAAAACAGCTAGCAATGATTGTAGTTGAACCAAGCTACTGCCTCAGTTCAGCAGCTCAAATAATTAGGACATAAAATATTTAGGCCTGGGTTGACTGACAACTGATTTTAAGTCCCAAATCCTGTATTTGTTCCATTGTACAGTATTAAGTAAAGTTCTGCTGCTGCTTTTCAAAAGTAAACCATTAGAATGGGAACAAAATTACTCAATGCCACTCTGAAGCAGACAAAAGGCCAAAAGGCCATTATTATACAATCAACGCTTAGAGCTTAATCACACCTTCTATAAGCAAATATACAAAGCTGTCAAGGGGAATTTCACCTGACAAGGTACACTGTACTTCCTCTTGATTAAGCAGCTATTCTCCCACTTGATGATTTTTTGCTGTTGTTGCTCTTTTGCAACCGAATAGGGAATTTCTGATGTACCTAATGACTCACATTCCCAGAAATTGTGTTCAGTTACAGTATTGCTTGGTAAGATTTGGAATCAGTGTTCTCAGCTCCTTCATGTAGATCTATTGCCCTTTTGTGAGAGTAATCAATCTTCAATCCCCTTTATAATATTTATTAAAAATATAAAACCTTGAGCGTATAATCATCGCAGGCTGACGAATTTCGGGAATTGAAACCACACAGCTTAAAGTTGCCAAGTTTGAAAAACACATTATTTTACATTCTGTGCAACGATGTAGGATGGGAGGTTTGGGGGCTACAATTTGTAGGCCAGCTGATTAGATTTTCCAAACAGCTTAAGCTTAAGAACTTAGAGACAATCTTATGCATACAAGTTTGACTATGTTGAAATAAAACCAGTGGACTTTGGCCTTCAAGTCTCTACAAACTCTGTGTATTCACTGTTTATATTCTATTTTTTTCATATCCTTCAACTTTTACATGAAGTGCCAGCTGTTACTTTTATATACCACCTAGAAAATATTTTTGTTCATCATCCAAAATGATGGCACAGAATTGGAGAGGGATTTAATAATAAATAAAAATAATCATACAACAAGTATCATTACTTTATTTACAATCAAAGACAGCCAAAAAATGGAAGTAAAATATAGTAACTTGGAATAAAAATTTTTTAAAGGAGATTTACAAAATGACCATAAGAGTAGATTCCTACCCAACATGTCTTGATGGTAATCTCAGCTAAACAGAATTTAGCTAGTCTCATGGAGGTATTGGTGACCATTATGATAATACAAAATTCACACTCTCGTCTTCAGACCAGCACAAGCTCTTACTAAGGAAGGGCTTAGTAGCTTTAAGCACCAGATGTCATAAAATGAGCAGCATCAACACTTCAGCAACTTTTTCTACAGCTTCATCCAAGCATGGACATCAGCATTCTGCAAAATGGAATACATACTTTCCCCTCAACACCCCAGAAGACAATACCCTTAAGATAAAAGCTACCTGTTGAAAAAACAGAAAAAATATTGCAGAATTATTTAGATGTAGAGAAGGAATGGTTCCTTGGAATGGTTCAAGGCCTCTGTCTTTATGCTTGTTTTTATCTGATCTCTATTCAGGTAGTCCTTATTTAGCAACCACAATTGGAACCGGCACTTTGATTATTAAGTGAAGCAGAATCTAAATGAAACTGCAACTGTGCTTACGATGTTATTCAGCTTTTTTTGCTTTCAGACCTGGAAAGGTCATAAATGCATGGATTGGTCATAAAGTTTTTCATCACTGTTATAACCATGAACAAACACTAAACGAGGCAGTTGCTAAATGAGGACTACTGTAAAGGGTTTTTCAGGGCCAAGGAACACGGAGGATTAGACTGAGCAATCCCACTAGGCTTCATCACTGGCTACTCTTTTTTCCATTCTATCTATCAAGAAAGATGGAATGACCCACGGACCCATCCTATAAGATTACTTTCAGATAGTAATTTTTTAAACAGATTTCCCAGACAGAAGCCAAACTCGGGCAAAGAACTACCTCCTGAAGAAACTGTATTCTTAGCATCAAGGAGCCCTGAACTCACCACATGTGTTTATGTGATGCTTTTCATGGCAAGAATCTAGGCAATCCCCAGTGTTCATTCTGCAACCTGGAAATACACTGTCTAAATTTGACAGAAAAATGACCTATTTTCTACATGCAATTAGAGGTGGGTGTTTCCAAATAATGGATAAAGAAATGGAAGGCCATCCTTCATCAATGCTGATTTGCAACATTACATCAAGATCTGCTATTCAAACCAAAGGCAGTAAAACATGCACAATCAAAGTTTTGGACATGCTAAAAGTTTTTCTAGGGGTACGAGCCTATCTATTTCCCTTTTTGTATAGAACTCTCTCCTCTTAAAGAGGTGAGACAGCCCTATCACTTACTCCATTCACATCAAAAATGTTCTTAAATAGAAAATGTGTATTTGATTGTGTCTGATTACTGGAGACTGCCCTAATAAGTCCAACAGTTTTTCAACTGTTATCATCTGTATGCTGACGATACGCAGCTGTACTTTTCCACCCCGGACCACCCCAACGAAGCTGTCGAAGTGCTGTCCCGGTGTCTGGAAGCCGTACGGGTCTGGATGGGGAGAAACAGACTCAAGCTCAATCCCTCCAAGACGGAGTGGCTGTGGATGCCGGCACCCCGGTTCAGTCAGCTGCAGCCGCAGCTGGCTGTGGGGGGCGAGTTATTGGCCCCAATGGAGAGGGTGCGCAACTTGGGTGTCCTCTTGGATGGGCGGCTGTCGTTTGACGATCATTTGGCGGCCGTCTCCAAGAGGGCCTTCCACCAAGTACGCTTGGTGCGCCAGTTGTGCCCCTTCCTTGACCGGGATGCCTTATGCACAGTCACTCATGCCCTCGTAACTTCCCGCCTGGATTATTGCAATGCTCTCTACATGGGGCTGCCCTTGAAGTGCACCCGGAGGCTGCAGTTAGTCCAGAATGCAGCTGCGCGGGTAATAGTGGGAGCAACTCGTTGCTCCCATGTAACACCACTTGTCGTGTCCCACTCCTCCACTGACGGCCGGGTCAGGGAAATCCGAATCAGGCTTGCCTCTGCAGCTCTGCCCAAAGTCCTAGCAAAGTCCTCAGAGCAGGCAGGAGACCAGAAAGTGACTTCAGCAAGATAAGTTCGACTTTGCCTGACTCAAGAGACTGCCAGAAAGCAGATCCTTTATATAGGCCATGGGGTGTGGCTCCATGACTCAGCACTCATTAAGGCCTGCCCCTCCCTTCCTTCTGTTGCCTCCGCCTATCCAGTCTTCTGATGCGAGGGTCACTCCAATCAGCAGCTGTTGGAAATAAACTTTCCTCAGGCTCACATGCTGTGGAGGAGGGGGAGGGGTCTAGCTGCTCCGTTTGCCTGGGCATGGAGCCAGGGCTGGGGCCGGGAGATGCCCCCTCCTCAGCCTGTCTGGGCATGGAGCCAGGGCTGGGGCCAGGAGGACATTCTTCAGCGTTCAGAAGCAGATAAACAGACCCCGGCTGCGGTGAGAGCGGGCAAGACACAACACCACTCCTGCACAGTCTGCACTGGCTTCCTGTGGTCTTCCGGGTGCACTTTAAGATTTTGGTTACCACCTTTAAAGCGCTCCATGGCTTAGGACCTGGGTACTTACGGGACCACCTGCTGTTACCGTTTGCCTCCCACCGACCCATACGCTCTCACAGAGAGGGCCTTCTCAGGGTGCCGTCCGCCAAACAATGTCGGCTGGCGGCCCCCAGGGGCAGGGCCTTCTCTGTGGGAGCTCCCACGCTCTGGAACGAGCTTCCCCCTGGTTTACGTCAAGTGCCTGATCTTCGGACCTTTCGCCGTGAGCTGAAAACGCACTTATTTATTCAAGCGGGACTGGCCTAAAATTTTATAAAATTTTATTGGGGTTATTTATATTTTAATATTTTAATTCGTTTTAAATTTGGCCACCTTATAATATGTTTGTTTTAATTTCTTTTAATATTTATACTGTGATTTTTTACTTGGCTGTACACCGCCCTGAGTCCTTCGGGAGAAGGGCGGTATAAAAAATTGAATAAAATAAACAAGGTTTTTCCAGAAGTGATTTGTCATTGGCTACTTCATAGAGTTGAGAGTGACTGGCCCAATGCCACCTAGTAGCTTTGTACCTAGGGCGCGATTAGAACTCACAGTCCCTTGGTTTTTAGCAGATGCCTTAACTGTTCCATCAAACTGGCTCTCAGAGCTGTGAATAGTTTGCTATAAAGAATATTAACAATATGTTGACAGGATGTTTTGTTCTTGCTTTAATGGGAGAGAATGACTCATTCATTTTTGTCAGTTGCTGCCCCGATCATGGTCTTAAAGCACTTGTTGCACCTGTACTACTGAGCAGTTTTGAAAGTACATGTTTTCTGAAATTGTAGAAACCAATATAAAATATGCCTCATTAACAAAAATTATTCCAAATTGATTGTACTTCAATATCATTGGCATTGAAAATTCTGTGAATGCAAGTTTTTGTTTCTATATTTACCAGCAATTTCCACTCTGTTCTGGTAAACCTGATGCTCCATAAGTAGGATCAAGTTACCTAAATCTCTTCACATGCTCCAACAATGAATATGCTTTTATTTTACTCCATTTCCTTCTTTGATTCTGAAGATTCACCCACACATAGAAATGCATTTTTGTTTAAACAATAGCAATTCTTTTCAATATGTCAAACTTTATATAACCTTAAAGTTTCCAGTTTTTCAAAAACAATAGCACCTTTAATAACTACACCCACACTTCGTAGGTATATTTTCACTCTATTTAGTAGGTATAGAATTTTCACTCTAGCCACTGCATAGAGATAAATTTACTTACACTGCAAAGACATCATTCAAAGATCCATTTCCAGAAAGATTGTTTATTTTATATAGATGGACAGAGAAATATCACATTAAAATAAACATTCATTAATCAATTGCTAAAGCATGCAAAGAATCTCACACATTTTAGCTGAGTTTGTCAATCAACACGAAGTTTGTGGATGGCAGAGTCTTGCTCCATTCATAAGGCATGGAATCTTGTCACCGTTTCCATGCTTGGTCTTCAAAACACAACAAAAACTCAGTGTGGCTTCTCTTTTCTCTCTTAATACAGTATAAAGACTGCTGCTGCAAACCATTTAGTTAAAAGCTTGAGAAGAAGCAACAGATTGTGCACACATTTATGCTAGGCTTCTGATGATCTCTACTTGCTTTGCTCTCCAAAGCTCCAATGGGTGACATACCATGAGATATCTACATCAAACAGGGCAAATAGAACTGTAAAATCCAGAACTTCATGTCCACATGGCTGCCCCTCCGGCATGACTCTCAGTTTTCCACGGTCCATGCAGCATGTCCAGATCACATTCCCCCCCCACCGCCTCTGCCTGCTGCTTGGACAGAGAATCAATGGACACCATTAGCCCACACATGCTTGCTGCCTCCTGTGCTGGCCACGTCCACCCCCTTCACTAAGGTTAATTTTGAGGAAGGGATTATATTAGGCACATGCTTAAAAATCAGGCTAGGGTTTCTTTTCGGGGTAGGTCTTATTTTAGGGCAAACACCCTATTTAAAATATATATATACCAGAGCTATATAAACAAAGTCATAGCTTAGTACTGTTTAAAAATTATACTTCTATTTCATTTTTGTATACACATGTACAGCACAAAAAAATTAATGTACAAGGAGTAAAGGAATTTAAGCAAAGACCATAACTTTTAAAATGTTTAATGAAATCTAAGAAATACTAATGAAGCTACATATCTTGCCATAATGCCAAAGGTAACATGTCTTCTTCCAACAAAAACAAATTAAATCTGCCTTTTCAGTTTTCAAATTTCAGATGCATTCATTTTATTATACAGTTATTTCACAAGTGGTCTTACTGACGTCAATAAAACACAGGAACATTTTCTACATTGAAGCCATAAATGTTCCTTATCTTCCAAACAGCCTAAACTTCCTGAATAACCTTTTCTACACAAAAAATGGCAATGGTACTCATTGCAAAATACAATTTGGAAACCACAAAAAGATATGATAAATTATATGGCTTTGCTGTTATACACATCAATTTGTAAGAAAAATTTATTGTATTTAAAAAAATTACAGAACATTAACTTTAATGTTCCATGCATTTTAATCAGTTTATGTATAGTGAAATAAGGAAACATATTAATACTAGATTTTAATTGCAGCTTGCAAAACTAACTGCAGCTTCATGTGAAAAATCAAAATGCACAAAACTCAGGATAACCTATTTTTAAGACTCAGTACAGTCAGTACTCAAAAATATTCGTTTCAGTATAATACTGAAAACAGTATTTGCATGGATTGTGCTACTGGCATCCCCAAAGCTGCTTCTATTCATATCACTGGCAGCTAAAACCCACCAAAGTGCTTAGTTGTGATAACACTGTATATGTTTTGAGATATGTAAAATTATATGGACAACAATAAGATTTGCCATTTCCTTCTTCTGGAGTCTTTTTCCAATCTAGCCTAGCATTTCCTAGTGGTCTTCTATTCATGGTCAAATCAGGTCCAATCCTGCTTTGCTTTTTGAGATATCTAAGTCAAGGTGGCAAACATACCTAATAATCTTCCTTCCTCCTGTTTTCCCCACAACAACCCTGCGAGGCCTTCTTTCATGCCTAAGCCAGGTCTAAAACACACAATCTCCTGTGTGTTTTTAATCTGGCGACTAAACCACTGGACAAAACTGTCTCTCACAAGTGGCTTAACCCTCACAAATGTGTAAGAGCATCAGAGGTGGGTTTCAGCAGGTTCTGACCAGTTCTGGAGAACTGGTAGCGGAAATTGAGTAGTTTGGACAACCGGTAGTAAGAATTCTGACCAGCCATCTATTCTCTGCCTCCCAAGTCCCAGATGATCGGGAGGAAATGGGGATTTTGCAGTATCCTTCCCCCCAGGAGTGGGGTGGGAATGGAGATTTTACAGTATCCTTCCCCTGCCATGCCCAACAAGCCACACCCACAGAACCTGTAGTAAACATTTTTGAAACCCACCACTGAAGAGCATGGTGAAAGATAAAAGGTAAAAGTTCCCCCACATATGCAAATTAGTCATTTTCCAGTTCTAGAGGTGGTGCTCCTCTCAGTTTCTAAGCTGAAGAGGCAGTGCTGTTTGAAGACGTCTCTGCAGTCATGTGGCCGGCATGACTAAATGCCAAAGGCACACGGAACACTGTTATCTTCCCAGCAAAGGTGGTCCCTATTTTTCTAGTTGTATTTTTTTTTCAAACTGCTAAGGTTGGCAGAAGCTGGGACAAGTAACGGGAGCTCACTCCGTTACGGGGCGTTAGGGATTTGAACCGCTGAACTGCCAACCTTCTGATTAACAAGCTCAGCGTCAATCAGCATAAATCAATCAGTTTGATTTAATACAGTCACCATCAGAGTCCTTTAGAGCCATTTCTAAATGACCTGTATTCTGAAAGAGAGAGTCCATCCACCTGATCTGTGAGAAGTGAAACATCTTTAAAGAAAAACCAGAAAGTCCAATTGCCTCTTGAAGAAAAAAAAAAAAAGCTCCTTTGGGACAACCATGACCTGGACGACTGAGAATCTCCCTAGAGATCTGTGTTCTAGTGCAGGGGTCTCCAACCTTGGCAACTTTAAGCCTGGCGGACTTCAACTCCCAGAATCCCCAGCCAGCTTTGCTGGGGATTTTTTCTGGGAGTTGAAGTCCTCCAGGCTTAAAGTTGCCAAGGCTGGAGACCCCTATTCTAGTACCAGGTGTGCTAGGCTTTCACGTCAGCCATCCTGCAGGGGCAACATCTACCATTCCCAGCCATATTTTTTGAAAAGCGTTAGAAGCTTGGAATTTAACACATTAGGCTCGGGAAGCCTTCCGCACTTCCCACTCGAAAAGCATCCGATCAACGCCCGGGAGGCGCCAGGCTCCCCTTGGGCCCTTTCCCATCGCTGCTTCCTGGAACCCGACGTAGCGCGCGAGCGGTAAAAGTATCAAGCTGGGCGTTCTATCGGCGACGATCCGTTCTCCGATTGGCCAGACGAGCACCTACGTCACGACTTGACCCGGCCGCCGAGAAAAGGAAGTGACCCAGCTGGCTTGTGTAACAGCCGCCTTCGCGGGATATTTGGGGGGGGGGGTGTTTAATGCTGACACAGCGGCCCCTCCTGGTTCTCCTCAAAGCATCAATGACTTGTTAGGAGAAAATGACCGTCTCTTCCCTCTTCCCCTCGGCAGGGCTGCCCCGATCTGAGCTGCTGCCCTCTTCCTCTCGGTTGCCCGCAGCGAAGACTGGTGCGGAGCCTCGGGGGACAGCAAAATGCACCCTTCCCTAAAACGACCACTTATGTTTCCCACCCCCGCTTCCGTGCCCTCCTTTCCCCTGCAGCACAAACATCAAGGGAAATCAAGCAAAAACTCTTCCCCGCTCGGGGCGCCCTTAGCAGCGCCTCTCGACAGGGCCCGATCCCGCCACGAACCGGTCCAAAGTCCTGCAAGGGTGGAGACCGAGAAGGCCAATGTCTCCCCCACCCCGACCTGCACGCCTTTCCCTGCCCCGAGAACGGAAAGCAACGTAGAGGGCTGTTGGCTCGAGGGCTCACCTCGGTTTCCCCATTACCCAGAGATGGCCGGCGGATGGCAAAGCAGCGCCCGTTCCGCAACTCCATGAGCTCGTCTCCGCTGGGGTTGAAGGAAAGTTGCGGTGGGGGGTGTGTGAGGGATCCCCGCCCGTCGAAAACCGTCTCGCCGGTGACATTCCGAGAGTTTTTGTGCGCTCCGAAAGCCCACTTCTCCGCGCCCTGCCAACGCTGGGAGGAGAGCCAGAGGGACTCTCGGGTTTGGGCTTTCTGCCGCTGACATGTTTCGCCGCCGCGCCTGCCGCCCCCACCCCAGCTCCGTCCTCGACTGCGGAGCCTGAAAGAGAAACGCGTCCTGTCCTTCCCGTGGCTCTCTTCCCTGCAAATCCAAAAGTGAAATTAAAAGCCCTGCTTTCTCTCGCCAGTAGCTGCGCCTAAAAATCATATGACCCGCCACGGCCTTTGCATTTGGGTTACAACGCGTCCAGCATAGGCGTAAATGCAAAAGCAGAGGAAAGAAATGTGTACGCTCGTTTGGGTCTTGGGAAAAGGAAAAAAAAAACCCGCGATTGCTCTGGATTTACCTTACCAATTATGTGTTTCCCGGTATTTATGTAATTCCTCAAGGTTGTCACGGTTGCCAAGAGACGCAAAATGGAAAGGAAAACCGGCGGCGGAATAAATCGCGGGAGCAAAACTAAAAGTTATTCCTCCTCTGTATTTGGCGGGGATTAGTCCTGACGCCAGATCGAAAGCAAAACAAGGCGAGAAACAGCGAGGAGTCCAATCTTGGAAATTCCTCCTCCTCCTCCTCCCTTCCCTTCCCCCCCCCCACCTCTCCGAGGCCTGTTTGTGCAGAAGGGCGGTGGGGGCTGGAGCGAAAAGAGGTGCGGAAGTTGGGCGCAGCTGCTCATTGGCGGGCTCGGCCGCTTTCATCATTTCTCAGAAAAGCCGATTTCATTTTCACTTCCCTTCAGCAACAGCGACACCAGCACCGGGGAGGGGGCGGAAAGTGGAGGACGAAGGCGAAAGAGAAGTTTCAGTTCCTTGGCTACGAAAAGCGGAGAACTCAGAAGACCTGGGGCCCCGCCTCCCCCTTTAAAAAATAAAATAAAATCGGACAGCTCCTTCCAATTGCGGGATGTTCTGGCTCTGGAACCGGCAAGGACGTGGGAGCATCTCTGCAGCGTTTCCTTACACGGAGGAGGGAGGCCGCCGGAGAAGACCGAATCTAGCGCTGCACCTCTCGGAGTTTGCTTGGACAGAAATGATCCCGTTGGTGCATCGCTCTAGAAAGAGCTAGAAAATCATCTCGTGCCAGGACTGTGTGATTGGGCTGGGTTTTTTTTCTCTCCCTCGGAGATCGGTGGCTTCCTCACCTAGTGACTGGCGAAGAAATTTTCCCGTAGTTTTTTTTTTTCCCCCTGACAGGTTCTCGGTAAAGAAAAAAAAAATGCTTTCGATTTTTCTGTCAAAGGTGAAATCGTGAAATAAGTGAGATGCTTTTGTTATTCAGAGGGCTTCTTGAAGGATTTGCATGAAGATCCTGGCTTTTAATTGCAAAGTTATTTCTCCAGTGGTCTGCAGCCTCTCTGGCTTTACTTAAATCCTGAAGAAAAACACCAGTAAGAAATTTCTCCTGTGGAACTTTTTCAGTCTGAATTCTAGCATCATCACTAAATAATAATAATAATAATAATAATAATAATAATAATAATAATAATAATAATAATAATAATAATATAACAACAACAACATTCTCCTAAAACTTCGTGAAAATTGTTTGAGAAATTTTCTCTGCCCTTGATCAGTTTGGAGAAACTCATTCAATTTTGATATACACCAAAATCTGATTGAGAATTTTTACAGGCCATTTCTGTGCACCACCTTAGACACTCAACTCTGAGATGTGTGGTGTCAAAAGTGCTGCTATGGGAAAAATGAGTGAGACCAATGTTTGCATTTTCTTGGTGTCATCATATTCAACAATAGCCTGGAGAAATCTAGTCTTCCAGAAGATGCTGTACTCCAATTCCCACAAGCTGTGTAGGATATTGGTTTGGCCAATATTCTTCATTAACAACCTGGTAGAGTTGCTGGAGAGGCAAATAACTAAGCCCTTAAGGATTTGCTCTTCAGCAATTGCATTTATTTTTCCTTTTAAAAAATAATAGAATAATTTAATGTTCATAGGGATTATGCATTTATTTAATTGTTTTAGTATTAAAAAAAGAAAAAATACAATGTAAAGGAAATAACATAATGTGCACATTGTGTTACATACAGGTAGTCCTCAACCTATGACTGGACACTTAGCGACCAAAATTACAACAGCCTACATAGGAGCTATTTAAAATCTGATTCAAAATTTTGATAGTCCATCCTTTCCCTTGCAATTACATGACTGAATTCTAGGGGCTCTGCACCTGGGCCGCATCTATGCAGCATCTCGGAGTCATGTGACTGCATTTTACAACGGTTTTGCTGAAAAGCAGTATTTATGTCCACTTTTTGGCAACCAGCCATTGGTTTGCTTAATGATTGCAGCATTGCTTAACTTCACCCCCCCCCCAAAAAAAATCATAACACCTAATAGGTCTTGTAATCAAGCCATTTTTCGACCATTATAACTTAAAATTATGGTCATAAGTCGAAGACTACCAGTATAAGCAATAATCTAGTTTTTAATCACATCATCACTGTCACATAAGACAATATTGATTAGTCTTTCCACTGCAGGAATAGTCAATAAGTTGGAAGGGAACCCATGTCAATAATCAAAAAGTTTAAAAATGGGAACAGACTGTCTTTCCAACATTAAGGAACAAGTTTTTTGCCAACCCTTCTCCATTCTCATCCCCACTTATAATTATTCCCGTATGAGTAAACATTTTTGATATGTAAATACATTCACATCTTCAAATGTTACTGATCTTATAATACCATATTAACTAATTTATAGATGTTAACTTGAAGTGGGGCAATAGAAGGAAAAGCCTATGTCATTTGGGTCTTTGATTTTACACTTGCTACAGATGAGTTTAACAACATACTGTATTTAAATTCCTCTGGGATGTCTGGTAAAAGTGAAAACTAATGCTTGGCAGATTTAGTCTCATTTTAAGATCACAAGGAACATACCCAATACTCCTACATACATACCCATTGCTTTATTAATATTCAGTTCTTTAATTTACAGTTCTGCCAAATAATAAGTTATCTTCTTGCATTTAGAAATAAAATATCAAAGTATCAAGTTGCCAAAAATATTTTATGAAGGCAATACTAGAATAGAATAGATTTTTTTTTCATCTGTAGTCATGAAAACCTTTGAAAGAGGAAGCTTTCCTACTTGAAAACCATCACAGATCCGCTGTTAAAGATCCCTTGCAATTTGCATACCGAGCAAATAGATCAACAGTCTATTAAGTCCTTGAGTGGCTCAGACTGCTAAGACAGTCTGTTATTAACAGCAGCTGCTTGCAATTATTGCAGGTTCAAGTTCCACCAGGCCCAAGGTTGACTCAGCCTTCCATCCTTTATAAGGTAGGAAAAATGAGGACCCAGATTGTTGGGGGCAATAAGTTGACTTTGTATATAATATACAAATGGATGAAGACTATTGCTTGACATAGTGTAAGCCGCCCTGAGTCTTCGGAGAAGGGCGGGATATAAATGCAAATAAAAAAACAAAAAAACAAAACAGATGATGCTATTAATATGGCTCTGCACTACATCCTACAACATCTTGAGTCTCTCCAAAGACCTATGCAAGGGTCCACTTTGTAGACTTTAGTTCAGCATTCAATACCATCATTCCAGACACTCTTCTAACTAAGCTAAACCAGCTACAGGTACCGGAACAGACTTGTAAGTGGATCACAAGCTTCCTAACAAACAGGAAGCAGCAGGTGAAGCTAAGCAAGATCACATCAAATACCTGTACAATTAGCACAGGCCCCCCCCAAGGCTGTGTGCTCTCCCCACTTCTCTCTGTATACCAATGACTGCATCTCCAATGATCCATCTGTTAAGCTACTGAAGTTCGCAGATGACACAACAGTGATTGGTCTCATTCGAGACAATGACGAATCCGCATATAGACGAGAGGTTGAACGACTAGCCTTGTGGTGCGACCGAAACAATCTGGAACTGAACATATTCAAAACCGTAGAAATGATGGTAGACTTTAGGAGAAACCCTTCCATACTTCCATCTCTCACAATACTAGACAACACCATATCAACAGTAGAAACCTTTAAATTTCTAGGTTCTATCATATCGCAAGATCTAAAATGGACAGCTAACATCAAAAACATCATCAAAAAAGGACAACAAAGAATGTTCTTTCGGCACCAACTCAGTAAGCTCAAACTGCCCAAGGAGCTGCTGATTCAGTTCTACAGAGGCATTATTGAGTCTGTCATTTGCACCTCTATAACTGTCTGGTTTGGTTCTGCAACCCAACAAGAAAGACACAGACTTCAGAGAATAATTAGAACTGCAGAAAAAATAATTGCTACCAACCTGCCTTCCATTGAGGACCTGTATACGGCACGAATCAAGAAGAGGGCCGTGAAAATATTTACAGATCCCTCACATCCAAGACATAAACTGTTTCAACTCCTACCCTCAAAATGACGCTATAGAGCACTGCACACCAGAACAACTAGACACAAAAACAGTTTTTTCCCGAAGGCCATCACTCTGCTAAACAAATAATTCCCTCAACATTGTCAAACTATTTACTAAATCTGCACTACTATTAACCTTCTCATCGTTCCCATCACCAATCTCTTTCCACTTATGACTGTATGACTGTAACTTTGTTGCTGGTAATCCTTATGATTTATATTGATGTTGATTGTTCCTGATTGCTTATTTGTACCCTATGATTATCATTAAGTGTTAAATTGTACCCTATGACCATCATTTGTGTTGTAAATGTTGTACCTTGATGAAGGTATCTTTTCTTTTATGTACACTGAGAGCATATGCACCAAGACAAATTCCTTGTGTGTCCAATCACACTTGGCCAATAAAAAAATTCTATTCTAAAAAGGCAATACTAAATACATATGATTTAACCTTTAAAGAATACTTAATCATAGGAATCTAAAAACATTAATTCTCCAAAGTACATTGAGAAGTACATTCTGTGAAGCAATTAATCTTACCAAATATGCAATAAATGTAAAGTTTGCTATTTCAGAGATCTCAGAGTAGTACAGGTAGTCCTCAACTTAAAACCACAATTGAGCCCAAAATTTCTGTTGCTAAGTGAGACATTTGTTAAGCGAGTTTTGACCCATTTTGTGACCTTTCTTGTTATAGTTATTAAGTGACTCATTACAGTTAAATTAGTAACATGGTTGTTAAGTGAATCTGGTGTCCCCATTGACTTTTGCTTGTTAGAACGTTACAAAAGATGATTGCATGACCCCCAAGACACCGCAACTATCATAAATATGAGTCAATTGCCAAATATCCGAATTTTGATCGTGTGACCATGGGAATGCTGCAATGGTCATACGTGTCGAAAATGCTCATGTCACTTTTTTCAATGCTGTTGTAACTTCGAATGGTCACTAAATGAACTGTTGTAAAGAGGACTACCTGTTATCTTTTCCCCTTTTTAAAAATAAATATGTATATGGTAGACATGTATATGGTTGCGTTGAAGTTCATAAACTAATGTTACATTATTTGGAAAAATGTGGATAGTTGACTGATCTCTAACCAGTGTATGAGGAGCTAGTAAGATGCTATAGTTGTAGATGCTGAATCTAGAAATTAATCTTTCTGTTTATCAAAGACCCTATTTTGATCATGGCATCTATGTACAGTTACTTGAAATGAAGCTTCTGTTGGATGTTTATATACTCTGGGAAATGTTCTATGTACAGGGCAAATGTTTCATCTCTTTAAAATCTTAACAATTATTTGGAAAGACAGTGTTAGTCCGTAGAAGAGCAGGAAACCCAGATTCTAGTTTTCAGCTTCCACCATATAAGCATATTGAGTTACTTTCGGCAAATTTCTTTCTCTCAGCTTAACCTGCCTCACAGGATTGTTGCTGTGGAAAACAGGAGGAGCAAGTATAATATGATGGTTTGAGTACTTGAATTGAAGGCAGGATATAAATATTATAAAATAAGCTAGTATTAAAAATACACAACTTTAACTATTTGATTAATTAAATCAGATTTTAAGGCTCTTTCAGAAAAGCTTGGAAGGCAGGGAAGACAACTGTTTTAATACACCACAGAGAATAATGTGTTTGTCAAAGTGAAGCAATTCTTCACAATAATTTTCAAAATACATTGTTAAAGTTTGTAACATTAGTTTGTGGACTTTGACTCAATTATATATATATGTTTATTTCAAAATGATTTCTACTATGTTCAGCAGAACTGACTTCAAATACAAATTATAATTACTTTAATTGATCTAAATAAATACGTTGCAAAATATAATTTTAGGACAAGGATCGTATGTGTTAATGTGTTTCTTGCAATATATTGCATCCAGCGAAATATAACTAATGTCAAGTATATCTCATTTCATTCTTCCTGATGTCTTAAAATTGACCCATTCTAGAGAATTGAATTGAATTCTTAATAATAATAATAATAATAATTATTATTATTATTATTATTATTATTATTATTATTATTATTATTATTATTATTATTATTATTATTTAATTTGTATACCGCCCTTCTCCCGAAGGACTCAGGGCGGTTTACAGCCAGGTAAAAATAGCATAGATAAATATAATACAATAAAATCAAAATTAAAAAACTTATTCAAATTGGCTGATAATTAATATAGAATTTATCTGGCCAAATGTGATTAGACACACAAGGAATTTGTCTCCGGTACAGAAGCAGTGCACATGCAAAGCAAAACAAATGACAACAATAATAATAAAAGTGGAGTAAAGAAGATAAGGATACATATAATACTACAATCACACTATATGGGTTATTAGACATTAGGCAGCACTGAGAGAATTAGGTATTCAGCAGTGATGGCATGAGGAGAAAAAACTGTCCCTGTATCTAGTTGTTTTGACAGGGAAGGAATTGAAACAGTGGATGTCCAGGATGTGAGAAGTCTGCGGATATCTTCTCAGACCTCCTTCTGATTTACCCAAAATGCAGGTCTTCCATGGAAAGCAGGCTAGTTGCAGTTGTTCTTTCTGCAGGTTTAACTATCCATTGGAGTCTGTACCTGTCTTGTTTGATGCTTCACAAACTAGACTGTTATAGAAATGACAGACTCATAATTCCTCTGTAAAACTGTATCAATTGTTCTTGGGGCTGTCTGAACTTTCTGAGTTGATGTTGGAAGAACATTTTTGTTGTGCCTTTTTAATGATATTTGTAATGTTGAGTGTCCATTTAAAATCCTCGGAGATTACAGAACCCAAAACTGAAAGACTGATACCGGGATGTTGAATATTGTAAGAGGTGATAAAATAGAAAGGCTCTTCCTAAAAACTATCTTCATATTTATGATTTTAAACATGTTCATCTCCAGATTGTTACAGCTGCACCACAGGGCCAGTTGTTCAACATCCCATCTATACTTGGGCACAAAGTAAGACTCGATGAGCTTACTTTGTGCCATAGAAAGCAGCTGCAATTTCATAAATATGATAGCTTTACAACTATACGATGGTAAGTATAATGAGCTATTATGTCTTTGTATGCAAGTTTCTTCATGATCATATTTTTTGCTGCATATTAGTTTCATCTTTTAACTTTCATTTGCCTTGAATTTTAGGAATAAGACAAACTCACATTCATAGATATATGTTGCAGAATTAACTGCCCACTGATAATCTACCACCAGTCATAAGATATTATGTCTGCCTTTTATTTTTTATTATTGTTGTTAATAATAATAATTTTAATGCTTTTAATTGTAATGCTGGTCTGTGACCATAATAAAAGTTGATTGATACATTGGCCAACATTATTTACAAGTTTATGAGCTCTCCAGATGATTGCTTCCCATCCTATTTCTCCCTTTTTTTCTTAGAAAACAAATTGATTTTTACCGCTCTGATTACAGTTGCTGAAAATTGATGGCACAGCTTCCTGAAACACATGAAAACTACTGATTCACATGAGAACTAGTGGAACTAGTGGATTATATAAATATTGTGCTATCTCATTTAATCAGTGGAGCAATTAATTAACAAATAATTAAAACTTGGTTTAACAATAATATATGAACAGAAATGATGGGATACAAGCTGTTTCCATTGAGAAGAATAGAAGTCTTTTATAAGAGCACCAGCGTGCCTACGGTCCCTGTCCTAATGTTCCCTTTAATTGTATTCATTTTATGTATTCAATTCATGCTTATACTTATATATATTATTTAATACGTATTCAATAAAATAAAAATTAAAAATAAATAAATAAAATCAGTGGACTTTTTCACAAGGATCTATTTTCTATGTACACCAGTGGTATTCACATGGTTTACTGAAAAAAGTCAAGATAGCGGCTGCAATGTACAATCAGAGCTATGCACACATGACACATGAAAAAACAGGCACCACAAGCCACCATCTTGACTTTTTTGACTATAGGCTGAAGATACTCCTGATGCTTTCTCCTTTTTACTTAAACTAAGTAAAAGTTTAAACCAAAGGTTACGGTAAAGGTTTTCCTTGCCCAGTCATGTCTGACTAGGGGGCAGTACTCATCTCTGTTTCTTAGCCGAGGGAGCCAGTGTTGTCCAAAGACATTTCCATGGTCATTGGCTAGCATGACTATATACTGAGGCACAGTAACTTAGCCTAACTGTCACATCTCTCTCATCTTACAGGTTCACTTAGATTTCTGCTCACTTCATTATAAGGGAGGAGTCAGACAACCACTTGTTTTAGGAGAATGCAAGTAACCTTCCATTTCCTTTAAGTGACATTCACTTATCCCTTTTCAGCCAACTTTTGGTGTGGGACTAAAATTAGGGAAGACTCTGCTACCTCATGCTATCAAGAGAACAGGTGAAATGATCAAAAATCTTAAGTGAAGCAAAGGATCATCAAAACCAGTTGCTCCTGGGACAGATGAACAATCTTTGGAGACAATCCTTGACATCTTTTTGTGCTTTGAGAGTCTTGCCGATTCATAAATAAAGGAACATTTTGTGTGGTATTCAGAGTATTTCCTTAAGTACAGATAAATCCCCAGAAAATTATTTCCCTTATGGCAGAACAGAAAAAATAGCAGAAATCCAGCTGGCAAGACAGGCTTATGAGATCAGCCATAAGCTCTAGAGCAGAGGTCTTCAAACTTGGCAGCTTTAAGACTGGTGGACTTCAACTCCCAGAATTCTCCAGCCAGTAGGCTGGAGAATTCTGGGAGTTGAAGTCTACCAGTCTTAAAGCTGCCAAGTATGAAGACCTCCGCTCTAGATACTCATGTAAATCAGCTTAGCCCTCCCGTCTATGTGGAACTAAAGTGCAACACTGAAATTAAAATGCAACACGCCACTGTAAATTTCTATTTGATATAAGTAATTGATGCTTTCCTATTACATCCTTCTGTTTATAAGATCTGAAAAAAAAATCTGGCTTTAATCATTAGGAATTTTTTTTAATTTTTAAAAAATTCTTTATGGCGAGATGGAAATATTTTACTATTTTAAAAAATTAAAGCAAACCAATAAAGCAGCAGTTGGAGCTCCCCTACCAGAATTGAAATTGCATTAAAATTATTATGCATCCTCCAACTCAACTGTATTATCTAAGGGAGAAGTTGATGTTTAAAAATGTACAGTATGTATGCTTTGTTTAATTTATGCTTTAAAAAAATATATTTAGCTCAATGGTTTCTTTTCTAATTTTATGTGAAAAAGCTGTTCCAAGTTCATTTCAAATATTCCACAGAAGGATAGGGCTGATTCAAAATCTGCTTGTTTTTGAATCTGAGCTTCTAATGTTGGTAAACCCAGTATCTTGAATGATTTCCTACTCAACTGTATGGACATTTCTTTTGTTTATTTGTAATCAATCAATTTTTCCACTGAAAGGAAAATTTTCCACTAAAGGGTACCCGCCTCCTTCAAGTCATTTAAGGGGAATGGTGGCTTAATTTGGTAGGGATGAAAAAGGACAACATTTCTGTTTCTTCCTTCTTTTCTGAAAGTGATGATCAAGTACATGAAGTGGAATTTTATTTTTTATTTTCTTTCCAAGTGTGAGAAGGGTTTTGGTTATTCTATTGGAATGGATATAACAGATAAGCCATTATAATGAATTATAATTCCCACATATAAAACATCGTTTTGTTTAGAATTTATCCACTCTCTTCTGTATTTCAGCCTACAAGTGTGGTAAAGAAGCATCTTGTTGATGACACTGTAAGGTTCCACCTTTTCATGACAGGTTATATGAAGTCAATTCAAAAAGTTAAGTTTTGACTTAAGTCTTAACAAGAATTAAGTTCAAAGTTCTAATAAGAAGAATAACTAAAGATTTATCTTCTATGACAGTTTTTTCACTATCAAATGTTGATGGAGGTACTCTTCTTGATGATCCATCTAAGGAAGTACAATAAGCTATAGTAAGTACTATTTGGGTTTATATCTCCATCAAAGCCAATGGCCTGTACCACAAGAAATATTAAAGGATTCTGCAATGATCTCAGGGAGGTATATAAAACTGTAAATTCTAGTTATGGTAGATAAATTAGAATCCTTCGAGCAGTTTATGCACATTTTTCATGGAAATTAAATTTTAACAAAACAGGCCATTTATTGGGAACTTTGTGTAACATGGATAGAGTTTACATATAAGATTTAACTTTACTTTGCACAGGATTTCCACCCCACACTTCACAATATTCTTTTATTTAGTTTTGTTTACTTCTTTATCTCTAGTGACACCCTGTGGATACAGAGGACATCTCAGTTATATGGAGGAGATTAAAAAGTGATCCTTTATACTAGTTATGAAGTTGGCTCATAAGAATGTCAGTACAGGTAGTGTCTTGACTTACAGCTATTCATTTGGCGACTGTTGGAAGTTATAAAAGCACGGAGAAAAGTGACTTATAATGGGGAAGCTAGATTCATTAACATTACTAATTTAATGACTGCAGTGATTCACTTAACAACTGTGGCATGAAAAGTTGTAAAATGGAGCAAAATTCACTAATAACTGTCTCACTTAGCAACAGAAATTTGGCACTCAATTGTGGTTGTAAGTTTTGGACCACCTGTACATAAAGAGCTCTATCTTGCTGTTTAAAGCAAAAAGGGGCCAACCCCTCCTACCTTTGTAATTTATTATACTATGAATTCTATTTATTAGAATACAAAATCAGCCATTGGAGCCAGAAGGGCTGTGATATAAATTTGGGTTCCTGATTCCTATTAATTTCTGTTGTTTATAACCTTACTGGTTGTTTGTTTCTTTACTTTGATGTTTAATGTACACAATCCAGAATCATAGATGTTCAAGTTGGGAGATCATATTAATTTATTTTTTATTTTTTTTTATAGAATTTTTTATATTTTTATTTTATTTTTATTTTATTTTTTTATAGAATTTTATTGGCCAAGTGTGATTGGACACACAAGGAATTTGTCTTGGTGCATATGCTCTCAGTGTACATAAAAGAAAAGATACGTTCATCAAGGTACAACATTTACAACACAATTGATGATCAATATATCAATATAAATCATAAGGATTGCCAGCAACAAGTTATAGTCATACAGTCATAAGTGGAAAGAGATTGGTGATGGGAACTATGAAACGATTAATAGTAGTGCAGATTCAGTAAATAGTCTGACAGTGTTGAGGGAATTATTTGTTTAGCAGAGTGATGGCCTTCGGGAAAAAACTGTTCTTGTGTCTAGTTGTTCTGGTGTGCAGTGCTCTATAGCGTCGTTTTGAGGGTAGGAGTTGAAACAGTTTATGTCCAGGATGCGAGGGTTCTGCAAATATTTTCACGGCCCTCTTCTTGATTCGTGCAGTATACAGGTCCTCAATGGAAGGCAAGTTGGTAGCAATTATTTTTTCTGCAGTTCTAATTATCCTCTGAAGTCTGTGTTTTTCTTGTTGGGTTGCAGAACCGAACCAGACAGTTATAGAGGTGCAAATGACAGACTCAATAATTCCTCTGTAGAATTGGATCAGCAGCTCCTTGGGCAGTTTGAGCTTACTGAGTTGGCGCAGAAAGAACATTCTTTGTTGTCCTTTTTAATGATGTTTTGATGTTAGCTGTCCATTTGAGATCTTGCGATATGATAGAACCCAGAAATTTGAAGGTTTCTACTGTTGATACTGTGTTGTCAAGTATTGTGAGAGGTGGAAGTATGGAAGGGTTTTTCCTAAAGTCTACCACCATTTCTACGGTTTTGAGTGTGTTCAGTTCCAGATTGTTTTGGTTGCACCACAAGGCTAGTCGTTCGACCTCTCGTCTATATGCGGATTCGTCATTGTCTCGAATGAGACCAATCACTGTTGTGTCATCTGCGAACTTCAGTAGCTTAACAAATGGATCATTGGAGATGCAGTCATTGGTATACAGAGAGAAGTGGGGAGAGCACACAGCCTTGGGGCGCCCCTGTGCTAATTGTACAGGTATTCGATGTGATCTTGCTTAGCTTCACCTGCTGCTTCCTGTTTGTTAGGAAGCTTGTGATCCACTTACAAGTCTGTTCCGGTACCTGTAGCTGGTTTAGCTTAGTTAGAAGAATGTCTGGAATGATGGTATTGAATGCTGAACTAAAGTCTACAAAAAGGACCCTTGCATAGGTCTTTGGAGACTCAAGATGTTGTAGGATGTAGTGCAGAGCCATATTAACAGCATCATCTGTTGATCTATTTGCTCGGTATGCAAATTGCAAGGGGTCTAAGAGCGGATTCGTGATGGTTTTCAGGTAGGAAAGCACTAGCCTTTCAAAGGTTTTCATGACTACAGATGTTAGAGCAACTGGTCTGTAGTCATTCAGTTCCTTGATGGTGGGCTTCTTCGGCACTGGGATGATGGTAGAGCGTTTGAAGCAAGAAGGAACATAGCACATCTCTAGTGATTTATTGAAAATATGGGTGAAGATGGGGGCCAATTGGTCAGCACAGACTTTTAAGCAAGAAGGAGTTATCTTGTCTGGGCCTGGAGCTTTTCCTGGCTTTTGTCTGTGAAATAGGTCCTGCACTTCCTTTTCTGTGATCACTAGGGGTTGTGAACCCAATGAAATGGGGTCAGTTGTAGGAGGCTTGGCTGTTGTTGGTGTGTCTGAGATGGGGGTTGTGGAGATAGGTGGCTGTAGTTTCCTTTCAAACCTGCAGTAAAACTCATTCAGGTCATTCGCCAGTTGTTGATTACCTTCAGCCTGGGAAGGAGGTTTGCCTTATTGATCAGTCAAGCACACTAAGCCTTGTATTGTACATTAAGATGGTTCTATTGCCTGAAATGCATACCGGTTGATATCTGCAAGGTCCTAAATTTCTACTGTTAAAAACAGAGATGGTCACTCAGTTGATTAAAACAATGTATATGATTTATTATCATATGAAAATTCAAATAGTCACAAATGTAAGTATTTCATAAATAAAACATTCCTTGAAATGGTGATCAAGTTTCTGATATCACTTTTGTATAAGATGAAGAATTCTTTTTAAAGATTAATGTCTGCATGCTTACTCTACAACCAATTTAGAAAGCCGTAAACTGAGAACATGCAACTTATCAAGCAAGTACACATCATAGGCTTATTGCTGAAGTACTAACCTACTGTTCAGCAAGCCCTGTAAGAATGGATACTTAGATTCTAGGGTCCCTGTTGCTTAAGACCTTCCTTTCCGTCAAGCATATAGCAGCTACTATAGTACTATTGATCTCTTACCTGTCCCACCCATTTGCATTTTTGTAATTGATAAGAATCAATTGTTTTATACTGTGGAATTGGTAACCACAATAAAGACCATCAGAGTAAATTCAGTTGTCCTGGTAAAAATGTGCATCCTTTTAAAAACTTTTTTAATACTTGTTGTTTTTCTGAGTTCCTGGGGTGCTTTCAGAATTTTAGCCTATCGCTTTGAAAAATCCTAGTGAATATATGAAGATCCTAGTGAATATATGAAGAATGGAGGCAACAGATGTCCTGATCTTTAAAAAGGGGGAAATGGGAAGTCTTTAGCAAATCTTTAACCAGGACAAAATTAAGTTCTAGGAAGATAGATCTATTAAGCATTCTATTATTCTATTTAACAGCAAAGATTGTTAAAAAGTGAGCTAGCTTTATCTTTATTCCTGAGTTTATAAGAAGAAAACAGACATGCACTGTAGATGCTCAAAGTCTGAGTTTCACAGGA